>NC_132782.1:63584768-63884768 GCF_048418805.1 Vulpes vulpes
ATTATTCAACTTTCAAGCAGAACATAGAAGAAATATGAAGAGGTAAGCCTTGCTAACTTTGAAAATAAACTTTTTCCCATTTTCAGCATCTTCAGAGAGTTAGAGCAGTACTTTATAGCCTCTCTGAAGGTAGGAGTCTTCCAAGAATGTGAGGCCACAGCCCTGCCTGTTAAAGAGTAGGGCTTCTAAGAATCTTATGATCATTTTTCCACTTTATGCTTGAGAGAAGGATTTGTCCTGAAGGGTTTTGTGGATGTGACTTTTGATGAGTGGAATGAATATGAAATGATACAGAGGAAACCCACAATGTTTTTTAAGGGAATCGTATTGACTCAGACTGAAGTGACACAGAAACAGTACAAAATGAAGAGTATTTTGTTGTTTCGATGTTTGGCAGCAGGAAGCAGAGAGTGTGTTCCTTTACACACTCAGGTGTTTCTTACAGAAAAGGAAGAATGACTGCCTTGTACCTAGGTCTTCAGATTGAAAGGAAGTGCATCCAAGGAACCACACAGAAGCCTTGGGGTCATATGGACCTTGAGCCCGATGCTGGGTTGCCTGCCTATGGCCTTGATCTACTCTGCACAGGGACAGAATGCAAATCACTTGTGACCAAAGTATAGACTGTCCTATTCTTTTTAAGAAAAATGGCTGTGATTTCTTTGAAGATCTTCCCCTTCCCTCTTAGCTCTGGAAGGGCCTTTGCCTGTTCTAACTATGAAAGCAGCAGGAAGGATACTTTTGATTTCTGAAGTTGTTCCATGAAAACAACTCCCTTGTCCCCTGGCACCCTGGCCCTGGAATATTCGGTATGGAAGCCGAGCCAGGCCCTGCCACCTTACAGCCACTATGGCATAAAGAACCTAAGCACCATGAGGAGGGCATGTTGCCCAGGTCTGAAACCCCAGTGGGCACATGTGAGTAGAGAAACATCTAAGGTCAGGCATGGGCCAAGGATCCATGGCCGCCAGCCACTGGACGAGTCACAGAAGGGTCCTCGCTTTGAGTCCCTCCAGGGAGCATGGCCCTGCCAACACCTAGGTGGTGGGCTTCTGGCCTCCAGGTGAGAGAGAATGCATTTCTGTTGTTTAAAGCCACCAAAATGTGTGGAGCTTTGTTACAGCAGTCCCGGAGGATGAATACAAATAGGGCAGGGGGCTCAGGAAATAGTGCAAGGACCAGCCTCAGCATTGGCCTGCACTTCCCCCAGGGAGCTGGACATGGGCACGATGCTGTGGGGGCGGGGGGGTGGCTGCAGGGCACGCTGCCAACAAGCCACACTATGGGGAGCAGCCCTGGTACCCCGATCAGGGACAGTAACAAGACGAGAGCACCTGGGGGCTGGGCAGGCAGTAGGGACGTTGTCCTTGGAGTCACGCACATTCATGGGAGACACTGGTCCTTGGGTGCACGCATGCCCACCATCAAGGCCAGTGCCCCTGGCCGTCCACCCACCCAGCAGACTCTTCCACAAGCCTAAATCTAAGTGATGAAGAGAGCTTCCCGTTCAGTCACAGGCAGGGAGTGCACGAAGAGGGAAAGCCCACACCCAAGATTCTCAGCTGCTGAGACGTTCCGACATCCTCCATCCCCTATGTGGAAGCAGCTTAGAGCTGCAGGGACATCAGGCTCCTGTCCCCACTGCCCTGAGGCCCAGAGCCCCACTGCTTCTTTGCCTTTCCCAAGGGGGCCCTGAGCTGTGATATGGGGCCACACTGCCGCCCACCCTCCGTGGGGCCATCCTGGCTGTCCCACTGCCCAGCACCTTGACCTCATCCCCACCTCGGACTTGACTTGGCTATAGTCAGACAGTTCCTGGGTGTTGGTGGGAGTGAAGTTCCTGTTGTAAACTGCAGGGGCCTCGAGGACCCTGGCCCCGTGGAAATGAGCTCAGCTGCTTGTCCCCCCAGGCACCTGCTGGGACCCCCCTAACTGCAGGGTGGGAACCACTATTACCAGCAGCCTGGACCAGAGTCACTGGGCTTCTGCTCTCACCTGAGTACCTGCTGAGGTGGGGTTTTGTCCAGGAGTATTTAATGCTTCTGTTTATTCTGTTTATTTGCTTGTGTGATGAGAGTTGCATTTCCTTCTTACACACATTCTTTGCTTCTTGCATGAAAACTGGAAGCTGAGCCAAACTTTGTTTGGGGTCACATGGTAAGCCCAAACCTCATTGACATGCCTCTCTAGTTTGGGCAGGTGTGCTCACTGCCTTGCCAGCCCCTCTGAGCTTCTAGAACTGGCCTTTACACTTTCTGGTCCATGATGCTGACGGGAGTATGTCTGCTAGTGCGTGGGTGCAGAGGTGGTAACACTGTGGTGAGAGAGCCAAAGTGGTCAGGAGCCAAGCCTCCTGCTACATGAGGGACCCATGGCAAATCTCCAAACACAGCCTGAGACAACACTGCTGTTTGGACAGCAAGGTTGGCTACATCAGATGAACTTCAGGACATAAACAGTGTGTCTGGGGCCCTTTCAAGCACTGCCTGATAGGAACCCAAAATTGTTACCTCCTATCCTCGTCACTGATCCCATGGCATTGGCAAATAGGATGGAAATGCAAGAAGGAAAAATAAAACGATTGCAGAAGGAAGAGTGCTTTTCAGCCTCCCCTTCTGCATGTGAAATCTTTCCCGCAGGAGGCAGAGGACATGGCGGTTTCCGGGGAAGGCTGGTCGAGGTGCAGGCATGCGCTCCTCCCTGCTCATGCGGCAGACAGATGTGCTGGGGCTTTGATAACTAGGAAACCCCACAACAGATCGTGAAGGGAAATTATCTGCAGATGTGTCCCAGGGAGAAGAGTCAAACTATTGCCAATAAATTAGTCAAAATTATATTTCCCCAGATCAGCCTTATCTTCTGAAGTATAAAATATGGTGCTAGGCGTAGCGTGCAATCTAAATTTCCCAAAGTCTTCAAAGGCAAGACACCCAGGGTCCTGGATGTTCTTGGCAAATTTGTGTTCTTCCCTAAAATTATTCACAAGAGAACTGCAGAGTGTTCCAGAAGCTTGCCACTCACTGGAAGAGTTGGTTATGCAACAGAATAAGAGGCCCCAGGCTGCCCAGGGAGCAGAGCCAGGGGGTTGCCCTGGGTCACCCAGGGCCTAGGGAGACCAGCTCCTCCTGTGTCCCCAGGTGGGGCCGAAGTTGGCCCAGCGGATACTACACTTGCTGTGGCCAGGACCCTTCCAGATCAGCGTGGTTCTCATGATGCGTGTGTCAGTCTCTCCTCTGGGTGTTCTAATCCTCATGCACTAATGCAATGTTCCTCCAATGCCCCTGACACCACTATGGTAAACAGAGCGATCCTGTTTTTATTAATTCACACTTTAAATGAGAGGAAGCCAAAACACAGAAGAGACCTAGGTCAAACCCCAACCCTCCGAGACTCCTGGAATGAAGCTGGGCGAGTTTCCCTCATGCAAGAACGCTTTATTCTGTGGTGGACCAGAGTTTTTCAAAGCAGTGTCTCATAACCTAAAAAGAGTCCATTTGCTCCAGGGATTTTCAGATGGTCCCCAACTCCCAAGACAAAAGGCACAATAAAGCTTCCCAAAGTTTGAAGGGAATGTACACACACACAGAATTGCTTAAAAAAAAAAATAAAATCCCTAGACACTGGGTTTTGAATAGGAGAGTTAAATTGAAGGTTAATTGGTTGGTTTGTTATAAAACAGTGAACATATTGACAAGATAAACAGGCAGAAAGTACAACAAACCTCTCCTGGCTCTGCCCTCCTTCCTTCCCTGTGGAGATGTGCTTGTCTGTCAGGGACAGGAGTTAGAGCTGAGGAGGCTGCCTCCCTGACATGCCAGGGCCTGCGCAGGTGGCTCTGGCCCTCCTGACTCCTGGGGAGGCACCACTTAGTGAAACCCCCTGCAGCAGGCTGTTCAGCATCCCTCCTGCCCCTGCAGGGGTGTGTGCACCCAGGACTCTTGGCTGGGCCTGCCTCACCTCCTGGGCTGCCCTAACACCATAGCTCAGACCAGGGGGCTTACCAGCAGCAGAAGCAGTGGCACGCAGGTCTGGAGAGGGGACCCCCAAGATGCTGGTGGGCTCAGGTCCTGCAGTTGCAGACGGGAGCCTCCTCTGGGCTGCATCCTCATGTGCCGGAAGCTACGCGGGATGTCTTTTAACAGGACGCTGATCCCAACTGTCAGGGATCCCCCCTCAAGGCCCGATCAGCTCCCAACAGCCTGCCTCCTAACACCACGGCTGGTAGGTAGGATGCAGTGTGCGAATGTGGGGTGGCTTCCATCGCACAGCAGCCCCCAGGCGGGGCCTGAGGAGGTCCTGGGACCAGCCCAGCCAGCGGCCCCGCAGCTCTCGTCAGGACGAGGAAGACCGTAAGCCCAGTAGTGACACAGGGACATGTTAGCACAGAACGCTCCAGCCTGGACTACACGATGAGCAGGCCTGAAAAACACGCTTCTGAGAGGAGGCAAAGCAGGCCTTCCACTAAGACCCCGGGAGCAGTGTCTTCACTGTGCTGTCACATGCACGAGGCCAGGGCTGCGCCCTTGCATCCAACATCCATCTGTCTGCCTCTCAGCTGCTTACCCTCCCTTCCATATGACCCCAACCACCTCAGCCGAGGTCCCTGGGGCCTCTTCCCTGGGCAGCAGGTCCCAGGAGCACCCACCTATGCCTTCTGTCTCTCTGTCACCCTGAGAACCTCGTGGTGGCAGGGTCCAAGCAGCCCCGGGCTTCGGCTGCCGGGCCCCTCCGTGTCACATGTCGTCCAGCAGCGTTAATCACCAAGGTCAACACCATTCTGCAGAAAATGTGTGACCCTCCTGAACCCAGAGGTCCATCCACATGTTTGAATTCACCACAGAATCAGGTTTAGAAAACAACACATGCCTGGCTTCCAAAAAGAGCAGAGAGGAGACTGCAGCCCCCGAGTGTCCAGGGAGGCCAAGGGGACCCCCAGGTGGGGCCCAGACAACCTTCCAGGCAATCCCCTCCCGCCGGCCTGGAAACTCCCTGAGCTTTTCCTGTTCCTGGACACCCGACAGCTTCCGCGGGGCCTTGGGGTCCCGGCCAGGGCAGCCTGGCTCGAGGGAGGAGGGTGCAGCCCCTGTGCCTGGTCCCCCCAGCGTCCCTATGTCCAGAGGGAGCCGGGGGAGCCGGGCTGGCCTCAGCAGGGGCAGGGACCGAGCGGGCCGCATGGACAGGCGTCCTCCAGGCTGAACGTCCTGTCGGTCACGGGACATGCGCAGCCGCGACCCTCGTGCTAGGACCCAGCGCCAGGCACTTCCGGACAAGATGTGCCGGGGGCCCCCGCAGGGACCGCACTTGGCACGTGGCCTCCAGCGCCGTTCTGCTCCATTGCTTCGTGGAGAAATAAAAATAATAATAATTTCTAAGACTTTCAGATTCTGCCTCCCAAAGTACTTTTCCAGGAACGTACGTTGAAAGGGCAGCATAGAAAATATGGTCCCTGTGACACAAAACTTCAGACATCCTTGTGATTTAGGGGGCGCGACTGCTGAGGGGCCTCTGGAAGAATTTTTTGTTTCTGAAATTTCAGGAGAAGAAAACACGCTGTGGAGCCGCCTGTGCCTTCAGAATTTAAACCTTTCCATGAATTTTGCTTGGCTGGTGCTGGTTCTAAGGACAAAGGATGTGTTTGCCGTGCAGGCCTGACTCACCCCGCAGTCATCCCCACGTAAGGGGCCGTCGCTCTGGAGGTGGTAGCCACAATACGGAGTCTTGTACCGTTTCTATAAAGCAGGGAGAGAAAACGTTTCAGAACAATCCATCCGAGGGAGTTGCCAGCATGCCCCTTCGTGGTGTAGGACGTTTATTCCTGAACGAGCATGTGGGCCCCAGGGAGGAAGTGCACGTTCACCCAGACGTGCTTCAGTGCCTGGAGCACATACTGAGCACCTGCTGTGTGCCCGGCTCGGCAGGAGGGTCTCTGCTAGGAGGAGACTAGCAGGAGACGCTCGCGGTTGGCGTGCAGAGCTGTGCGCAGGACGTGCAGGTGAGCGCCCCACAAGGCGCCCGCACCAGGGCTGCCCGCAGGACGGCGGGGCCCCTCGGGTCAGGCGCTCGCATTCTCTCCGATGAGAAGAGCTTAGTCTCCGGACAGACGGAGGGAGGGAGGGAGGGATGCTGTCTACCTGTCCGTCCAGGCAGATTCCCAATTCGGCTCCAGAAATCGACCATAAAACCACAACATGCAAGAGGAGGCCCGAAAGCCTCCGCCTCCTGGGACAGAGCCGTGGGTTAGCAAATTCTGTTCCACGAGCGGTCTCAGTCTGCTTCCAGGCGGTCGCGAAGGTTGCTGGCGGCTGTGGAGCCACATTCTCATTTTTACCATAAATCCTTAAAGGCAAAACTGAAGGGAACGGTCTTTCACACGTCCTTCCGCTCTCCTCGGGAACTCGACATTAAACAGTAAAGAACCCTATTTACTTCTTCCAAGGAGACCGCGAGGGTAAACGCCTGGCAGGTCGCAGGTGTCCCCACGTGTCCCTGGAACGTGGCTAAGGGCTAAGGGCTCCACAGGGAGGCCCGCACCCGGTCATACCGGGAGCCTCAGGTCCAAGTGGCCGCGGCCATGACTCTGAGGAGTCAGCCCTGAGCCCTCGGATGCCTCATTGAAGATGTGCCACCACCGCGTGACAGTTATACTGTATCTTACGGGTAAGGAGACAGGACGATGTGCTAGATTAATACTTTGCCTTTTTAATCTATTAATCTACCACCTTTGGGACATGATTTTAAATCCAATCCAGAGCAAAGTGACTGAAAATCATTCTGGTCTGACAGCTTTAAAAGATCACAAGTGAAGTGTGTTAAGAAGGTCTCAACCCACTGATAGGGAACAAGGCCAGCTCCGCGGAAGTTTCCACGCCCTGTGGCAGTGGCGGCGTCTTCCCTTTGAGCGTATCTGAGACGGCCGGGCTCGAAGCAGCAGGAAAGGCTCCTTCTGGACAGGTCAGGGGAGGCTGCCGACCGTGTCAGACCGGGACCACGGATGCTCGTCACCTATGGGTTTGAACGATGCTCAGGGCTCCTGCCGATGACCCACTCCTTCCTGTGGGCTGAGTCCCAGGATCCCTGGGGGCACACAGGCCAGGCGCTGAGTACACGCAGCCTTGTGAGGTGACAGTATGTCAGACTGGTGTTCTCAGAAGCTTAAGTGTTGATAACACAGCACCAAAACCTGTCTGCATTTTGCAAACAAAGGATGGGAGCCCCTGTGTCCCTGGTCGGTGTCCCTGGTCACTGGCTCTGACTGTCCCCGGCCAGGGAACCAAGCGCTCGATCAAGTTCTGCAGGCGACTCTCCAACCTGTTCCTCCACCGAGGAGCGTAGCTTCCAGCGACAGGGAGGTTGGACCTGAAGCAGCCCTAGGCCCGCACAGGGGGCGGCAGGCTGGCCGCAGCCTCCTCACCTGGAGGGGACAACTCACAAGTGGCCAGAGGACCAGATAATAGGTATGCAGCCCAGTTCTCTCAGCGGTCTGGGGTTCCATGTGCATCAGCGGCTGGAGGTGGGCCCTCTGAGGCTCTGCCCTGGGGGCCCTTCCCCCTCGCCTCACCGGCCTCCAGGAGCACCTCCAAAATAAACTTGCCCCTCAAATCTTTACTCAGGAGCTGCTTTGCAGGGGCCCAACATGAAGCCTTGCAGCACTGGTGAGGACCTGATGGGGAGCTGCCCTCAAAATGCTTCTCAGGAACAAGGAGAACAGGCACTGGCAGTGTAGATGGGGCAGCACAGGCGGGCGGATCTGGGGGGCTCCCTCCAGGGTCACCAGGGAGGCCCTGGGGATGTGACGGTGGGACAGGGCTTCCAAGCAGAGTCAGGATTCTGATCTCAGGAAATGAGCCTTTCTGCCATTGAGAGAAATGATAAGGATGACTAAGGAGCACATGAGCAGACACTGCTGCCGGCCTGCAGGTGACCGGCGCAGCCCCACGATCTACCACGGGGTCAGGCTACAGGCACGCTCAGGATGCAGGCCGGGTGCTTGCATGCGAGCCCCTGGGGACTCACAGGGTCACATCCGGCAACACTGCCTTCGTACCCGGGCCTGTCCCTCGGTGCCGCCCTTGTGCCGTGGGCTTGGCCCCTGCCCACGGCTGTCCCCAGCACCGGTGAGGCCTGACTGGTGGCTGCTGGGTCCCGGTGACCTCGCTGGAAGGCTGGGCAAGCCCCTTGTCACCACGGTGCTCACTATCAGGTTCAGAGCGCAGTGGCTTATTTGTCCCTAGAAAACCAGCTCTTTTGGGGTCTGTTTGCACAGACGTCTCCCCTTGAGATGAGCACAGCCCTTATGTGGGGTGTGTGTGTATGTGTGTGTGGTCACTCCAGGCAACCCGCTTGCACTGCCTGGGAACCCAGAGTGAGCAGGACGGGGTGCCTGACCTGTGTGCTGCAACCTCTGCCGAGCACATGGTCAGAGAGTGTTTGCTGAGTGACTGTGTGATCATCGGACGCCCCCTCACTTTCCGAGATCCAGGTCCACACCTCAGGCCATGAGACAGGAGGGTGGGGCTGCCAGATGCTTGTCTGGCATCGTGGTGTCCTCCCAGTTGGGGTCGCGTTGCAGCCCGGGAACACCGCTATCCAGGACTCCTCGTCCAGGTCTTGAGGGAGCCCCACCACTCATGAAATGACTACAGAGAATTCATGACAACCACCGTGTCCTCCTGCTGTTTCCATAATTGGACATGGAATTAAGGATCATTTTTAATAAATATGTAAACAAATATGCAGTAAACCTGTATCTGTGCTTACGCCTGTAGATACTTGATTTGGTCACGTTTATGACACGTTTATGGTTAGAAATGGACCCACTCGCCCTGAGCACAGGAAACCGCACTGGGTCACCGTGCGACTTCACTGGCCCGTGACTTCACCATTGTAGAAATTCTATATCAGTGTTTTTTCTATTTTGTGCATTTTTAATAACAGGAAGTATATGGTTTGCATGATTTCATGTCCTGTTGCTTTTACTTATTGTTACTTTTTTTTTAACATTTTATTTATTTATTCACAAGAGACACAGAGAGAGGCACAGACACAGAGGGAGAAGCGGGCTCCTCACAGGGAGCCTGATGTAGGACTCGATCCCAGGACCCCAGGACCACGCCCTGAGCCAAAGGCAGATGCTCTACCGCTGAGCCACCCAGGTCCCTACTTACTGTTATTTTCAAGAAGCTACGTGCTTGGCTCCCTCCCTCGCCCTGGCCGCCGCAGACTGTCAGTGCTCCTGCTGCCGGGCCCTGCGTCCTTCACGGCGTCCTCTCTGGGAACCAACTGGATGCATTCATCCTGCCTGCCCTTCTTCTCATGATCGCCCTACATTCAGAAATCTCGTCACTCGTATTTCCATGACTAAACTGAAAAATAAAAATCACTTCAGTCCCTTCACACAAGATAAAATGTCAGCAACTTTGGCTGTCTCCCACCATCCTAGCTTTGTGTATTGGTTTTTGTTTGTTTTGATAAAATCTGTGGTTGAGACACCAATCGCTCTCCTTTGAAGAACCAGGGTGTGCCTTTCATTCTGGTTTGGGACCCACCTCCGACATCGGTGGGGGCTTACCCCGAGTCTATCCCAGAGCCCTCCCCGCTTCTGGCCTGTCGGCTCCCTCCCACTTCGCTTCAGCTTCCACAGTCTTCCCGGCCACACGTGGCTTGGAGACTCCTGTTCTTTTTCAGAAAAGCCAACCAGGTCTTACACTGTCCGAGTTCTGTTTGTCTGGATGGCACATCTGTGTCGACGGAGTTTCTGGCTATGGCAACAGGAGGCCCTGCTCCCGACAGGCTTGAAGGGCAGGGGACAGCTGGCCGTGTGCAGAGGTAGGGGAGGCCCCCCGGGCATGGATGAAGGTAGAGGTGCCCTCGCTGCCCCGGGAGTGCTCTGCCCTCACCCTGTGACCTGGAGCACCAGCACTGCCCTAGACTGGAAGGCCTCATGGTCACACTAGGGCTGCCAGGGCCCAGCAGGACTGAATGCTTCCTCCCACGGTGCTGATAGAGACGCTCTTGCCATGCCCTTGGGACAGGCCTGTCCTGTGCTCCCCGTTTACAGGACGGTAACTCTTGCTGCATCTCTGTAATTAGAAAGTAACAGCACCGCAAGCACAGGTTCCACCTGGCATACCCTAAGCACTCAGGAAGGAAATGTCCTGCTGGGCATCCTTCTGAAGATGCTTCTCTTTTAGTGTCACTGCGTTTCCCACAAGGACATTGGTGATTCTCCACCTCAGATTCCAGGATCTGCCCTCTAGATCCACTCAGCCATCATTTCCAAGGAATAAAAGAATTAGCAGCATTTGTTCTGGGGATGAAGGAAGCAAGCTCATTGGTGATGTCAGTGGGTCCCCGAAGCTGGGCAGGTTGGGGAAGTGGCACCCCCTTCCTCGATACCCCCACCTTCACCCAACTGTTCTCCTCTGGGGACTGTTTTCAACATGGTCCTCCTGTGTCACCGTCCATCTGTGACACTGGCCGCCGCTGCTGCGTGATGTCCAAGTCCTGCCAGCTTCACTTCACAGCAGGTGCCCGGACCCACCATGTCCTATCGGTGAGGCTGGGAGCCAAAGAGCCCGTGGGGGCTGCACCAGGTTATCAGCACCCTGTCCTGACAGGGACAAGAGGCCCACCGGGCTCATCCCCTGTGAGTGGGACACCGCCCCATGGCTGGCCAGCCTCCAGCAGCAGAGACGGACTCTCCCTCAGCCCTGCAGGCTGGGGCACGAAGCAAGGTGTGGGAGGACCCCCCTGCCTCTCCAGCCTTGGTGGTCACCAGTAACCCTGGCTCATGGCCACGTCTGTCCATTCTCCACGTCCGTCTTCACACGCCCCCCCAACCCCATGTCTGACCCCCCTCTGCTCGCTGCTGGAGTACATCTGTCCCCGGACTTGGGGCATGCCAACGGGATCCAGGAGAAGTTCCTCAGCACAGCATCCTCCACGTAGCTCCATCTGCAAAGCACTTCTTCAAACAGGGTCCCCACCATGAGGTGGAGGTGAGGACACGGAGGCTGTTCCGGCCACGACGGCTGCTGACCTCCACTGACGCGCCCCGGCGGGTACTGCCTTGAGTTCGTTACTTCGTATTCGTGGAGCCCAACCTTCAGCAGAACTTCTGGAAGGGGCGTCCCAGTGTTGTTCTGCTAATATTGCCCAGGTGACGACGTGGATTTTCCCCTGTGTGTCTATAGGCAGCTTGGGTATGTGTTCCTGGGAAATGTCTTTGCTGGTCGTTTGCACGGTTGTATGGAGAGCATGGGCCTGAGAAGCAGGCAGCCAGCCTGGGGCTGCCAGGAGCAGTGAGGGCTTTCCCACCGAGCTGCTGCTTTTCATCCCGGGCTTTGGGGGCTTCAGGACTATGCAAATATTTATATACTGTTGATGCTACTAATTTTTCTTTATTTAATGGAATCTTGAGCCATAGCTGGAAGGTTTTGCCACTCAAGTTAAGAAGGAATTTGTCCATGAGTTCCTCTGACATCCTTGAGATCTCATTTTTCTTTTTTTCACCTGGATCTCTGACCAATTTGGCATTTTGTTGCCTTTTGTTTGTTTGTTGCTGTGTAGAGTCAGAGAAGGGCTGAGTTTTATGGTTTTTTTTTTTTTTAAGATTTTATTTATTTATTCATGAGACACAGAGAGAGAGAGAGAAAGACGCAGAGACACAGGCAGAGGCAGAAGCAGGCTCCTGCAGGGAGCCTGATGCAGGACTCGATCCCAGGACCCCAGGATCACATCCTGAGCTGAAAGCAGGTGTCAACCCCTGACCCATTCAGGTGTCCCAAGGGTCCAGTCTTACGGCTGATTTTAGGTGGCTGTTCAGTAGCCTTCATGTCACTTGTTTTTGCCTTGATGACATGAGATGTTGCCTTTATCATAAACAACATCCCACGTTCCCTGCTTCTATCGTTTCTGCTCTGCCTTCTGGTGCCTTCGTCCCACCACGCACTAGAACCATTCAGTCATTGAGACTTTACGACACATTCTCATGTCTGATAGGCCAGCTGCTTCTCTTCCATCTTGCTCATCTATTTTAGGGATTTTCTAGATATTCTGGTGTGAGGATTCATCCATGCAAACTGTCTGATCAAATGCATGCCTATAACATACACTGTCGGCATGTATATTGGATTTGGGCTAAATTCATAGATTAACCCAGGTCAGACTGAGCCCTGCTACCCAACATCACAGAGTCCTTTTCCAGGGGCTCAGGCCTCCCGTGGAGGCTGTCAGGAGTATCTGAAAGTTTCCCCACAGAGATTTTGCAATTCCCTATCAAGTTTATTCATAAGAATTTTATGTTCTTAGTTGGTATTTTAAGGAAGATTTTCTCTTTCCTTACACCTTCCAAGTGGTTGTTTGGGGTATCTAGGAAAGCAACAGATTTTTATGTGTTCATTTTGTGTCCACCTAAATGTCCCTGAAAAGAAAATTTTTAATCACTTAAATAAGTTACTTTGACCCCAAGGTCATGTCAGTAGATGGAGCAAGCAAGTGTTGGATCTCCCCTTTTTGCTCCAAACGCATGGATGTGTTGGGTAAATACACATCTGCCCAGGAAAGCAAGCACAGAGAATCCTCGTGCCTGGAAATGGGGTGGAATACCTGGTGATGAGCTCAGATCCAGAGCAAAACATGTCCTTGGGACCAGAGGTCCCAGGATGGACGTGACAGGTGAGGACTTGGGGCCTCGGGAGGATGCTGGAAACCTCTAAGCTGATCCTTCAGGAAGGGGTCCCCGCCCCGTCCACCTATGCAGGGGTGCAGCTGGAAAGAAGCTTCCTGCCCAGCACTCGCCCAGAATGTAGTTGGCCTGCAGCGTGATGGTGTGCAGGCCCCTGGCCAGGGTTGAGGGTGCAGAGCCAGGCCAGCCTGCGTGTCCACTGGCACTCTGCATCCCAAGCAGGTGGCACCCACGTGGAAGGACTCCTGCTCAGGACACATTCTTAACACGGGGTCCAGACCTACAGATGGGGAACTTCAATAGGAGATATAGAAATCGCGAAGCAATTTTTTTTCAGACACATTAAGCTGAGCATGCACTACATTCTCAAGGAAATAAAATAAAGATCTAATTTGTGAGAAAACAAAGATTTTTAAAACAAGAAAAAGCAGATGGGGAAGAAATAGTGGTGAAGAAACATCCCAGTCCTTTCCCCCAATTCAGGGTGAGGGCTGGGCAGGGCAGTAGGTGTTGGGGTCCGCTGGAGGTGGCGGGAGGTGGGGTCAGGCTGGGGGGCTCGGCCCAAGCAGCTGGCCAGGGGATGGTCCTGAGTGCCCTGCCTGCTGGATGGGTTGCACAGGGACCTCTGGAGGCAGATGTGTCCCCTGCCCTTTGGGAGGAACTGGCTCTCATTGGGTCTTCTGTTTTGCTCAGGCTGCACTTGCCCTGCCAACTGGCCTGTCTTGCCTCTGCCTGGTGCACCAGGGCCTGTGGTGCCCTCCTGGAGGGCAGGGCCCCTCCTCTCTGTACAGACAGGGCCAGGATGTCCCCACGGAAGGACTGGACAGGAGGGAGCTCCCCGAGCCTTGCAGATGGAGGCTCTGTCTCTGTCCCACAGCATCCCGCGGCCTCCAATCCCCTGAACCTCGGCCTAGGAGTGGCGGTGGCAGGGACGTGCCCACTCTCCTGCCCTGTGCTGTAGCGGCTCCTGGGAAAGCAGAGCCCGTCTTCCTCAGTCTGGCCCATTTGGACACAGACAAGACATTTGTGCCTGTGCTTGGCACCATTTCTGACTTCCAGGGCTGACGGTCGCCTCTCTTCCTCCCTCCCAGTCTGGCTCATGCCTACTGTTGAGGCCAGTCCTTGGGAAGAGGTTTCTAGAGCCTCTCTGCACACTGCCGTCCGGCTGCAGGGTATGCATCCTGCCCAGTGCCACCCTGCTGCAGGCCCCTCGCCTGGTGCTAATCCACAGCAACGTGTGGTCCTGGCTGTGGTCTTCTTGGGGGGAAAGTCAGGCCTCCTCTGGGATCCTGGCAGCCAGGAGCTCCCTGCCTCCGGACCGTGGCAGTAGACTGAGGTCCTACTACACCGGTGGTGGGATTAGCCAGACACGAGCTGCGCACCAGCATGTGTGGTTCCGGGCTGGACCCAGCCCTCGGGAAGACACAGCGTCACAAGGAAGGGAAGGTGGGCTGGCGCCCTGTGCTCCCAGCATGTGGCCAGGCCCTCCTCCTCCTGCCCAATGGCTGGGGTCTGTGCCTGGGAACCTGGGGATACCCACGGGAGCTTTCAGGGCCTGGGTGGGGCCTCACCTTTGGAGCCTGAAGGTTAGTCAGAGGGGCCTGCATTTCAGACCCAGAGTGAGCAGGGTCGGGTAGGGCTAGACAGGAAGCGTCTACCTGAGATACACCATCCCCACCGCGCTCGCTCACCATGCACTCCGGTGACCCCTGAGGGTGACTCCGGGCCAGGCAGGCACACCACGGCGTCAGCCCCACCCTGCAGCCGCCAACCCACAGGTCCCAACAGGTGTGGTCGCCAACCACTCCTCTCGTGTCAGAGACCCCGTGCACAGCCTCACCCCAGTGCCCTGCACACCTGTCACCTGCTCCCTCCCGCCGTCCCCACCATGCCTCATGGGCAAGCATCCACCCACCCATCTCCTCTGCAGTTTGAGGACTCCGAGGTGTCTTCAGGCTGCAACCAGAGGGCTTTCTCTTTCTCTTTTTTTAAATAAATTAATTTTTTATTGGTGTTCAATTTACCAACATACAGAATAACACCCAGTGCTCATCCCGTCAAGTGCCCCCCTCAGTGCCCGTCACCCATTCACCCCCACCCCACGCCCTCCTCCCCTTCCACCACCCCTAGTTCGTTTCCCTGAGTTAGGAGTCTTTTTCTTCTCCCTTCCCTTCTATTCCCTTTCACTGTTATTTATATTCCCCAAATGAATGAGAACATACACTGTTTGTCCTTCTCCGATTGACTTACTGCACTCAGCATAATACCCTCCAGTTCCACCCACATCGAAGCAAACGGTGGGTATTTGTCGTTTCTAATGGCTGAGTAATATTCCATTGTATACATAGACCACATCTTCTTTATCCATTCATCTTTCCATGGACACCGAGGCTCCTTCCACAGTTTGGCTATTGTGGACATTGCTGCTCTAAACATTGGGGTGCAGGTGTCCCGGCGTTTCATTGCATCTGAATCTTTGGGGTAAATCCCCAGCAGTGCAATTGCTGGGTCGTAAGGCAGGTCTATTTTTAACTCTTTGAGGAACCTCCACACAGTTTTCCAGAGTGGCTGCACCAGTTCACATTCCCACAGAGGGCTTTCTCGACGGTGAACGACAGCCCTGCTCTGACAGGCGCCCTTCAAACCTTCCCATCTCCCACAGGCTGGAGCTCAACCCTGGACACAGCTTCCATGGTGGGGTGCACCTCTACCTTCCTGCCCATTCTTGTTCTCGGCTGTCACGGTGACCTGGAGGGCGCTGGTGTCAGCACCTCCACTCCTCCCAAGCCCGACCCACCTGCCCTCCAAGGTCCTTCTCCACCACCCCTGAGTGCTACCCCTCCGGGCGCGGGACACACGCCCCGAAAATGACGTCCGCAGCGTGCATCTTACACTGGGAAGGAGCTAACCCCCCAAGAAAGGATTCAGACCCCTGCCTCTGAAAATTGTCAATGTATCTTATCAGCTGTTTCGAACAGCAAAACAAATAAGAGAATATTATGCAAAGAGGAGCGTGATTGTGCTGGATTGTGTCCCTGTCAAGTGTCCAGAGGCGAGCGTCTGTGCAGTGGGCGCGCTGGGCAGGAGCCTGCTAGGAGGCGTGGCCCCTCCAGGGCCCTCTCCACTGGCTGGCGCCCGCGGTGGACCACTGCAGGTGGAGACGCTCGGCGGCTGCTTCTGGATCCCGTTCAGGGGCGTGATATTAAAGTCGGGACTCTACTTCTTGCTTCAGTATTCTCTGCAAATTTAAAATAACAAAGTGTTTAAAAAATCTATTATAACGAGTGAGTCCCAACTATAAATGCATCAGGGCAGCTGGAGCGGACTACATTTAAGGTATTAAAATTGAAGTTGATGGTGACCCCACATTATTCATCACATCAAATGGAGATGCCTTTAAATTTATATTAAATTCAATTTAAATGCCATCAAAACCATGGTTGACAAAGTACTGACAGATGAATATTTTAGTATGATTCAATAGTAGTAAACTGTATTTTCTTACCTTGAGGCAAGGTGATGGAGTTTTTATATGCAGTAGGTTGAACTGGGTTTGTAGTAACATGGCTTATGATTTCCATAAAATAAAATTTTATCTTTAAAAAATGATTTTAGGGGGTTTAAGTCTTGAACTCTGAAAACATTTCTTCAGGGTCCTTCTTGCTTTAACTCATTACTTTATACTATGAAATCCAATAGCTTCCTTCTACCACTCTCCAAAATACCTCCTGGTTTAGAATTAACAATTAGTCATTTTAAAGGATTTGTGTTTGATGTGATATTCGTAATATTCCATCTTGATTTTTCCACTTAGTTCTTGGGCACAGGGGGATCAAATGCCTTACCTAGAAGCTCACTTGTCCTTGATACTGAATCCATGGGTGTCTAATGAATGAATGAAATGATTGATTAATTGATCATAGTGACTAGTCTCTGCCACTGTTCCTATGAAATTCTTGTACAAAAGAATTTGTAGCCTTTTGTCTGGTGATTGGAGTAACCCTGGGCCTGCGAGTCTACAGGTCTCATCACAAAAGGACACAACAGGCCTCCTTAGAGATTGTTAGTGATATGTGCATATCGATGTTATGGATAGATTATTGGTGGTATATTGATATATAGGAGATTATTGCTCTTCTATATATTATTATCAATATAGAGAAACGATGACCATCTGTGTGCCGAGCCCACCAGCCCCTGGCTCTCCACGCTCCCACCTGAGCTATTAGAATTCTCTCCATATCTGGTTCCTAGAGTTGAGAACCTGGCTTTCCTGGCTTTCTATTTTGTAAAATATTTCAAAGATACTGTGATTTTCCTTAGCGCACTGTATTTTTAATCCCCGTGAACTGTCTCACTAATGGTGCATTTCGGAATGGAGGCAGCCACACTTCGGGGTGAGGACAGATGGAGCTGAAAGCCAAGAAGCCAGTGCTCAGCTGTCACTTCCCAAATAGCCTTTTTATAAAAGGGTACCCGCTGGATTTGGGAGCCGAACACCAGCCACAAGAGCCACATCCCTGAGAAAGGAATGGATTTCTTGAACTCCGAAGGCTTCCTTTGAAATGGCAACGGCCAGCCAGAGCCTGACGGATGCAGGACAGAGAGTTTGCCCTGACAGCAGGGCACGATGCACTGTCCTTTCCGCCAACGGAGGGAAGGAAGGTGTGAGTCAGGGCCTTGGGCCCACAACCCATGGTCTCCCAGGATGTGCAGGCAGGAAGTGGGTTTCCGAGTGGCCCACACCCCACCTGCCCGGGAAGGGCTGGGCTTGCTGGCCGATGGCCTTCCGGGCACTGGGGTGGGTTCCTGGAGTCAGGAAGTGAGTGTAAGCAGATCTCAGACAGTTTGGAGCAACTGGAGCAGGAGGGACTGAATCTTGGGGTTGGTGCAGAGGACCAGGTGTGGATTCACTCCTGCAGATGCTCCAGGGCAGAGGCGGACGGGAAGAGAGTGAGGACAAGGAGCCCACTCCAGATGCCTCCTGTTCCCCCCAGAGTCTGGATTAACCTGCAAGTGGCTGAAGACACCCTGGACCAAGATGTGACCCTCCCACCCCCCACACCTGGCCGCCAGCAGCGAAAGCACATGCCAAGGGAACTGATCCTGCGAGAGAAATGAAGCTCCCTGTCTGCACAAGTCAACAGTGGCTACGTGGACGAGGGAGGGGTCCCCTTGGTTTCCTGTACCACCCCCACCGTGAGGCAGAAGGTGAGGAAAGTGGGCAGTGCTGCTGAGCTGTCAGAGAGCAGACGGTGTCCATGCTGTCTTTACGCTGGCACTAGGGTCGGGTCCACCCCAGCCTAGTGCCCTGCGGGCCGGGGACAGTATCTCTCCTCTGTGAGCCTTATCATAAACCTTGAATAGAGATATTTCAGGGACAATGGGGGGATGATGGAGAACAAGTAAATTCATTCAGTGGAAAGTATTTGCTGAGTATCTGCCATTACAAAGGGCGATGTTAAGGTGGAAAACCCAACCTGCATTTCAATTCCGTGTAGGATGGATATGCGGGCGCCCCCTGCTTGTTCTCAGGAATACTCTGGGTATTGACATGGGACCCAGCGTCTGTCCAGTACGGGCTCTTGGGTCAGTCCTCTCTTTGGGTGTCCTTTTAGGCCAGCTGGGACGGCATCCAGCCCCTGCAATGGGACTTCACAAATGTCAAGAAGAGAACAAGGTCTTGGTTGGGGGCTTCCACCCATGCAGGAACCGAGCACCGGAGTCTCTGTCCCATCCCATGTCTCGCCCTCCCTCTGCAGGCTCTGCATCCTCAGACTTGTCCACTTAACATTGCAAACCGACAGCCACCCCTCCCCATAATCAAGCGGCACCTCCTCCCACAGCCGCCTGGACAGAGGGATGGATGGAGCAGGGAAATAAGAGAGAAAGGTTTTTGTTTCATTTGGATTATAATCAAGGAAGCACATTTTTCTCAGAATCCCCCTCCCACCCACCACACAGCCATAGTGATTTTCCACTTTGCTTCAGGGACTTGCACTGGGTCACGTGGCCAAGCCTTAGCTGCAAGAAGTTTCTTGGGAAGCAAATGTCCAGCTTTTCCAAACTGGACAGAAAATCACAGAGGAGAGGGAAGGGACTGAGGATGAGGAGACAGCTGATGAGGTGGGCTGCTGCCCTCCTGCGAACTGTGCTCAGCCTGTAAAAGTCCGGGTCCCATTGGGGGCACAGGTGCCTGCCTCAGGGATGCCCAACACCTCGAGGCCCCTGCACTGCCCCTTTCCCTAGGCCTCTCAGCATGGCCTCGCCTGTGACAAAAGGGTGACCTTTTCCATGGAGATTCCACAGGCAGCCGCTTACATGTTGAGCCTTGCTCTCCAACTACTAAAGGATGACAATTTATTCTGCAAATAAATTACCATGATCATCATCACCATTAGCATCATCCATTACTTTACACCCAGGGTGGAGGCCTAGATGCCGGTGGCTATAAAGCACATTTCCAATTCTCACGTTCGGTTCCGCCTTACTCAGATTTTCGAGGATAATCTAAAAGAGCAGCAACTGATCCAACATAGTTTTAAGTGGTGCCCATTCCAAGTATTTAATTTTGATTGTCTTGTTATTTTTATTAATGTTTAGAAGTCTTTTTCCAAAAATATTTTTAAACGAATCCAACATGAATCATATTTTTTTAATGTGTAGTGGAAGGGGATAATCCAAGTGAAAAGATGTCTAATTTCGACATGTGACTGGTCAGTGACTTACAGATGGACAGGAATCAGGAGAGTAATCCCAGGAGGCGTTCTGTCCCTTCTTGGCTCTGAAGCACCTGACGGAGACTCAGAGGCGACAATGACTTCATGACGCAATCACACGCCTAGAGTGCGGCATTTTGCCAACCTCTCACGTGATTGACTTGGAATAAAATTACTGTGTGATTATATATTTGTATATTATTTGTCAATTCAAAAATATGTATTTTTATTTTTTTAGATTTTTTTAATTTAAATTCAATTTGCCACCATATAGTATAAACCCAGTGCTCATCCCTCAAGTGCCCTCCTCAGTACCCGTCACCCAGTTACCCCACCTCCCCTTCCACTACTGCATGTACGTTTCCCAGAGTTAGGGGTCTCTCATGGTTTGTCTCCCTCTCTAATTCTCCCCACTCAGTTCCCCTCCTTTCCCTTATAACCTCTTTCACTATCTCTTATATTCCCCATAGGAGTGAAACCTTATAATGTTTATCCTTCAATTGACTTACTTCACTCAGCATAATACCCTCCATTTCCATCCATGCTGAAGCACATGGTGGGTGTCCATCCTTTCTGATGGCTGAGTACTATCCCACTGTATATATAGACCACAGCTTCTTTATCCATCATCTGTACAAGGACATCGTGGCCCCTTCCACGGTTTGGCTGTTGTGGACATTGCTGCTGTGAACATTGGGGTGCAGGTGTCCCGGCATTTCACTGCATCTGTATCTTTGGGATAAATACACAGCGGTGTAATTGCTGGGCCATAGGGTAGGTCTATTTTTAATTTCTCAAGGAACTTCCACACTGTTTTCCCAAGTGGCTATACCAGTTCACATTCCCAGTTCCTTTCTCTGCATCTTATTTTTATTTTTTTATTTTTATTTTTTAAAATATTTTTATTTTATTTTATTTTTATTTATTCATGACAGACAGAGAGAGAGGCAGAGACACAGGCAGAGGGAGGAGCAGGCCCCATGCAGGGAGCCCGACGTGGGACTTGATCCCAGGTCTCCAGGATCACACCCCAGGCCAAAGATGGCACTAAACTGCTGGGCCACTGGGGCTGCCCTCTGCATCATATTTTTAAAAGAAATATTTACTTTTTTTCTACTTACCAGAATCCCAATATACACATTACAAACTTTACTTTTTACTGTTGAATTATCTTGGTCTCCAAAGGCCATAGAAAGACACCAGAACTTAATAATTCTGAGAATATTCCTGTGTCTGCACTGAAAAGTAGAAACTACTACATTTCCTGACTTTTGCCAAATTGCAAATTAGTGAGCAGAGTGGAGGATGGCTGTGGTGAGTCAGGGCTGGCTCGTCTGCCAGAGCACCATCAGGCCCAGGAAGTGTCAAAGCCTCACCTGCAGCATCCACCCTGAGCCATGCACAGCACAGAGGGGCACGGAGGGGCATGAAGGGGGCACAGAGGGAGCACAGAGGGGCATGGAGAGGGCACAGAAGGGCACGGAGAGGGCACAGAGGGGCATGGAGGGGCATGGAGAGGGCACGGAGGGGTACAGAGGGCCATGGAGGGGGCA
This sequence comes from Vulpes vulpes, assembly GCF_048418805.1. NCBI lineage: Eukaryota > Metazoa > Chordata > Mammalia > Carnivora > Canidae > Vulpes > Vulpes vulpes. Next base: position 63,605,726 of record NC_132782.1, read on the forward strand.
CGGAGGGGCACAAAGGGGGCATGGAGGGGCACAGAGAGGCACAGAGAGGCACGGAGGGGCACGAACAGGGCATGGAGGGGCACAGAAGGGCACAGAGAGGGCATGGAGGGGCACAGAGGGGGCATGGAGGGGGCATGGAGGGGCATGGAGAGGGCACGGAGGGGCACAGAGGGCCATGGAGGGGGCACGGAGGGGCACAGAGGGGCATGGAGGGGCACGGAGGGGCACGGAGGGGCATAGAGGGGGTACGGAGGGGGACAGAAGGGCATAGAGGGGCACAGAGGGGACATAGAGGGGCACAGACGGAGCATAGAAGGGCATGGAGGGGCACAGAGGGGACGCAGAGGGGCACAGAGGGGGCATGGAGGGCAGAGGGGTACGGAGGGGCACAGAGGAGCATGGAGGGGGCATGGAGGTGCACGGCTGGGGCACAGAGGGACATAGAAGGGGCACAGAAGGGTATGGAGGGGGCACACGGAGGGGCATGGAGGGGCACGGAGGGGCACAGAGGGGCACAGAGGGGCATGGAGGGTGCACACGGAGGGGCATGAAGGGTGCACACGGAGGGGCATGGAGGGGTATGGAGGGGCACAGAGGGGGCACGGAGGGGCACAGAGGGACACAGAGGGGCATGGAGGGGGCACACAGAGGGGCACAGAGGCACCCCCCAGGTCCAGCACAGAGCCCACGTCTGCTTCGGTGCCGGCGGGCGGACCTCCCTCAGGTGAGCGAGCACCTACATCAGGGCCACCCGTGCCCTCACGGGCCTGGGCCAGGAGCCAGCAGATCCCACTGTGAGAGACACTCGGGGCCGCAGCCGGTCACAACGGCCTCTCCGCTGCCCGGCCCGGAGCAGCAGCACTGGAAAGACGGGTTTGGGCGCAGCCGGCAACGGGCCGCCAGGTCCTGCACAGAATCGTCGGGAACCGGGAAGACCGCAGGCCGCATCTCCACAGCCAGGAGCTTAGCTACAGGCAACGAAACTCTGAGTTATTTTCATCTCGACAAACTCCTGAGTCAGAAGACCAGACGCTCACAATGGTCTGTATTATTCGGCGAGAAGATAAGACGTTCACATTATTAGCTGCTCCCCCGCATTCGGTGCTACGGCTCCGTGGCTCCTCGTGCTCCCGCGAGTGGCAAGTCCTGAGCTGAGTGACTCTGTGACTCTGCTCCTGGAGGGAGGGGGTTCTGGGGACCAGTGATGGACATGGCATTTGAGATGGACCTTTACTTGCCACCCACCTCCATGCAGCTGCTCTGTCCATCCTGCACCTGCTCCAGGGGTGCCACGTCCACGCGTCAGGGCTGCCAGCACATGGACAGCACCTCAAGCCCGGGACCTGGCTCGGGGCTGGACACGTGTCCAGGCCACCAGCACAGCCTGCGGTGATGGTCCAGAGAAAGACACCCCACCCCCAGCCCAGCTGGGATGCTTGCTTCACCCGCCTTGCTCTCCGCCTCCCCTCATCCCTTCCCTCCCGAAAACATCGGACCCTGAGCACAAGGACATGTGCCTCTACGTGCAGAGTGGGGGACAGACACACGGCAGACATGTCCTCCCTTCTGTTGGAGGAAGAGCCCTCTTCCTCGGCAGCACATCCTGACGGGCACTGGGTCCCCAGGACCTGACCAGGAGCAAGAAGCCAGCTCCTGCCCTTTGGGAGCCCTGTTCCCTGGGGGTGGGTGGTCAGCGATGGGTCCTGAACAAGATACTGTAATCAGAGCCCGGTGTGGCCTCCTCCACCCTGCCAACACGGGGCCCTCCCCCAAAGCCAGCAGTGCACCAAACGCCCAAGAAACCCCATTCCCCACCCAGTGCTTACTGTTAGGACACTTACCGGGGTTTGGGATGTGGGTCTGTAGGACAAATGCGAGCACGTAAAAAAAAGAGAAAAAGAGAATGGAACCAGCTCCTCTGTCACTGTCAGCCCCAAGGGTCTCACCCACCCCAGGGCTCACTGGGGAACCTTGAACTCAGCCGGAAGCCCCCCCCCCCACTTATTTTACAGGATCAGCCGACTACGAGGAAGAGCAGAGTCAAGGGGAAGGCAACCTCTCCCCCTGTGGGCACACACACAGGGGAGAACGCATTCCCCATTAGACAGAAACCCAGAGCCAAGGTCCCTACTGTAATTGCTTCTCCTGACAGCGCATGGTGACCACTGGCCTGTCCGAACAGGAGGGTTGGAAAGGGGAAGGTACATGCACAAAATAAGCTGTACCTCTGTGGCGATGGAACCCCGAGTTCTATCATTCTGGGACGGTCTCTCCCATAGTGGACAGGCCCCTCCATGTCCGGAGGTGCAGCAGCACCGCAGCCCTCCGGCACACAGGTGAATGGTCCAGCTACTGGTATAAACAAACGAGAACCCCTGTTCGGCCACTCCATTTGGGGGGTGTCAGGATAATTGCAAAGTGAGCATGATGCCCGGGAGCAACATTTTTGGAGGAAAGGTGTTGTTTATATTCTAAGAGACAGTGGCAGGAAGGACTCGCAGAGCATCTCATGATGCAGGGCATGTGAGTGAGCCATGGGTTATACGTGTGTTGGCATGCTCGCTGTGGCTTCTCTCTCCAACCACATTTTGAGGCCGCAAGTGCCATGAACTTTCAGGGGGGAGCTGCCTTTGACAATACAGACTTAGCTGGAAGTGATGCCCACAGTCTCCAGAACCTTTGGTGTGTGCACCAGGTGTTAGTGCACATTGGAAGGTGAGCCCATCACTCACAGGCGCACTCTTGGCCTGGGGTCCTGGTTTAGGAAGGAGATGATGGAAGTGTAATCTCATGGCAGAGACATGGGGAGGATTCCCCCCACTGTCCTCAGCCAAGTGGCAGGAAACAGCTGGCCGGAATTTCTGAGTGCCTCTAATGAAGAGGATACTTTCTTGTTCACATTTGCTGATTAAATGCAATAAGACTAAAATTCCTTGGTGGGTTTCTTGGAAGAAAGTTTGCCCAGAAAGACAATTGAGTCTGTCCAGGGCCCCACGGGGGGAGATCGCACTTAGAGATCAGACGTGGACCCCATGGTTTTTGTCAGTGTTTTCTCTCTGAGTGCTTTGAGAACGTTTGTGGACTTGACTCACAGGTTTGGAATACTTATTTTTTGGGATTGCTGTCCTCAGAACATGATGTCAAGGGTTTGGCATCTGTAGAATGCCACGTGGCTGAAGGAATGGCAGAGTGAGGCCTCCAAGTGCTCAGGGAAGGAATAGGAAGGCTGGAAGCTTCCAAAATCAAGGACGTCCGCAGGGGCTCCAGGAAGCCTCCCGGACCCGGTGAGCCCTGGTTTGGGCACAGGCTACCGTCTCTCGGCGACTTGACAACCCCCGGTAACAGCTGGCTACACCCATTCACTGCTCCCTGAAGCTACGTACCATTCACCACGGCTCCCGTGTTCTCACCTGATCAGTGTTTGCTTCACTCACCTTTTAGGGACATTTGTTGCCTTTACTGAGAGGCAGGCACTCTCTCCACCTCCTGTTCATAGAGGCGGAAGTGGACCTGTTATTTGGAGCAGACAGCCAGTGGGCACCCTGGCCTCTGCACTAAGCTGCGTAGAAAGGAAGGGTCCCACTTAGAGTAAAGCTAAAACCCCAACCAGCTTCCAGAGAAGCATGAGTAATCTGTTGCTTACAGCCTACACTAGGGGCTTTCAAGCTGCCCAAACACAGCCCTTGCAAGAAAGGTATTTTCATATCTACGCACACACTGCGCACACACACAAGCACACCTGAAACACAAGTTCACGAAGCCTCCTGAGCGACCCAATGATCTTTTCTGTTTTATTTTGTTTAAAGGAAACTGCTCATTGATCTCGTGACCCACCGTGGGTCACAACCCACACCTTGAAAACAAGCCTAAACTACTAGACCGCCGTGCATACCCACGAATGCATCCCCGCAGACCCACGGTCAGAAACATCTGTCCATCAGGTGGTTTCTAACTGTTCCTAAAGCCACGCTGTCTTATATCAAGAAGCATGTGTTCAAGAGACATCAGGCTACATGTTTCATGCAGTTTCCAACCACCACTACTGAGTGAGTCCTTTGGGATTGAGCCTGTGACTTGGGCTTTTAGGTCATTTATATTCAACAGAACATAGAGGTGTTCCTGGTGAACCTCGTATGGGACTCCCTCTGTTTCTGTTTTTTATTTTTTTAATTTTATTTTTTTAAAGATTGTATTTATTTATTCACGAGAGACATAGAGAGAGAGAGCGAGGGAGAGAGAGGCAGAGACAAAGGCAGAGGGAGAAGCAGGCTCCTCACAGGGAGCCTGACACGGGACTCGATCCCGGGTCTCCAGGATTAGGCCCTGGGCCGAAGCGGCACCAAACCGCTGAGCCACCCAGGCTGCCCTGTTTTTTGTTTTTGTTTTTTTTAATTTAAATTCAATTTTCCAACATATAGTATTACACCCAGTCCTCATTCCATCATGTGCCCTCCTCAGTGCCTGTCACCAGTCACCCCATCCCCCCGCCCACTTCCTCTTCTACAGCCCTTTGTTTGTTTCCCAGAGTTAGGGGTCTCTCGTGGTTTGTCTCTTTCTCCAAAGGAACTTCCTCTGTTTAAAGAGCTCTTACCAACCACAGAAAGATCCCATGTCAACCCAGAGAATCTTGAGATTGTCAAAGCTTGGGTCTAGAGATTGCGGTGATTCTCCTTCCCAATTCTTGTCCTATGAGTGGAAAGGCAAACAGGGATGGGTCAAACTGAACAGTCCAGCATCTGCAGCACAGTAAGAGGGCAATAACACCAGGTGAATTCATGGACATGCTGACACGGGCAAGGCCAAGGCTGTGCAGTGGGGAACGGGATGCAGGCCCAGGCCCCAAAGCTGTGTCCGTGGGAGCTCTGTGTCCACACCGTGCCTGCCCACCGTGCACACTCCCCTCCCCACTGGCAAGGCCATGGGCACTCTGAACTATCTGCACATCTGGGAGGCCCCCCAGACCTCCGAGTTGAGAGAGGAGACAGGGGTTGTGGCTCTGAACATGAGTCATCCATGCTAAGCTCATCCAGGAGTCAGTCGAATGTACAATCATAGCCTCATTCGCTCTGTTTTGATGAGGTCAGACTAGGGGGAAAAGAAAGAAAAAGAAATAAAGAAAAAGGAAGGAAGGAAGGAAGGAAGGAAGGAAGGAAGGAAGGAAGGAAGAAGAAGAAAGAAAGAGAGAGAGAGAGAGAGAGAGAGAAAGAAAGAAAGAAAGAAAGAAAGAAAGAGAGAGAGAAAGAAAGAAAGAAAGAAAGAAAGAAAGAAAGAAAGAAAGAAAGAAAGAAAGAAAGAAAGAAAGAAAGACAAGGAACAGGAAGTGTTTTTTTTAATCTAAATTCACACCCATGAAATGGCATCCCCAAGGAAGTTAAACAAGACTTTGAAATGAAAATTGCCTAAGAAAGGCCATGCAAATGATATAAAAGGGTAAGGACCCACTGGGGCCGCTGCCTGCTTCTCACCCCTGGATGTGGCTGGGAACATTTTCCATTTGTAAAATCCAAGGTCATTTTAGTCACTAGTGAAGTGCTTGTGGAATTATTAATAGAAATTTTGAACAATACTGCTCAAACAGAATCATGATCTATATGCCTGTGACAAGCAGAGTGTTAAGGATTCTGAGAGGTTTGGGTAACAATGGCTGGTTTTTCTCATACAAATGGAGCACCTGTCAGCTTTTCCAATAAAGAACTTTCACTCGGAGCATACTAAACTCTTCCTTACCTAGCTGCCATCGTCCTCCGATCCTGGGAAAGGTATTTTTAAACGTCTTTCAATGTATTTCATGCCTTCCAAGTGCAGCAGAAATAGTTTGTCCACGTGTATAGCGCTCCTTTCTCCAGCACTGCTCAAAGCCAGCGAGCGTTTGAGAGATGGCAGGCCATCACCCTAATCACTTTTGACTTTTTTCTTCAAAACCACATCACGAAAATGCCGCGATCTGAAAAAGCGGGTGGGGCGGTAGTAGGGGTATTGTTCTCAAGGAAGAAAAGCTGGATTTCGGTTCGGAGTGTGGGGTACATCCTGCAACTCTGTAGTCTGCCCTGGACTGAGGTCCGGACAGTGGGCTGCTCCCCGGTCCTGTGATGGCCACATGGGACCCCTGGGAAAGCACATCGTCCATGGTGCAGCCTCTGGAACACGGATAAGGTTGCATTCTGCTCCCCGGCACCTCACCACTGGCAGTGCATAGTAAGTCAGTATCTGTGATATCCTGTGAGCTGTTGGGACGAGGGTGTCAGGGGTCAGAGAAGCGAGGCGTCATCTCCCAGACGGAAAACACAGGGAAAGAGACACAAACACACAACCTGACCCAACACAACCGTGGTCATGTTGCAGGTTACAGACCCTGCCTATGTTCTGTCTCCCAGGAACTCAGAAGATGTGCTGCCTGAATCAGGGACGCAGAAGCTTGTGAGCCCACCTTGCACATGCAAGCCAGCAATTTGCCACTGCATTTTTACTGCTTTACCAAGAAAGGCCCTAAATCGACAAAGCTAACACGGGCTTTATTTTCCATGTTAGAAAATTTCCCAAATGCTCTCCTCCTTCCCTCCTGCCTCAAGTGAACAGGCCACAACTAGGGGATCACGTCACTTTCTCTTTTAAAAATTTCCTTGTGGGTTTAAAATTACCTTTATGGACAGTCTACACAACATCCACTTGCAGCCCAGAAGATTTATGAACCATTCCAAGGTATTCCTCTAATACAAAAAACTCTGTTAGTAGCTCAAAAGAGTTAATAATGGTCAAGAAATTGAATAATATATTAAACAAATTTTTGCAGTACTATAAAATCTCCTGATTCATGTCTGCTTCGAGTGTGCTCCACTTTAAACAAAACCTTTTTGAAAGAAAATTATTTTAATTTTGTTGCCACAATGTTCACTTCACAGCAAAGAGTCTGCAGTGAAAACAAACATTATCCTTCCAGATAATAACTCAATCACTAAGTTGTCTGATATTCTCTAAGTTTTGTAGAACTGTCTCGCAGCCCGATACAGGAGAGGAATGGAACTACAGGGTTTCTGTGTGGACATTGTTAGGAATAGTTTGTTCAGTCCTCTGCTTGTGCACCTGAGACAGGTAAGGTTGGAGGCATTACAGGAAGTGGCATGCTGGAGCCAGAAAGCAGGCGGCCTGATTACCACACGCAGTATGCTCTTCCTACGCCTTCGCAGGTCACAAGAGCCTCGATAAATGTAAGTGGACCGGATTATAACTCAATAAATATAAACGTGGATTTCCACATACTTGCTCTGATAATTACTCCTTGGGAGCACACCTGTTGTGCGGCCACACAACTGGGAGATGGATGGTCCCTCAGGGGTTTCCTGCAGGAAGGTTCACCAGCACCCACTGGCCACCGAGGGGCTTGCATGGAGGTCAGGTGGCACCACGAGGGTCCGTGAGGGGACAGCTCCCTGAGGACCCCACGGAGAAGCCAGCAAGCAGGACGATGAGGTCACATGACAAGAAGGAAGACACACCTCCCGAAGAACGCTCCCATGTGGCGCTCAGCATTCCAGCAGGAATAGCCTGCTTGCCCACCCTCTAGCCGTGCCTTTATGCTTCATCTCGAACTTAAGACGTTTTTTTAAGATTTTATTTATTTATTCATGATAGTCACACTGAGAGAGAGAGAGGCAGAGACACAGGCAGAGGGAGAAGCAGGCTCCATGCACCGGGAGCCCGATGTGGGATTCGACCCCGGGTCTCCAGGATCACGCCCCGGGCCAAAGGCAGGCGCCAAACCGCTGCGCCACCCAGGGATCCCTCGAACTTAAGACGTTTATTTGCATTCACAACCTGGACATGTGTGTTCATTGAAACCGGGCCTCTGGACCCTCCCTACCAGCACTAGGTGTGTGTGGAAGGGGAAGCCTAAGGAGGAGGAAGGGTAAACGCCATTCATACCTTGTGGTTTTATCCAGGCAGCTGGTGCCACACAATGCGCCAACCTGCCCATTGGTGATGAGTGACAGTCCCAAAGACGCCTGAAGTACGTCGTTGCCTTGATACATCTTGCCAAAAGATTGGTAATCCATATGAAGTACAGGCAACTCTTGCTTCAAAATTAGATCGTGCAGGCAATGCATGAGTCTGAGGGGATGTGCAATGAGGGCGGCATCATGGTCTTTGGGAACTTAGCAGTGTGTATGTGCGTAAGAGCAAAAGGTGAGGATGTTATGCATGATCCTGAAGGTTGAAGCAGCTTCACCGAATGTTTAAATCAAGAATGCTCAAAATGAGAAAGGAATTTAATAGAAAGTACAAAAAATGGGATGTGCTTCTGTAGGTTGTCCCCGCCGTTCTGCATAAATGCGGCAAGCCGTGCTGTGTCCTGAGGATCTGGAGTCTGCTACAAGTTGGCCATTTACTCATTAGAAGAGAGCAAATTAAAGGACATTTGTATAAAGCACAGCTCCATGCTACGGCCCCTTTTTGAGTGTGACTTATTCTGGGGAATTTAAACTCCATTGGAGAGGAGTGGATGGATAGACGTGCCCGATCAGGGAAGGGAAACTCTCAGCAAGGAAGCCAGGGGTGGAGGCCAGCAGATCGTGGGGTTGGACCCAAAAGCGAGTGGCCCCGAAGGTGATGGAGGCCGGCCCGAGAGCCGAGACCACTGTCATTACCACCACTTTGGATGGCAGCAGTTGGGATAGTATGGGTTGTCCATTTGTTTTTGCAGATACTGAAGCCCTTTTTGTGAACTCGCTATAGAACAATTTAAGGAGAACGACTGAGCTACCTGCTGCTCTGTTTAATCTGGAAGGGCTTTCCACGGTCCTCCACTGGAGCAGACAAAGTCTGTGTTGAGTCTCTGTTCATTGTGCTTTGCAGTGTGTTTACACAGACCTACAGGTCCCGATGGACATTTATGATGGAGGTTTAGGGACTATGCCATCCACACAACCCTGGGCTGCATTCTTGCCCATAGTCCTTATTTGCACAAAAGCCAGTTTGTAGCAGGGACAGCTGAGGATGGGCAAGGAGGGCATGTGGTGGAGGGAAGGACAGATCAGCCTGGGAGAGCAGACCAGGTGGAGATGTAGCCAGGACAGGAGCAGGGGATCCTCACTTTGCCAGGTACGGGATCCAGAGCATATTCCTTGGGCTGTTGTGGGCAGAGTTAGAATCTGTATTGTAATCCCTGTGACCTGCAACAAGTTTCCCATTGTCGATAGAGATGACAGTCCTATGCTGTGCTGTTGTAGTGAGGTCCGGATGAGTGAGTCCACAGTAAGCTCAGAGGAAGCCTGAAATCAATGCTGACACTCTCTGCCTTTATATTTGGCTGCATGTCCTGACCACTGGGCTTCGGCCCCTCCTCCTTACATGTGAGGCCAGTAACATCAACCCAGGGACACTGTGAGGTCTGCACGATTCTTCAATGAGATACTGGATGTGAAGTATCCAGTGGACACAGACCCCAAGCAATTACAACTGTAACATCACCGATCACAGATCACCAAGACAGATATAATAATAATGAAATTTTCATCATTCAAATATTGTGAAAATTACCAAAACGTGACACAAAAACACACAGCAAATGCTGTTGGAAAAATGGCACCAGTAGACATGCTCCATGCGGCGTTGCCACAAATCTTCTGTTTGTAAAAAAAAATGCAGTATCTCCTAAGTGCAATAAAGCCAAGTACAATGAAATGAGGCCTGCCTGTTTATAGAACGCATTTATACACAGAGTTATGAACTGGATTGATGTCATTGCTAAGAAGCCACTCTTCTTCTGTGGCAGCAAAGACTTCAATGACATCGAAATTAAACTTGAGTCCCCTTTGCATTCATACCTGAAAGGGTTCGGCCACCTTGCAGAGACAGTTACTACAAGTCTCAGTCAGGAAAACATGAGAAAGTGCCATTTCTCTCACCTCCTGCTCAGCTGAGTTTGGAGCAAGGTAGGTAGTGACCCAGGAGCTGCCCGCAAGCGCCGGGCCCGGCACCCGCGGCTCTTTCCTCCATGAGACCCCCTCCACTTCTCACCCTGCAATACTTTGGCCAGGCTGTGGCTTTTCAAAACATCGTGATCATTTAACAAACATTTAATAAGGGCATATACTTAAAATAAGTCCTACTCATCTGTGTTTAACTCAGACTGTTCTCCAGGGGTGTGGAAGCAGCTTCACATGAACAGAGTCTTAACCAGTAGTTCAAGAGGGAGAAGAGGATTCTTGTGAAGAAAACAAGGCACAGGGTGTGTCTGAGAATGTGTCTGAGGTTCCAGGCTTCTGCATCCACTGTGTGCCCGCATCCTCCTCTCGACTATGCACTCCACCTCCTGCACCCACTGTGCACCCCGCCTCCTCCTCTCAACTATGCACCCCACTTCCTGCACCCACTGTGCACTCCACCTCCTGCCCCACTGTGCACCCCACCTCCTGCACCCACTGTGCACCCCACCTCCTGCCCCCCTTGTGTACCCTGCCTTCTCTTCTCGACTGTGTACCCCGTCTCCTGCCCCCACTGTGCACTTTGCCTCCTCCTCTTGACTATGCATCCCACCTCCTGCTCCACTGTGCACCCTGCCTCCTGCACCAGACTATGCAACAGCCTCTTGCACACAACTGTGCACACAGCTTCCTCCTATTTATACAGCCTCCTGCACCTGACTGTTTACACAAAACTCCTGCAGGTTACTGTCTACACAAATTTCTTAATACTGTCTGCATAAGCCTCTTGTAGCTGACTGTCTTACACAGGATGCCTACAGCTGGCAGTGTGCACACAGTCCCAGCACAAAGATGTGTTTTCAAACAGGCTTGTACCCAAAGATGTGAGCAAGCAAGGGGAACCTCTGAGGATCATGCAGAAGGCCAGTGAGACCCAGGTCCTATTGGCAAAGGCCTTGACCAGGTGAGTAGGAGGTCCGTGATCTATTTGAAGCAGGTATTTTGGAGGCTGGTGTGGGATGGCAGGGCTAGAAGAAGGCTTTGAGGCAGGAAACCAGGGTTTGGGTGCTGCTATGGGCAGACCAGAGGAGCAGGGAAATAGGACATGGGAGGCACAACTGCAGGCACGGCTCTTTCAATTATCATGTGTCTTCCCATCCAAACAGTTGAAACGAAAATGTTCCGTTTCACAGGTTTCACAGGTGTCCAGGGCTTAGTGCACAACGCACCTCTGGTTGTTCCTTGTCAGTGTCGGTCTCTCTGCTCAGAGCCTAAAGGATGGCCTGAGAGTCACAGTCTTCTTGTAAAACTCTGGTGTCCATCCACAGACATGCAATGCAGCGGCAGTGAAGGGGCAGGTGCTGGATGTGGGTCCTGCTCTGAGCTGTGTCCCAACCTTGGGACCGAAGGAAGACCAGAGAGCAGTGGTGTGGGGAAGACACACTCACAGATGGGCAGGGACAGAAGGCCTCTGAAACCAACAGGAAAGTCCCAAGAAATCTATGTCCCCTGCAGGTTTACAGTGGATTCCAATGGGCTCATTGATAACACATCTAGATTCATTAGTGGGACTGCACAGCAGCACAGTGAAACCCAACCAGAAATTATTGAAAACTCAAGTGACTGTCTCCAGCTTATGTTACCACTGGCCCGACAGGCAGGGGCTCTCCTGAGGCACCAACCCTGTACCAATAGGCTGGCAATCCAGTGTGAACAGATTTGACGTCTCTTGTGCAGGCATCTACCTGCCTCAGGACCCAAACCTCCAGGAAAAGCCTCGTGACTGGAACTTTTCTTGTGATCAAATCACTTTGTTTCGCTCCTTCTCCACCTGCAAACCCAGAAGCCCATACATATTCACTGCGTGGACCTCAGGTCAGTGCAAACCCAGCAAATCTCCAGCCTGTTGCATTCATGAACCGCAGTGCTGGCTGAAGCTGGGGCATGCAGCCTTGTACACCAAGCAGTCTGCAGAACAGAGGCCCGGGCCCCGATCCAAATGCCAGTACCCCTCCGTCCTGCCGAACATGGGGGAGTGGTGTGTGGACCCACAGCTGAGTCAGGGCTAAGGCTGGTTTCTAACACTGGGGATCACTACCTATAAGGTGCAGACATGTACCAGCTTCTGATGGAAACCCAAGAGCTCTCTGACCACCCACTGATGGCCAAGCAAAGCCACCCAGTCCCTACTGTCTCCAGACAGCTCTGTTTACAGGATCTCCGTCATCTGTGGAATCTCTTGGTTCTTTCGGGAGTGTGCGGGTCACTATAGCCCAGATCCACCAAAGAGAATTTCACACCCCAGCTCTGTCCCACATGGATCCACCACCTGAACAGTGTCTGAATTTCTACTGTGGGCATTTATTTTTTATTTTCTCATTTTCTTAGCCTCAGGCCATCACCCTTTAAAGAAATACCAGTGCCTGGGTCCATGCCGAACCAAGTAACCCCGAACCTCTGTCCAGGTGCTTCTGATGCCATTCTGCTTTAGGGACATTAGGACATGAAGTCACTTCATGTAGGGTGTAAACACTGTGAATGCTAGTGAGGGTCAGTATGTTATGCTGAATTAAAGTGACCATTTTTAAGTCATAGCATTTACTTATGAGAAGAGTATGTGATTTGAGAATAGATTTTCACGGCAGAAAAGAAGGAAGGGAAGGTGTGGAGAGCTGGTCAGTGTTGGGGCCGCTGCGTCCAAAGACGTCCACTTTGTGTACTTCTGCTCTTGCTAAAGGTGATTCCGGCTGTGACGAGGGCCACCTGCCACCCCAGCTCCATCCATAAGCACACAGTAAATTTAGTTGTGTGTACTCTCCCTCCCTCCTTCCACTCCTCTGTTTCAAAGCCTATGTTTTAAAAAAGTGCCACTTGACAAATATTTTTTACTGTGCCTCATCAATATTAAGATGGCCAGGTTTAGCAAATAAAAATAAAAATAAATACAGTTAAATTCAAAGTACAGAAAATCAACAAAATTTTAGACCTAAACACTGCAGGGGGCATACTTTGCTTATACTACAAAAGTATCCACTGTTTATATATATATAAAAAAAGATGTAACTGGATGTCTTGTATTTTATTTAGCACCTCTGGAATTTATATATATATTTGTATGTTCATGTGTGACTCTTTTCTATATTCATGTGTACATTGTATTCTATTTATATCATATCTATTTATTGATTGTATCCATTATTTCTCACAAAAATCTAAGGGACACGTCTAAGGTCAGGAAAAGGTCTATATTTGTGCTGCATAAAATCAAACCTCATGACGTTGTGCATTTGTCAAAACCCTCAGAATGTGGGACACAGAGTGAGCCCAGACTTAAACTGTGGACTTCAGTTCAAAATGTATCGATACTCAATCACCCATTGAAACAAATGTAGTCCCCGCAACCTGGCTGCTAAGAGCGGGGGGAGGCTGCGGGGAGGCTGCGTGGTGAGGAGGGCGCCCGGGGGGCTCTGTGCACTCGCTGGGTGATGTTTCTGCGACCCTAACTGTGCTCCAGCTTTCTCTGTGATGCGAGCAGGGACATGTGTGAGTGGGGTCCAGCTTCCTGCGAGCAAAGTTAGTGGGAAACGAAGTTGGCCAAGGGGCAGCCGCCCAGAGGAGGGCTGCTCTGTGCTCTGGGCCTGGGTGGGGCCGAGCCCTGGACCCCCAGAGAGAAGCATACTCAACCTTTCTCTGCCCCACCTTTCCCCTTTTAGGGCACGACTGGGGTCTCTCTCCCTCATCGTACCATCTGAGGTCACCCCGTTGCCCACGGTGCACACCTCCTTATGCCACCCTGGTGTCCTTGAAAGCACCTTCCCAGTCCTGCCCCAATGTCCCCTCCACACCTTGGCATTTAACCTGCTGCTCTGCGTGTGACATGGCTTCCCACATACAGAAGGGGAGAAGGAGGCTCAGTGAGATGAGTCCACCCCTGCTCCGTCTGTGCTGGGCCCAGAAAGGCCCCCCCCCCTTCAAAACTCCCCACTCCCTCCACGGGGATCCCTCCTCAGATGTCCCCCCTCCCCTGTCAGCAATGGCTGTTCAAACATTAAAACAGTGCAGCTTTATTTTTTTAAGTTTTTATTTAAAATTTGGATATTTATAAATTATAATGTCTATTTTGCCTTCAAATCTCAAGAGATAACAGAATATTATAGAAGAAAAAACTCTTTTGGGAAAACACACAAGTTGGCTATTTTTGTTTCTCACATCTGGTTTACTGCACCGTTTCCGCTGAAGATATATCTAAGTCTACACTTTTAAGACAAAATTGTTAAATCATATCTTGTCAGTGGGACACAAATTATATGAAAATCTTAATTGTTATAAGGGTTCATCATGCTAAGGACAAGAACAAGTCAATGGGAACGTCGCCCTTTTTGCTTTGACAAGTCCACGCACTGCCGCCCCCCAGAGCACAGCACCCAGGCAGGACAGTGACAATTAAATCCAGCCCTCTTTGTAATGTCCCTAACTCCCAGCTAATTGTGCCTTGCCCAGATTTTGTGGTGCTGTCACTTGGAGGTGTATTTCTCATGGTGGACGGCTAAAGTGTCTTGTTTGGAGCAGTCAGGAAGCCTGGTTTACCCACGTTCAGGATCCAGACACGCAACGTGGGCCTCGTTAGTGACCCTGGTCCGTGGATACCATGGGGCCTCTGGCCAGGATGAGATCTAGGAGTGACCCCCTCGGATGGACAGTGGTGCTGCTGGGACCAGCCTAACCCCATGAGGGGCCCCCTGCCCAGCCTCCTGAGTGGGAGGAGCTAGGGCCTGGGGAAGGGCCATTTGGGCCCCTTAGGGTGTCACAGGAGGACAGTCTGTAATGCCGCTCCCTCCCCCTCCAAGCTGTGGAGGGGCCATCCTGCATGGCATCACCTGGGATTCCCCTGCAAGCAGCACCCACCTCCCGAGCGCAGGCACTGCCCCTTCTGTAGGACCGCTGTTCAGAGCCAGGAATGGGGCCGCACCAAGGCGGCCACCCACGCTACACAGAGCTTATCCTCCGTCTCCCGTGGGACACCGTCCAGATGATGACGGTCAGCACCTGCCCCCAAGCACCCTGCCCCAAACTGCCAGTGCTCACGTGAGGTGCCGCAGTCCCACGGAGATGTGCTTTGCAGGACCCCCCAGCGCTGAGATGACTTAGGACCATCTTGTTCCCTTCCCCTGTCAGACGTTATCTACTGGTGGCCTTTCCTGACCTCAAAGAGTTGGGGCAAAAGTGCACCTGGCCTGAGAGTCAGCCCACCCCTCTCCCCTCCCAGGCCCCCAGCCCACCTGCATCTAGGCCTTCTTCCCCCTCGCTGTGCCTTGTTTGCACTGGAAAGGCAGGAGGGGAGGGGTGTGCACCTGAATACATTATCTGCTTCTCCTTAACATGGTGAAGTCAGTGGAGTTGTTTACAATATAACTCATTTGTGGTTCTGTCTCCCGGCAGGCCGGCTTTATCTTCTTTAAAGCACAGCCTCAAGTCAGCCTCTGCCTTTATGAAAAGCCCAGCCCCACAGAATGTTCAACACACTGTCTCGCCACTCAGGCTCGGGCTCAACCTTGCCCTGTCCACCCCAGATTGGACCCCCTGCAGGACGCAGGGTCACCGGGACTGGGCCTGGTAACTCCTGTTTACGTCTGGGCCCGGTTACCACCAAGGGCACCTTTACTTGAGGGGCTGAGTATCGCATCATCATTCCGAAACAAATTGTTTTTCCACCGCTTGAGAGTCAGGAAGAAGAAGCCTGGAGCTGGTCTGGGCCTCAGATTTAAAGGAGCGAAGTCATCATCATTGGGTACCGCCCAGAACCTGATCTGCAACCCCTGGGGCCCACCCCGGTCCACCCCACTCTGGCCTGGGGGGATCCTGGTCTCCAAGCCTTGGAGGGCTGACCCCACCCCGGCCCACCACCATTTCCTCATTCCGGTGGGGGCAGACCTCCACTCTCAAGTAACCCCCCCCCCCCCCCCCGGGTGTGAATGGTGAGGAAGGACCCAGCTTAGGCCTCTGGGGGGGGGCGGGGGGGGGTGTCTCCCAGATGAACAAGGCCCTGAGCACCAAAGGTAAGGAGCACAGCACCTCCCATGACCTGACCCTCACCTCCCAGCCCCTCCATCCCCCAGTGCTCCCCCCACCCCAGCTGCCTCTGCTGCCTACCTTAGGTCCTGCACTTGCTAGGGCCCCTCTCCCCGCTGCGGGAGGCAGAACACGGTTCCTAGGCCCCGCCCTCGGGCTACCAGGTCTGAGCTTTGCAGTCAAAGCTCCCCCAAGGGGCCCAAAAGGAAGCGGTGAGGGCGAGGATGGATTGGAGAACCTCCCTGGTTCAGCACAACGGAAACCCGGCGACCGAGCGCGCTCGCGGGCGCCCCCATCCGGGCCACAGGCTGCGCTGCCTACGCAGCGTCGGTCACCACCTCCAGGCAGCCCACCAGCTAGTTCTTCAGGAGGAGCGCGGCGAGGGCTTCGGGCAGCATGTGGAGGCGGCACATTGACTTTATTGGGCCTGTAAAGCCCTGACTTGGTCTAGTAAATTCCCTGAAGGAGAAGCAGCAGCTTTGCGGGCCACTGGGCTGCGGGCAGCGGTGCCGAGACGCCAGAGGCTCCCTCCAGCGCCCTGCCCCTCGCTGCCCGCCGCGGCCGTCCCTGGGGGGCCACCTGCCGGGCGGGCGGCGCAGGGGGAGGCCGCCCGGGGCGCGCGCGGGGTCCGTCCCACCTGCCGGGGGTCGGGGCTCCGGGGACCACCGGGCGCGCCACGAGCCCTCGCTCCCCGCAGCTTCGGAGGCCGCGGTCCTCCGCCGCCCACAGACGTGCGGCGCCCGCGCAGGGAGGCGAGGAAGGGGGCCCGGAAGGTGCGGCGGCTGGAGCGCAGGGTCCGCGCGTCCCCGGCGGCCGCCGCACTCCTCACCTTGCAGCAGCGCTGGGCGGCGGCGGCCTCCCGAGGCGCTGGGGCGGGGGACGCGGACCGGGGCACCATCCTCGGACGCGAGCCCGAGCCGGGCTGGAGGGCCCCAGGGCAAGGCACCTGCCGAAGTCCGGGGGAGGCCGGTGGGCCTCGGGAGCGGCCGCCGTTGCCGTCCAGCGCTCCTGCGGGCGGTCCAAGGCCCAGGGAGCCCGGCTGCAGCCCGTCCGAAGGAGGCTCCAGGGCCAGATACCGCCCCCCCCATCCCAAGGGGAGGGGGCCGATGGAAGAACTCGGGCTCTCAGGCCGCAGGGGCGGGGGGCGCATTCTGCCTCGGGGATCCAGAGTTCCAGCTCAGGCCCCCTCGGGTTCCTCAGCCCCTCACTTCTGAGTGAGCCCCCCTCAGCCCCCTCCCGCCCCAGCCCGGGGCCGCAGGCTCCCGGCAGTGACCCCCGCAGTGACTCCATCAGTGTCCCTGGCAGGGGGGCCCAGGTGGTTCACCGCATCCACACGCTGGCTCCACCGGCTGCTGCTCTGCGAGTCGGGTGGCTGCTCTTGGGGCCTCGAAGTGACCCAGGCAGCAGGCGCGTGGCGGTGCCGCACTGGGGGCCCGCAGGGCAGAAAGGGCCTGGGGTGTCCACGGAAAGGCGCCCCCATCTCGGACAGCGCAGGCGTCTGAAGACCTTGCACAAAAGCCCCGAAGAAATTATTGTAGCTGTGCCAGAGCAAGGCACCTGTACTCAGCCGGGACACCCGCGGGGCTCTAAGGACAGAAGGAGCTTGGGGCCCTCCCTGGGGGAAACGCAGGGGCATCCCCAGCCCGCTCACCTGAACCAGGTCCTCTGGGGGCTGGGACTCAGGGCGACAGCGCCCACAGCCAGTGCTCCTGGCGCTCCTCCTCAGGCGCTGGGGGGCGGCTTCCCCTGGCTGACGTTGCCTCCCTCTCCCCAGCTCCTGGAGACACCAGTCGCCGGCAGCCCCCACTGACCCCAGCCTCCTGCCTGTGCCCATCCAACCTGCCAACTCCCAGCCCAACCTCTCAGGGCCGAAGATCACCCACCCCGCGGTGGCCTGGACCAGAGTGGAGTGCACGGGACTGCGCAGGCAGGGGCACATGCACTGCGCCCTCCAAACCCCAGGCCAGGTAAGCAAGTTCCCCTGGGTTCCGCCAGGCCTGGGAACCCAGGTCCCCCCTCTGTCAGAAGATGCCAGAGTTCAAATATTTGCTTTGCCCTTTTTCTTGATCTCGGAGGAAAAGGCAGGAGCTATGATGGCATCTCTGTGGGCCTCAGACCTTCATCCCTGCGAGCAGTCACACTGTCGCTAACTTTGATCAGCCTTATTAATTCCAGCTGTGCTCTATTTGTTTGTCATTTCCACCTTTTCCTCTGGAATCATTATTTATGGCTGGGGGAGCGTAGGGGGGAAGGTGCCCTCCGCTGGAATGGAGGCTGGGGGCAGTTACTGAGGGCAGGAAGGTGACTGCAGGTGTTTTCCCTAAAGGTCACCAAAAGGAGGGGAGGGCAGGGGCCTGGTCAGCCCAGTTCCTCTCAGGGTCCTTGCTAGAGAGCATTAACTAATTAGGGATGAGAGAAATAAAAAAACAAAAACAAAAACAAAACAAAACACTACACCTCCTTTAAACAACCAAAGGTAATTATAACCCTGTTGTTGACACTAAGGATTAATAATTGATCAGGAGTTACACACAATAAATTGTCAATTTATCTCCTCACGAAAAATGCCAGTGCTTGTGTAGTGTTGTGTTTCGTTTCTGCCCTCTGGGCATTTCCTACCAAGATCCACTGCTTTACCATTTGGAGGCAGCCCCAAACTTCACAGTTTGCTTCTTTGAGAATATCAGATTTAATTTGTGATCAGTTCCATATAGAACAAAGTAACACTGGGACACCTTTTAAAAAAGACTCTCCCTTATTATCTTGGGGCCAGACTTCAGTAAACAAAAAAAAAAAAGAAAAAAAAAACACATTCTTCCTCTTTCCTTTTACCTGGGATTGCAGAAGAACAGAAGAGGGAGATTTCATAACTCATTCCTTTTTTATTATATTGCCAGTATAGTCCTCCTTAATAACATCTTCAATTTTTATCTTTCTTAGAAAGAGAGAGAACGCTCTGCCCTCAGTAGAGAGAACACAAGCCTATTCTCTGCTAGGAGGGTGGGGGGTGGAGGGTGGAGGCAATGAGTCTGTAGCCCTCTGTTTGCAGGAGATACAGGTGAAAAAGTAGTGAAGCATACAAGGGGGGGAGGTGTGTACCCTAAAACAAGTGTTTCCTCCTTGCCTACCGAGCTGAGGGTCCATATGCACATCATGAAAACCTGGTCTGATGGAGCTCCAGCCAAAGCAAAGGGGAGGGCCGGCATGTGCTGTCATTAAGGCCCATAGAAAGTAATTTTCAGCAACTGAAAAATTATATTGTCATAGATTACTTCTTCTCATAATAAGCCTTTAAAATATCTGTAGGGATTTGTCACTTGCATAAAGGTTTGAAAATACATCAAAGGGACATGTCCCCTTTGCGATTTGTAGAAATTCAAATGATGTTAATCATAATATCCACATATCACAGACTGTTGTGTATTGTCCCCGTGGTTGCCCCTTGGGTTAACGCATTTTTTAAAACGTTTAAAATGTTATTTTTGTAAAAGCTGTGTAAAAACACTTATTTCATATACCTACGTATATCCTTAATTTGGGGGTTAAAATAAATGCTGTTCTCGGGATTCCCAAAGCACTAAGGAAAAATCATCTGTTAATCGTGGTGTAGAGTTATTTGGAGGAAACTTCCTAATAATTCGGTGTACTGCTGCTTAGATTTGAAAGGGTTTCCTCCGACGGAACAAATAAACTGGTTTGGAATGATATTTTCAAACTGATGTGTGTTTTCTGGACACCAGCAGTGCAAGTTTAGGGCACATTTATTCTGTAACGATAAAAACAAAAAACAAGCCAGGTTCGTGTCAGCGTCTGTGCTATTTATTTGGGTGCAGCGTCCCCGCACCCCAAGACTGGCGGGCTGGAGGGCGCGCGTCGGGGCGCCGGGGCCGCGCCGCAGGTGTCCCGGGAGCGGCGGGAGTCGGGCGCCCAGGTGCGGGCGGGGGGCGCCCCCGCGGCCGGCCGCAGCCCCGACCTCTCCCCGCTCCCGCCCTCTCGCCTCGCGTCGGACAAAGGTGGATGAAGTTCTTTGCAAGTTTCAAAGGCAGTTGCTGGGCAGCTTCGCAGAAACAATAACTCTTTTATTGGGGACAAATGTTGACATTTGACGGGCGCGGAGGCCGCGGCCGCCGGGCAGCGCCCCGGGACTCTCCGCAGCGCCCGGCCCCGGGGCCCCCGAGATGAGAGCGCGGGTTCGATCCGGCGGGCGGCGCGGCCGAGCCGGGGCGGCGCAGGGCAGGGGCCGCCGGGCCGGGGCCGGGGCCGGGGCCGGGGCCGGGGCCGGGGCCGGGGCCGGGGCCAGGCCGAGGGCCGCGAGCGCGGGGTCGGGCTGCGGCGCCAGGCCCGGCCGGCGGCTCCCGCCCCGCTCGCCAGCGCCCCGCGCGCCAGGCCGCCGCCACCGGGAGCTGCGAGCTCCGGGCCGGCGACCGCTCCCGTCCCCGGCGTCTCCAGCACAAATAAAAATCAGAACCCACACCAGCTTCCTCCCCAGGGGAGGCTCTCTCTCCACCCCGTCTCCCCTCTTTCTCCCTCTCCTCTCTCTGTTCCCCCTCCTCTCCCCCCCTCCCTCCCTCCCTTCCCCCTCTCCCTTCCTCCTCCTCCTTCTTTCCTAATGATCTTCATGGAGAAGAGCTCATAAATCACTCTGCATTTCTCTTTAGAAAGATCCCTCTAAACACCTGCAGGTTTTATGTTCTTAGCACACATTTAAAAATCAAGTTCTCCAGAATGAAATTCAGGTCAGGAGGCAGGGTGAGTAAGTTATGGAAATCTTTGATAATTTGTTGGGCATATAAACATCAAAGAAGATTCGTTAGCCTCAGCTAATCTCCTGAGCTGCTTTGAGTTTTCACTGTCTGAAAGGTGCGGTTGTCCGGAGAACCGGGTCGGGGATGGAGTGGGGGTGGGTGTGGGTGTGCGCGCTTTCGGGAAGGATCACATGTCCAGGTAAAACAATCTGCTGTTCCAAAGGGAGGCAGCTATTATCCAGGCTTCAATTTCTGAACATATGCACAAAGATCAATTTTTGTTTGGGTTTTCCACTCCCATACTCCATACTTCTCTCAGAGACAGAGTGCCTTAACTGTTGCATGTTCATTAGGGTGTGTGGTCTTGAAGTGTTTAATTTGCTAGAGATTATTCACTTCCATACTTTGCAGCAAAGTCTTCCAAATACTCAAATTATAATATTACATCTAACGGATACTGCTGCCATGTGCATTGTGTTCTCTGCTGTGCATTGTATGGCTATTATTAAAAGCAAACTACTTCATCCCTTCATGTTGCCCTCAAAAATGCTATCTGGAGGGGGGGAATCATTATCTTCATGGAAATCCTATGAAGGTTTCACATCTGAAACAAAAATGAGCAAAAGAGCTCACAGCTCACTTTTCCGTTAGCAGACCTCACATTTGTTTTCTTCCAGACTCGCTGCCACAGAGTGGCACAGTTTCCCATGTGAAAAATCTTCCCTGTCACCAAGAAATAGCTCAGCTCCAAACATTTCCATGTTTCTTACTTGCAGAGGCAGGAAGGAGGTGGGGCGGGGGTGGAGGGAGCAGCTCTGTACCCTAAAGGTTGGCTTTATGTCCAGCCTCCAAATGCTTTTATACTCAAAACCAACAAAATGCCTAAGAAGTAGCAGAAAACCTAAATCTCGATCTACTCCTTTTCTCGGGAGACAAACCACAACTGCTCCTCCCCACTGCCCTGGCTCGGTGTCCAGTTAACAGCCCCCTGGCTTTGCCTCAAGTACCCAAGATTACTTTCAAATACCCTTTCTAACAAGACCCCAGCAAGAGGCCACTAATTTCTAAGGCACAAAAAGCCACTGGAGAGAGATCCGTTTGTCAATATCAACTGGTCTAGCAATTTCCCATCCTCAGACACGTCGGCCTATCGGAGCTGGCAGATGTTTAGACAAGATTTTATAAATTGTTCAATATCAGCCCATAATGAACCCCAACTGACCATTCCAAAGCAGCTAAAAGCATCCGGGACGTCCCCCGCTGGGATCCAATAATGCGCTCATGCTGCAGCATTATTAATCATGGAATAAAACAGATGAACCTCTTGAAAAGTAAGTGTATGATTGATTAAAGGGCAATCTAAGAAGCTATTATTCTTGTTTTATAACCGTAAGTTATATTCACTCAATTTATCTTTGGAAAGGAAATAAATGATTGTTCATTTCTTCTCTGAAATCATATTATATGGATATCCATATAATTTTGCTGAAAATTAAAGTGACAGGTTTGCTGCTTTTATGATACTAATCAAAGGGAATACGCTACTTGACTACAAATTCTAGACTTGTCCTATAATTAGATAGCGAGCAGCACAATAACCAGGCCACAGTCTAAGGTTGTTTAAACTTTTCTTTTCCCCCAGGGTAAGGGTAAGAGCCACCGAAAGGAAAATAAATCTCTCCTTCCAGATTTTCGCCTTGCGTTCAACGTTGAGATGTATGAAAAGGGGAGGTAAGGCCCTTTAATCTGAATAATCTATGCCAATGTGGATAATTCAGGCTTTAAAGTAAACAATGACTTCCACCAGTAATTTACGGCCAGAAGTGTGACTCCATCCCCGGTGCTATCACAATTCTCCAGCTTACCGAGAAGGTTCAATAAGCCGGCATAGAAATAACTATAAAATGGATCCTGATGCATAAGGATGTCAGGTCATTTTATTTTGCCAAGTCTAAAAAAATTGTCATTAACAACTAATTTGCATATTCAGAGCACAAGATCTTAATTTTTCTTGCAAAACACATGCATGTAAATAATCCAAAACTGGATGTTATTGCCCTACTGTGTCTTTCTCTTCCATCTGTCTTTCTCCCTTTTTTTTCCTTTTTTTTTTTTTTAAGAGCAGGAGAAGGGAGAGGTTATTTTGCACATTTTCATTTAAAAAACCTGAGGTCAGATCACCTGGAGGGAGGGGCTGCTACCAACAGGGGGGCTCCCTACCCAAACCACTCTCCTAGGAAAAAGGAGCCCCAAACACCAGATTGTCGTAGACTAGTCTGTTTTTATTTACAATTTAAGATATAAATTAGTAAAGAATTCTTGTTAAACAACCAACAAAGATTGTATAACCAGCAATGTTCAAATAAAAACCAGGCAGAATTTATTTACAAAAAGTTTAGATTCCATTGCAATACAACTTGCATAAATTACTAGAAGCTTTATATCATTATAAAAATAAATATCAAATTTGTTTCCACTTCTTAAGTACTCAAGTTTCTCAATCACATTTTATTTCTACTGTGTACATCTTTTACAAATAAATTTTACAGTAAGTCCTATCACACCTAGAGAATATATACCGTGGCAATGAAGTGATCAATTCAAGATATCCTGAGAAAAAAGATTGTTTTCAAAAGTCACACATACGTTGGGGAAGCTATACTATGCCAACAAATTCACGTCATGTCCAATAAAAGTCTGTTCCGATAGAGTCTGTGGCGCCTTCTCCTTTATAGTGGCACGAGATGCGGTCCGGGCTTAGAGATGTGTTTTTTATATCTGTGTATTTCTGAACTTGGGGAGAGAGAATGGCCTGCTGACTTTTTTTTTTTTTTCCAAAGCAATTGTGACACCTACCTGTGGACCAAGGAAAAAACCAAATCATCTCAAATCCTTCAGTCCACACCAACATCATCACATCACAGAAACGAGTCGATCTGAAATGCTTCTGCCTTTTTCCCAACATCTTCAAGATCTGTGATTACTAATTTTGCCTAGTTGTAAAGTAGGTATTTTTTGAGAGACTGCTGGGAGCCGGGTGATCGCCGAGGTCCTATCTAGAGCCCATCTGGACACAGGGGCAGGCCTGATAAACGGCTGGGCTGCTCACGTCTCTTCGGGCTTACTCTGCAAACATCACCTCTAAAGGGTCCTGGTGCCCCAGGCTTCAGCAGCCCTAGCTCATCAAAGCCAGCATCTAGTACATGCCTAGCATAGTAAAAATGCTTCCAAACTGCTTACAAACACCCAAATTTTAATCATCTAATTTTCAAAGAGAAAACAACAGCACTGGTGCAATATATACACTCCCTCCCATTAAAGGAGTGATTCTTGACAGCTGAGCTGGAGTGAGTAAGAGGGACTCTATAAAACAGAACAGCTACTTTCCCAATTAAAGGGGAAAAAAAAAGACCGAAGACCACTGCAACTGCTCTGTCCTCAGACTCCATGGTGAGAAGCGAGAAATAGACATTGAGCAAGTTTACAGCACAATCGGTGATGGGAGGCTCCCCCAGGGTGGGAGGCGGCACCAGGGTGCCCACTTACTTGCATTGCTGTGCGCACGGGGCCTTCTATAGGTAGGGCTGGACGCCCCCACCAACCACGGTGCAGCCCTCACTGGCATCTGTCAGGGGAGGGGGCAGTTAGTCAGAACCTGACCCCAGAGCCATCTGTCTCCCAGACAGCTGCACACCCACCAGCCCGCACTCCCACGCACGCCCGCTCCCTGAACGCACAAAACAGTTAGGGAAACTGTCTGTGCGGCCACTCTCGGCAGACAGATTTGGGGCATGTTTCCCTTTCTCATTTTCTTTTCTCATCCCCTTGAGCTCCTTCTGCAGGTCTTATCAACTCTGGCCTGAATTATGAGCGATGGGAGGCAACCCAGAGAGGGCTGGGGAAGCGGCAAAGACTCTGGTTTCCTATTTGGAAGAATTAGTGCCTCTCAGAGTTACTAGAACGTTTTGTTTCCTTCCAGCCAGAAGCAGAAGAGGAGACTCAGCTGAGACTCTCAAATCAGAACCGCACTGAAACTTCAGCCCAGTCAACGCGGGAGTCAGGCTGTAATTTGCATTTTGTGACAATTTGGGGTTTTTTTTGGGGGGGGGGAACAAATCTGTCGTGATAATGACATTCAGTAACGATAACGGTAAGTTCAATAAAATGTAAAGAATAAAGGCGTGAGGCTTATTGCAAGGCAAGGGGCCCTCTGCCGTCCCCTGCCCTTTCCTGCTGCTACCGCCGCTTCCCTTCCCAAAGCTCCAGGCGCATTCCCTCCCCTCGTCTCTCCAGTCCCAACAAAGGCCCCCGCGCCCCGCCCCAGGGTCTCCCGGGCCCCCTTCCCCACGGAGTCCCGGGAGGGGGTCCGCCGGCTCGCCCTGCCCGGAGGCCCCGCGGGCCGCCTACCTTTCTTGGGCTCGTAGCCGCCGCCGGGAGGCCGGTAGTGCGGCTCCAGCGGGTGCGCGCCCGCCTTGCCCGCGTCGCTGGCCGCCTTGGGCGCGGAGTGCAGCGCCTCTCCGGGGGCCGCGGCCGCCGAGTTGTAGCGCAGGAGCCCCTGGCCCTGCAGCGCCGCGTTCAAGTTCCCGTAGTTTGTATAGTTGCCGTAGAAGGGCGATGTGTAGTACAGGTGGCGGCCGAGCAGCGGCGACGCGGGGTAGGGCGAGCCGCCCGGCGGCGCCCCGGAGGAGGCGGGCGCGGCGGCCGCGGGCAGCCCCGGCGGAGCGCAGCCCGGGCCCAGGCTCGGCTGCTTGAGGTCCGACGTGGCGATCTCGGCCAGAGACCACAGCTTGGGCTTGCTGGCGGGCTGCGGCGCGCCCGGCGACGTCCGGCTGCCCAGGGGCATCTTGCCGCCGCCGCCGCCGCGGGGCGCGGCCTCGGGCGCGGGGCTCAGCAGCGGCGCCTCCACGCCGGTGAGCGGCGACGAGGTCACGGGCTTGGGCGGCGCCAGGTCCCGCTCGCCCTCCTCGTCGTCGTCCTCGTCGTCCTCCAGGTCGTCGTATTTGTCCTTGCACTCGGAGCCCGACTCGCACAGGGGGTCCCCGGGCCGACAAGGCAGCTTCTCCCCGTCCGACTCGGCGGAGCACGAGTGATCCGTGAGCGAGTCGACGTGCAGGCTGATCCCTGCGGGGGCGCGGGCAGGGCTGTGGTCCGCAGGGACGGCCGGGGGCCTGGGCACCCTGCGCCCCACGGGACCTCCCACCCCGATCCCAGGCGGGAGCACGGCCTCCCCGGAGAGCTCCCGAGGAGTCGCTGGGCCCCGCGCGCACCCGGGTGGGGCGGGCAGCGCCGTCCCGCCCTCGGCTCCGCGCCCGCCTGGGAAGAAGGCTCCGCGACCACGCGCCAGCCACGGGCCTGCTCACCTTCGTCCTCCGCTGACGTCTCGGTGCCCTCCTGCGCCTTGTCCGGGCTCTCTCCCTTGCTCCTGGCGGCGTCGCCCTCGTCCTCGTCCTCGTCCTCGCTTTTGTTCCTGGGCGCCCATGTCATCTTGTTCTCCTTCTTGAGGCGCCGGCGCGCGTTGGCGAACCAGGTGGACACCTGCGTGAGGGTCATCTTGGTGATGATGGCCAGCATGATCTTCTCGCCCTTGGTGGGGTAGGGGTTCTTGCGGTGCTCGTTGAGCCAGGCCTTGAGCGTGGCCGTGGCGTCCCGCGTGGCGTTCTTGCGGTACGCGGGGTCGTTGAGCTGGTACGGGTAGGCCGCGCTGCCGTACGGGTGGTAGCTGATGGCGCCCGTCATCCCGGTCGTATGGGCGTCGTAGGGCGCGCCCTGGAACCAAGGAGAGCCTGGTGAGGGGTGTGCGAGGGCCTGGCCCGCATCAGCCCAAAGCTGACCCCTCCGCCCCCCCCCCACGCCTCCCTTCCCAGGGTGAGCCCCCCACTGGAGCCTCCTTCCCCGCGGCAAAAGAGCGGAAAAAACGCAGCGCACAGGGCGAGACAGGCTGCAGATTGCGGAAACGCTGCCGTTCTAATCTCGAATTTTTGAACTATTTCACTTTCCTAAAATGACACATCTTCCCCCAAAAGTCCCCGAGCTGCGGGCACAGAGGCACGCAATCATACACACACAGAGACCCACAGGTACTTTCTTGATATCTAAATTTCTCTGGCTGGCTCCCCCTACCCCCCCTTCCCCGCCCTTCTACGGTTAAAAAACCACCCCGGAGCCCCCGCTCCGCTATTCACCGCTCTAAAGCTCGGCAAATCCAATTTGCAACTCAGAAGCCAGTCACCGTTTCGAATTCTTCAAATACGCGGTAATTAGCATTTTAATTCAGCCTTTAACGTTTAAATTCGAGACATTTGCAGCCTCCGCCAAGGCCCCAGTTCCACTGTCGCTGCCCTGGAATTCCACCGAGGGCGGGCAGCGGCGACAGTCCCCCCGCGCCCACTCACCCCCCCCCCCCCCCGTCCCAGCCTCGATCGTCCGAAACGGGCGTAAGCAGCACCGGGGCCGGGCCCAGCTGCGGACCCGGAGGCCAGCGGGACGACCCCAGGCCCGGCAAGCGGCAGCTGCCCTGGGTACTCGGGGGACCGAAGCGGCATTAGGGTTGCCACACGCCCGCCGCCGCGTCTTTCGGAAGCACGGCCTGTGGGACGGATGAAGGCCGAGATCGCGGCGCGCCGGGCAGGGCCGCGAGCTGCCGCCGGACCCTGCGCTCCCTCCCCCTCCCGGTGAGCCCCCCCCCCCGCCCCCAAACCCCGAAAGTCAAGCTTAAGCGCCCGGCCTGGCCCTGGAGGCCCCAGGGGCGCCGAGGCCGGCTCCCGGAGTCCCCGCCGGCCCTGCACCCTGCGCCTGGCTTGGGCGCGTGAAGGCAGGACGACCCAGGGCGCATTCCCGACCCCGGCGGTGTCGCACTTTTCAAGCTCTTTGGGAGCAGCACCCAGGACCCCGAGGTCGAGGGGGGGCGGACGGACCCCCGGTGCGACGGACGTCGCGGCGGGCCGCGCTGCCTCCGCTCCGGCCTCCCGAATCCGCGCCCGCGGAGCCATCGCCCACGGCAGCGCCCCGCGCCCCCGCGCCCCGCGCCCCGCTCGCCGTCCCCGCGCCCCGCGCCCCGCGCCCCGCTCGCCGTCCCCGCGCCCCGCGCCCCGCGCCCGCCGCTCCGCGACCCTCCCACCGCCCGCGCGCCGTTACCATGTAGGACGGGAAGCCGGCGGCGGCCGCGTCGGCCGAGTACTGCAGCGGGCTGCCGAAGCCGGTGGCCGCCTGTGCCGTGAAGGCCGCGGAGCCCGGGTACGGGCTGAACGCCGAGCCCGACGCCGAGCGAGCCAGCTCCTCGCTGCGCGGCGCCGCCAGCGCCGAGGCGCCGTACGCCGGGCACGAGTAGAGCGCCAGCGAGCCGGGCGCCTGGTACAGGTAGCCCTGCGGGTAGGACATGGTGGGCGCGGGGCGCGGGGCCCGCGTCACGCCGAGCAGCGGGCCGGGCGCGCGGCGCCCTCCATCCACGCCCGGCCGGGGCGCGGCGCGGCGGCGGGCGCGGGGCCCCGGGCCGAGGCAGGCGGCGGCGCACTAGCCCGGGAGGCCCGCGGGCCGGGGGAGCGGCGGGGCGGCGGGCGCGGGGCGGCGGGGCGGCGGGGCGGCGGGGCGGCGGCGCGGAGCCGGTGGGCGCAGCCGCGCGCCAGGCCGGCGGTCGGGGTTTGGGGGAGTCTGGAGCCGGGAGTGAGGAGTTGAGGAAGGAGCGCTCGAGTTTCCGAGGGACATTGGAACGCGGAGCTGTCCGTCACGCGCTCATCTGCATACTCGGGCGCCCGCCCCCTCCCCGCTCCGCCCGCTCCGCCCGCTCCGCCCGCTCCGCCCGCCCCGGCTGCCGGCCGCGGCCGGGGGAGGGGCGGGGACGGGAGGGGAGGGGAGGGCGGAGGAGGAGGCGGGAGGGCGGGGGAGAGGAGGGAGGAGGGACGCGCAGGCTTTTGTGGCGCAGACGCCAGCCCGCGGCCCGCGGCCCCGCAGCCCGGCCCGGCCGAGCCGCTCGCCCCGGCTCACGCCCCCTCCCCCTCGCACGCCCTCCGGGTCCTCCCCGGCCGGCTCCTCCCGCCGCCCCCGTCCCCTTCCCCATCGCCCCCCGCCGCCCCCTGTACGCCCTCCCCGTTCGGCCCGCGAGGGCTGGGCGGGGGCCGCCCGCAGTCGGGGACCCTTGTGCGCCGCGAGGAGGCCGGCCCAGGTGACGGCGCGCGTGACCCCGGGCTCGGGGCCAGGAACCGGGGCGGAGGGAGTCAGGCCCTCCCGGGGGCGGCGCGCGCCGCTGTCGCCCCCTCCCTCCCCGGGCTCCTGGGCCTCCCCGGGGGAGCCTCCCCGCGGGGCCTCGAGTCCGGTGGCCTGCCCCGCGCCGCCCAGCGCGTGCCTGCGACCCCGGATCGGGGAGGGCCCTGAGGTGAGCTTCTGCTCCCCAGTCCCTAGGGGGACACCCGGGGCTCTGCGTGCCAGGACTTTGCGCTCGTGGGAAGGTGTAGACGCTCGCCGCCAGTGTTTCTCTCGGGAAGATGTCACCCCTGAAACGCTGTACTTGATTGTATTTTGATAAGTTGACTCTTCTTTGGGACAAGTGTCGTTAAGCGTTCCGGAGAATGACTGTCACCGGACAGACCGCCTCTGCACGACGTGAAGACTCGCTGTCGCTGTCGCTGTCGCTCGGGAGGAAGAAGGAGGGCTGCGGGAGCGAGCGCTGTCAGCAGCACAGGTGGCTCAGGTAAAACTAGGGGCTCCGGAGCTCCCTCTCGGGCCCAGAGGCAGGTGCTTAGCCAGGGGCCCAGGGACCCCAGTCCCAGAGACCCTTCACTCCCCAGCCCTTCTGCACCCCTTCTGCACCTGGGGCGGGAGGATGAAGGCACCTGGTTCCTGGGGTGTCACAGATGGGGGGTGCCCAAAAGGCACACGGGGTGTCAGTGTGCACTATCCTGGGCAGGGCACCCACCCAACAGGTGCCTTTTCCTCAGAGGCCCTCTCTGGGGTGGGTTACCTGTGCGGTAGAATTGCTGCAGGTGGGAGCTGCTGCGGCCTGCGCGGCACCTGCCCCACCAACCCTGTTATGGACTTCTGCGGGAGTCCCGCAGGCCCTGGCCTGGCCAGGCTGCAGTGGGGGGACGGAGAGCCTGCAGCCCAGGCCTGTCCACAGCAGAACCTTCAAGACACAGTTAAGCTGTGTTTCTTTTCCTAGGTCCCAGGAAGCCAGTTGCAAACCAGAGTCTTGGGCTTGGGAAGAACCCATCGTCCTTGGCCTGCAGGCCTGTGACTGCTAGTAGGTGCACCTTATCACCAGCCCCCATGTCTTCCCACTTCTTCTTCCCCAGTGCTCCCCCTTCCTGAAAACCAGTTCCTGCACCCTCTACACTTCGACCGACCTCCATATCACCCCCAAACAGCCCTTCCCACATGCCGGGCCACTTGCGGAGACCTCTCTGGAGCGGTTTTAACGATGCTGCCACGCCAGGTGGGCTGTCCAAATTCAGTGCGGGGGCAGATACTTTACAGCAATTATGGTAGTGTGGAAAAGGACAGAGAAGGGCGGCTGTGGGGGTTGCTCCAGCAGTCCTCCCAGCACACCCTCGACAGGATCTATGAGATTTTTGGTCTTCCTGAGGGAGGACTGGGCCAGGTAGAGGCCATAAATGAGAGTCACACACGTTGGATGACAAACATAAACAGCAACAGATCAGATTTGCAGGCTTTTGGATTCGTTTCCAATGAGACCGGTAAAGTGAAAAAAAAAAAAAATCAGGTCTAATTTTTATCTCCGAGGATGATTGGCCTGCAGTATTTCCATTTCTAAAGGCCAGTTCCTGCTGTGTTTCATTAGCATTTGGGGCTCGCCCCCTCGCCCTCCCTCCTTCTCCCTCCACCCCCCTTGGGCCTGATCTCTGCCAGGGGCAGAAAAGAAAACATTGAATTATTACAAAAACATCCCCAGTTTGGAGCAGGAGCGTATGCTCCGGATACACTCGATTTTGACATCAATTAAGTATATAAGCAGACAAGCACACGTGGCTTTGGAGGGGCTCAGTCGCCCTGGGTGCATCTCCACCAACGCTGTCTCCTCTTCCCTCTCTTTAGCTCTTGCTGCTGATTCTACAGACAGCCTCTTCCTCGAGTGTATTTTCCCCCAGCAATTACACTCCTCCACTGAAATCTAAATTTTCCATACTGCTGCCTGCTACTAATAAAAACCGTCTACCTTGCACTATTAAACAGTCGAATCGCGCTACATGCCGTTTTTATTGGTAGTGACTGTAGCAAATTAAAATGCCTACGCAGAGACATTAAAACTTACACTCTGCATTGTTATTGGAATATATAAACTCCGTTTCACTTTAAAGCTCCCTGATTTTTTAAAACCACTTTCCCTTTTCTTAGATGAAAGTTGGCTTGGTCTTCTTTTACAAGAAACCAATGGGAAAAACAGGCTGCGAGTGTGGAGGCTGGACGCGGTGGCTCGGCACGCGGCCGCCTGCGAGGGTGGCCTGGCTTGGCGCGCGCTCGGGCCGGGCCGCGGTGGCCGCGGAGAGCGCAGGCCGAGCGGGGAGCCAGCTGCTGCACCGCGCGCCCAGGGCCGCCGCTGCAGGAGGGCGGACCCCGGGAGGCTCGGGGTGGACCGGCCGGCGGTGCACCGCGCCCGCACCGGTCAGGCCCTGGGCGGCCCGCGTGTTCGGATGCCGTCCGAGCTGCCCGGCAGAGGATGGGCAGGCACGCTGGAACACCGGAGACCTGCGTGGAAGTCGCGGTCACTTTGTCACAGTGGCAGGGGCAGGGTCGACCCGCTCCTCCCATCCGTGCGCTTGTAAAAATAAGTTAGCACCGTCACAGGGTTCGTTCTCGTCCTCACGCATTCGTGGCGCAGCACTGCACGTCTCCGCGAGCCGGGCTCCTGCGAGGCCGCGCGGCAAGAAGCGCCGGGAACGCGGCTCGGCCCGAGAGGCCTCTCCGGGAGGCGGCGGCCGCGCAGGCCGAGGCCCTGGCGCACAGGGCTGGCCCTGGGCTCCGGGCGCGGGAGGCCCACAAGCCGTGCGTGCGGGCGGCGAGGGGGCGCTGTGGCCCGCGGCTGCGGCCTCGGCCCCTGCGCGGTGGCCCCAGTGCTGTCCCCGGCCGGTGGCGGTGCGCGCCCTGGCCCCGCCCGACCTCCCCCGTCCCGCGTCGGTTTCCTGGTCGGTGGGGGGGGGGGGGGGGGTATGCCGGGCACTCCAGTAGATCCGAAGTCACGCAGGAGCCTGTTTGCTTTACTACCCTGGCGGGCGGCGGAGTGTCTAAGAGTTTGGAGGGAAGAGCCACCATTTTGGAATGCGCAATTGGGGGAGGGGGCTCAGTTAAGATAAATGCGCACCGTTCGCAGGGGGTCCCGTAATGCAGTGACCTTTACACCGTAAGCAGCCTCGGTGCGCCCGGGCGCCTGCCCACCCAGGACGCCTCTGGTCCCAGCGCTCCCTGCCGTCCTGGACCGAGGCCAGCCAGGAAGGGTGAAGGGGCACTAAGTTCGGGTTCTGCAACTCGCTTTGTTTCTCTCTGCCCCCGTTTTGTTTTGTTTCTGTTTGGTTTGTTTTTGCAAACCCACATGTGCCGCCGTATCTTGTACCCAGTGCGAGTCCCGATGAAACGTAGAGGTCTCGGCAGCGCGGTCTCCAGCGCTCTCGGCTGGCTGCGAGCAGGTCCCCCGACCCCAGATGCACCGGTGTTCCGCGGTCCCCCGGCGCGTCTCCGAGGCTGGGCCAGATCCCCGCAAAGCAGGCGCGCTGGACGATCCCTCGCTGCCAGGGGTCCCCGCCGCCCCGGCCTGCGGCTGCCCGGGGCCTCGAGCGGGAAGCGCCGAGGTGGCAGCACCTAGGGACCAGGGGCAGCCCCTGGGGTCGGGCCCCCAGGGGGAGGGCCCAGGGCACGCTCCTCTGACTTCCTCAAACCAAGGCTTGGGTTCCCTGCACATCACCGACTCCGGGGCTCTTAGTGACCGCGAGGTCTCCGCCGCCGCTTGGTCCCTCGCGGTGTCCCTCAGTGGGTGGCAAAGTGTCCATCGTCTCCACGATGCCCCGCCTCCGACGCGCTCGCGGGTGTCTCTCCCCGCGTCTCCGCAGCTCGCAGCCCGGGTCTCGGCCCAGCCCCCCCCCCGCCAGCTCTCCCCACGCCTCTCCCGCCGCTCCCCGCCCCGGGGCGCAGCTCCTGGGGTCCGGGAGGGGCCGGCCGGGGAGCCCCGCGCCCAGCCCGGGAGGAGAGGGGAGGCGACGCGCGATGATGCGCGGCCCGAGTTCCACGCCTGGAGACCCGTGTCGGGAGCAGCCGGGGGTGGCCAGCGACCGCTGGAAGGAAAGAGGTGGGGATGTCCGCCTCCGCGCCGGTCCCCGCGCTCGCAGGCCGCCCGCACCCCGCATCCCGCGCCCCGCGCCCCACGGCGGACACACGCACGCGCACACGCGCGCCTCCCGGGAGGCCGCGCCGCCCGGCGCGCGCTCCTCTGCGCCCCTGGAAACAGAGAGCGGTTGTTGGGTTTGGGTTTTGTTTTGTTGTGCTTTTGGTTTTGGTTTTAGCTTTTTTTTTTTTTTTTTTTTTTCAAGTGTTTCTGCTAGACAAATAGCATGTGGAAGAACTTAGCTCCCCTCCTCCCGCCCCTGCGGCAGCTGCTCCCGGCTTTGTGGCGGCCGCGTCCCGGCAGAGCGCTCCTCGGAGGTGTCCGCGCGCGTGCGGCGGGGAGCGCGCCCCGGCCGGTGCCCACCCGCGGGAGGCACCCCGACTCCTCGCTCGCCAGAATGCACTGGCGAAGGAAGGTTTCCTGCAGTCTTTTGACAATTACTTTTAGCCAACAAGAAAGAGAAGCACTGAAGAGCGTTTGTCTGGGGCCATGTTGCATATCTTTCAGAAGATCTTACTTCAGTGTGTGCACCCCCAGACAGCCCGACCAGCCCGTTAATTGGGGGAGCACATGTCCCGCGCACAGGCGTGCCTGTCCGCTCCCAGGATCTCCTGCAGACTGTGACACACCTGGTGTTGCTTAGGCAGGGAAGGGAGGAGGGTTTTATTTTGTTTTCCCTTTTTAAGCACTGGAGAGAATGCAGAAACAACAGTTTAACAAATTGCATGAAAAATAAAAACAAAATCAACTTCAGGTGGGCAGCACATTAATGGCCGACACCCACCAGGGAGAAGATGTTTAGAGCACCTGTGAATATGACAAACACTGCCATACAGAATCATGAAGAATTTTGACAGCCAATGGGTGAGGCAAGCCATTCAGTGGAAAAATGGGCCAGAGATATGAACAGACTGCACAGAGAAGATTCAAAAAAGCGAGAAGGTGCCCCAGTTGCCCAGAGATGGGGAAATCAGACAGTGGAGGTGATGCGACTTTTCCATCCACTGGATGACACCAAACTAGGCCCAGGAGGTGCAGAGACAGGGAGCTAGCTCTCTCTCATTGCTGTGCTAGTTTAAATTGCTACAAAGAAACTTAGGAGATGTTGGGCAGCATCTGGGGAAACAGAAGATGCCCACTCCCCTCTCACCTGCAACCCCTTGCTTCCTTGTCCAGCTGAGAGAATGTCCAGCGAGGCTTGGCAGGCCGGCCAAGCACAGCCCTGCAGTGCAGGACTGGAAGCCCCCACGTTGCAATTGGTACAGGCCTGAATATAGAATTTGTGGCATATTTCATGGAGATAAAATGATCGCTGGAGATGAATGTGAATGAAGGTAGTTCTCGTATCAAGAGGAATAAGTACTGAAAGTATAAAACTTTCGAGAGCGAGGAAAAAATAATTAAAAAGCAAAAGGATACGGGCAAGATGACGGTAAGCGTGGATTCTACAGCCAATGATATTCTGTGCTGTTGACAGGTGGGGCTGGGGGGCAGTCCAGCGACTGCAAGAGCAGCGTGGGAAGGAAAGGGTCCACTCCACTGTGGGGCAGGCCCAGCACCTTTGAAGAGGGGCAGTGGGATTGGGAGGCCGGCTCCAGCACCTTTAGTGAGGGTTTATTTCTGAAAAATATATCTCTTGTGAATGTCACAAAAACGTTAGTGATTATTAACTTGGAATGATGGTTACATGCACTTGTATTACTCTGTACATTTTTATTGTGTGAAAATATTTTGTTTTGAAAGTTAAAGCGAATTAGCATTCTAAAAAGTGTTATAGCACAGAAGTATATTTTGCTAATTTGGGAGTCGTTTCTTAAAAAAAAAAATCTTAAAAATTTACATCATTCATGTATTTCTGCCTCTTTCCATTTCTGTACTCTCCAGAAAACAAAACAAAACAACAAGAAGACAGTGTCTTGGGTTTGCAGTTTAGACCTTTAAATGGATCATCACCTGTGTGTATGTCTTTGTGCAGTTATCCAAAGCATGGCTGGGGGACAGGCTTCCTGGGCAACAGGCTCCCTGGGGGCCCTGTGCCCTCCATCTGGGATCTGGGGAACCACCACCTCACTCTGTGGGAGGCAAGGCCTGGCCCTTGCCTGCTCATGGCCACAGGCATCCAGGCCTCTCCTGAAGGTAAAGACAGCACCCACGGTAGCCCGGCTGCCCACTGGCCACCTGCATGTCCCTATGGGAGACACATACCTTTATAGTGTGCAGAATTCTATATCTTGTCTTGATGTCACTGTGCACATATTTTAGAAATCCAAATCCAGATTAGAGAGAGGGGCTTGGGGACAGCACGTTAGGGAAGGGCAGAGTGCAGCCTACCAAGGAAAGGGGAGAGAGCCAGTGCCTGGGAGAAGGTCCTTGCTCTGGCAGACTGTGGCCTGTCACACACCTCCTCCCTCCTTGAGGAGAGCTCCCCCCTTTCTAGCCCACCCTTAGCTCTTTCTAGAAAGGACACCTTCTTACCACTGCAACCAGAGGGATCTGGATCTTCAACTACAAGTCTGCTTAAAGCCCTGCTCCAAGCAGCTTGGCCCACTCACCTTTCTGCCTGCAGCTACACTTCCTCCCATGTCAGGTCTCTACAGATTGTTTTACCCCATAAGTCTCTTCCCCATGGTTCTCATTCACCCCTTCTCCCTGGGAGCTGCTGGTGTTCAGGTATGTTGGGTCCCTGACCTTGTTCCCCCATCCCCCACTCTAAGCCTGGGATAATCATGAGCAGGAAACAAGTATTGATGAAATGAATGAATGAATGGCGCACTCCTGGTTATCCATTTTTACTTCTAAAAGGCACAGCAAGGGGTTGAGGGAAATAAACAGAATTGACCTGCTAACCCTTTAGAGATTCCACTGTACCTGAGCATGGTGGAGCACAGGCAATGGGGCAGATCAAAGG
The DNA here is from genome assembly GCF_048418805.1 of Vulpes vulpes. NCBI lineage: Eukaryota > Metazoa > Chordata > Mammalia > Carnivora > Canidae > Vulpes > Vulpes vulpes. The sequence goes on from NC_132782.1 coordinate 63,641,690, forward strand.
ACTTCCAGGAGCCCTGGCTCTCTGATGTAAGACATGATCAATTTTGGATGTTAAACTTGAGGACCTAGTAGACCTGCATATTGAAAATAACATTGAGTTTTACAAAAATTCTTGAGTTAGCAGTCAGCTCCAAATCTTGCGTTCTTTGAGGAAAGTGGGCATACATTCTTAATTTTCCATCCCAAATGATCTGTGCGGTCCCCAGCACATAGCAGGTGCTCACAGCGATTACTTGGGTGACAGAATGAATGCGTGTTGACATTTGGGGAAAGGAAACTTGCACATACGCAAACTGAAAGTTGGCAATATTTTACATAAAATATTCTGAGTGGGAAAGAATTACAGCATTTAAACAATGTGACCCCATGAGATTTTTGTAGATGCAAGCGAGCTAATTCTAAAGTGTATTTTTAAAGGCATGGTTATTAGTATCACTAAAATGATTTTAACAAAGAATAAAGTAGGGGGAATCCATCTACTTGATTTCAAGACATTACAGGCTACAGGAGTCAAGAGTCTAGTGGTGGAGGAACAAACACAGGTATCATTGGAGCAGAATAGATAACCCGGAGACAGACCTGCACAAATATGCCTGACTTATTTTGATGAAGATGCAAAGCAATTCAATGGAAGAAAGTTAGTCTCTCCAACAAATGGTGGGAGTAATTGGACATCCCTAGGAAAACACCAACAGAAAACATACCTTATATGGTAATTAACTAAAAATGGGTCAGCGACTTAAATGTAATTGTAAGAGTTTTAGGAAAACATAGAAGAAAATCTTTAAGATCTAGGACTAGGCAATGAAATCTTAGACCAGACACCAGAAGCACATCCATAAAAGGAAAATGTGATTAATTGAAAACTTCACCCAAATTGAAACTTTTTGTTGTGTGAAAGATATATTTATTTATTTATTTATTTATTTATTCATTTATTCATTCCCTTATTTTTGTGAAAGTTCCTTTTAAAAGAATGCAAATATGAGATACAAACTGAGGGGAATAATTGCAAACTATATATCCAACAAAGGACTAGTATCTAGAATATATAAAGAATACTAAAAAAAAAAAAAAAAAGAAAGAAAACAATGACAGAAGACAAACAATTAGAAATTGGACAAAAGATATAAAAAGACACTTCACCAAAGAGGATATGCAGATGACAAATAAGCACATGAAAAATGCTTGTCATCATTAACCATCAAAGAAATGCGAATTAAAATCACAAGGGGAATACAGGCACCCATCAGAATGCCTGAAATAAATAAGAGTGACAGCTTCAAATGCTGGTGACTATGTGGAGAAACTGGATTATTCACACATTGCTGGTGGGAATATAAAATGGTACTTTCACTCTGGGAAACTGTTTGGCAGTTTCTTATAAAACTAAACTTGAAACTACCACAAAGTCTAGCAATTGCATTCTTGGGCGTTGGTCCCAGAGAAACAGAAATGTAGGTTCACACGAACTTCTGCACATGGATGTTCGTAGCAGCTTTATTTGTAATAGAACCTGGAAACAGCCCATATGTCCTTCCATGGCCGGGTGATTGAGGTACTCCTCCGCAGTGCACAAAGTGAGCTGTTGGTCCACTTGGCAACCTGGGTGATCTCCAGAGAATTAGGCAGAGGGACAAAAGCCAATCCCAACGACTATATACTGCATGATACATAGAATTTAAATTAAAAAATGTATAGAATATTTTTGAAATAAGAGAGTTTAGGGCAGCCTGGGTGGTTCAGCGGTTTAGTGCCACCTTCAGCCCAGGGCGTGATCCTGGAGACCCGGGATCGAGTCCCACGTCGGGCTCCCTGCATGGAGTCTGCTTCTCCCTCTGCCTCTGTCTCTGCCTCTCTCTCTCTCTCCCTCTCTCTCTGCGTCTCTCATGAATAAATAATATATATATATATATATATATATATATATATATATAAAAGAAATAGGAGAGTTTGGAAGTGGGGATCAGTTGGTGGCTGCTAGCATTTGGGGTCAATGGTGGGGAGTTGGGAGAGGTGAGGACGGGGGAGTGTTTATAAAAATGACAAGGAGGCGCCCTTGAGTGATGGGAGTGTTCAGACCTTGACCCTGTGCATTTCAGAGACTGTTAAGGGACACACAGATCCTGGCAGCTGAAAGTGTGAGGTCGATTTTACATGCTGTCCCTTCTGAGCGCACGGCTGACAGGCCATAACCACACCCTTCTGAGGATGCAGAGCCAGGAGCTGCATCAGTGTCCACGCTCTGGGACGCTGCAGAAGTGCCCGGCAGACCCAGTGATCATGGTAACTGGAAGAGGGGACATTGTGCATTGTTCTTTCGCTTTAAGGGAGGCCTAGTGGGGAAGATTTGTAAAGTTACTCATGGGTAAAAGTCTGATCTGTGAACAACTGCTAAATTTGGCAGGATTTTTGCTCATTTTTTAAAAAAAATACTATACTATTATTGTGTGCAGAAAGATTTGTGAGGATACAAACAAACATAATTCCAAGTGGTTATTTATGAGGAATGAAATCTGCAGCATGAATAGGGAAAAATGTACATTTTGTCACTTATGTATTTTTTTAACTTTTCTTACATATTTGGTAATTTTAAAGTTCTGTATGAAAATGATGAATTGAGTAGGGACTATAATGGAATGAGAAGGAGAGCAAGTCTTTGTATTTGTTATCTCATGAAATATCTGACTCTTCCAGATTTTTATATGAGTCTCTGAGAAACATATTTATGGTCAACTTTTATATATAGATTTTGAAGTAAAGTAGATAATCAATTATATCTCAGATAAGCACACACATATTTCTAATTTATATTTTGCATCAAAATATTTTTATTCATATCTCTCTCCATATATTGAAAGTCTTGTTTCCTTCAGCATTGTATATTTATTTATTTGATTTATCTTAAAATATACATAAAAGTTTCAAAGCTATATCAACATTACTAATAACAAATTCAGAGTAGAGTTTGTGTTTTTTTTTTGGCAAATCTTTTTGTATCTGGAAGATATCACATTCAGGATGCACAAAGTATTGTGTTCAAAATTGCTTGAAAATATCAAATTTTCCTGTCAATTTTATACACAGATTTATATATTTCTCTGTATATTAATTTTGTAGCTTTTCCCATTTGGGATTGGATTCCATTTTGCAAAGTAACTTCCGCAGTTTAAAAGTCGTGAGCAGTATACTTAGCAAAGCTGGGATTCTTTCCTTTCCCTTTATTTGTCTCCACCCTCCATTTGTCCTTCCCCATTACCTTCTCGCAGGTCTTCTCGACTCTTTTTGGTCATGTAAGCAAGGATATGCATGCATTCATGAGAATAAGTAAATCCCTTCCCATTCTTTTTTTTTTTTTTAATATTTTATTTTTTTATTCATGAGAGACACACACAGAGAGAGAGGCAGAGACACAGGCAGAGGGAGAATCAGGCTCCCTGTGGGGAACCTGATGTGGGACTCGATCTCAGGACCCAGGTTCATGCCTTGAGTCGAAGGCAGATACTTAACCCCTGAGCCACCCAGGCATCCCCTTCCCATTCTTAAAGACAAATAGCCTATTCTATATGGTCCTATCGTATCCTGCTACTTCTCTGAACGTTAAATCAAGGAAATCACAACCAGTTATTTTATAGAGACTTTTGTCGTTTTTTCAAAGTTACCTACATAGCATTCATTTGGGGAATGCATTGAGCCTATTCGACCAGACCCCTAGGAAAGACATTTGTGCTGCTATAAGCTTTTGTTTTTAGAAACAGTCCTGCAGGGTGCAGCCTTCCACAAAGGCAGCCCGTATTTGAGAAGGCACAGAATCAGGAGACAGTCTGAGAAGTGAGGTGACCGGGTCACAGGGTGAATGAAGGAGCAATTTTTCCAGGGATGGAAAATGACTGTCCTGTTTACATCTCTCAGCAATGTGGGAGGATGCTGGGTGCTTCACGCTCCTGCCAACACTTGGCATGGTCACTGGTGTCCACTTAGCCACTCTGGTGACTATGAAATGTATCCTAACTGTGCTCTCTTAGATGTCGTGTGAACATCGAAATGAGTCCCCCAGTTTATCAGTGAATCCAGTTCCACAACACATTGGAGGGTAAATCACCATGCACAAATGGAGTTCCTCCCAGGAATTTAGGATCGACTCAACTTGGGAAAAATCAATACAATTCACTATATTAACAGAATAAAGGAGAAAAGTCACATCAGTTGATGGGCAGAAAAGAATTGTGGCAAAATTTACACTCCCTTATTAAGAACCCTCAGAAAACCATGGACAGAATCTCTCACCTGACAAAGTACATCCACACACACCAGAGATGACATTACTGTTAATTATGGAAGAGTAAATGCTTTTCAGGATGGAAGCAAGGTAAGGATGTCCAGGTGGACTGAGCATTACCCTGGAGGTCTTAGCCAGTGTAACCACACAGCAAGGAAACAAGCAAGCAAACAAAGACACAAGATAAGATTTGCAAAGATTCCTTAGCAGGATTGTGAAAAACAAAATATCTATTAGAATTAATATGTGAATTTAACAAGGTCACAGGATACAAAATCCATGTTAAAGTAATCCGTTATATTTCTTTTTCTTTTCTTTTCTTTTCTTTTCTTTTCTTTTCTTTTCTTTTCTTTTCTTTTCTTTTTTTCTTTTCTTTTCTTTGTTTTTTTCTTTTCTTCTTTTTTTTTTTTCATCATGATGAGTGTACTCTTTAATGCCATCATCTATTTCCCTCATTCCCCCACCCCCCTGCCCTCTAGTGACCATCAGTGGGTTCTCTGGAGTTATAAGTCTGTTTCTTGGTTTGTGTCTTTTTGTTTCCCTTTGCTCATTTGTTCTATTTCTTAAATTCCACATATGAGTGAAATCATATGATATTTGTCTTTCACTTAGCATTATACTCTCTAGCTCCATCCATGTCATTGTAAATGGCAAGATTTCATTCTTTTTTTATGGCTGAGTAACTTTCTGTTGTGTGTATATCTCACATCCTATTTATCCATTCACCTATCAATGGACACTTCAGCTACTTTCATATCTTGACTATTGTAAATAATGCTGCTAAAAAATAGGAGTGCATGTATCCTTTGAATTAGTGTTTTTTTAAAATATTTTTTGGGGTAAATACTCAGTAGTATGATTTCTGGATCTTATGGTAGTTCTATTTTTAACTTTTTTGAGGACCCTCCATACTGTTTTCCACAGTGGCTTCAACAGTTTGCATTCCCAACAGTGCATGAGGGTTCCCCTTTCTACACACACTCACCAGCACTTGTTGTTTCTTGTGGGTATTTTTTTTAAATTTTACTTTTAAGTAATTTCTATACCCAACGTGGCTTTTGAACTTACAATCCCAAGATCAAGAGTCCCGTGTTCTACCAACTGAGCCAGCCAGTCATCTCATCATGTTTTTGATTTCAGCCATTGTGACGGGTGTGAGGTAGTACCCCATTGTGGTTTTGATTTCCATCTCCCTGATGATGAGTTGTGTTGATCATCTATCTATGTCTTTGTTGGCCATCTGTATGTCTTCTCTGGAGAAATGTCTGTGCCTGTCTTCTGCCTATTTTTTTAATTGGATTATTTGTTTTGGGGCAGTTGGGTTGTGTCAATTCTTCATATATTTTGGATACTAGCCTTTTATGGGTTTTGTCATTTGCAAATATCTTCTCTCATTATCTTTTAGTTTTGTTGATTGTTTTCTTTGATGTGTGGAAGCTTTTTATTTTGATGTAGGCCTAGTAGTTTGTTTGCTGGTATGGCTAATGTCACAGAAATTACTGCCTGTACTGTCTTCTAGGGTTTTTTATGGTTTTAGGTCTCAGATTTAGCTCATTAATCCATTCTGAGTTTATTTTTGTGTATGGTGTAAGACAGGGGTCCAGTTTCATTTTTTTGTTTGTGGTTGTCCAATTTTCCCAACACCATTTGTTGAAGAGACAGTCTTTTCTCCATTGTGTATTCTTTCTTGCTTTGTCGAAGATTAATTGACCATATAGTTGTGAGTTCACTTATGGGTATTCAGTTCAATTCCATTGAAATATATATTTATTTTTATGTACCATACTGGTACATAAAACAGTACCAATAGTACCATACTGTTTTAATTACTATAGCTTTGTAATATAACTTGAAATCTGGAATTGTGATGTGTTCAGTTTTTTTTTTTTTTTTAAGATTTTATTTATTTATTTGAGAGAGAGACAGCAAGAGGCCACCAGTAGGGGGAGGGACAAAGGGAGAGACAGAAGTCCTATCCTAGGACCTTGGGATCATGACCTGAGACAAAGGCAGATGTCCAATTGACCAAATTTATTCTAGTTTTGTAATAAAAGCTGTTGGTATTTTATAGAGATTGCATTTAATCTGTAGACTGCTTGGGTAGTATTGACATTTTAGTCAAATAATCAATTATATTTCTACAGTGTAGCATACAAATTATAGGAAATTTATTTTCTTAAAGATTTATTTGTTTTAGAGGAAGGTCATGGGAGTCAGAGGGAGAGGGAGAGAAGTAGACTTCACTGAGTGCAGTGGAGCCCAATGTAGGGCTAGATCTCATGACCCTGAGATCATGACCTGAGCTGAAAGTAAGAGTTGAATGCTTAACTGACTGTGTCACCCCCAGAAAACTTAATTTTTAACAAATAAGAATTTCAACTTAAACAAATATAAGTTAATTACAACAAATTTATTACAGAAAAATTCTACACGAGACACATAAAATAGTGCTGAGAGTAAGTGAGGGAGATGTAAATAAAAAGAGGATTACAAACTATATGCTGTTAAGATGTTCATTCTCCCAAAATCGATATGTGGATTCAATACAGCACCAATCAAAATATCAGTAGGATTTTTTTTTTGTAGAAACTGATAGATTGATTCTAGAGTTTGTGTGAAATTGAAAAGAATAAGATTAGTTTACAGTTTTGAAGAAGAACCAACCTGAAAAGCTTAAGTTCCTTGGCTTCAAGCCTTACTATAAAATTACAATAATTAAGCCAACTTGATACTAGTGAAGTATAGACCTATAGACCCACAGAACAAGATAGGGAGTCCCAACATAGATCTATATATGTGGTCACTTAGTCCTCATATGAATGTACAAGAGCAACTCAATATCCACATGAAGAAAAATAACTATGCCTTCCACTTCACATCGTATACCAAGTAATTTGAAATGGATCATAAGTTTAAATGCAAAAGCTAACCCTTCTGGAAAAAAACATTTGAATAAATCTTTACAACTTGGGGGATAAAATATTCCTTAGATAAGTCATACACAAGAATATCCTTAAAAGAAAAAAAAGGGATTAATTGGACTTCAGACTGTCTGCAGGTGACAAAGACAATATAATGAAAGGGCAAGCCACAGTGTGTAATTAGTGATGTAGATGATATTGTATATAGCATATAATTTGTGATAGAGGGTATATTGTTTATAGTGCATAATTTGACAAAAAGATATCTATCTATCTTTAAGCACATCACACATTTTGATAAGAAGAGAAAGAATCTAATAAAAATTGGGAAAAGTCTTGAATGGATACTTGCCAAAAGAAGATATATAAATGGCCAATAAGCCTTTCAAAAATGGTCCACATCGTTTGTCATGAAAGAAACGCAAATGTAAAGCACAAGATATTACTACAAACCCATTAAAATCAGGCTAAATTTAAAAAGACTGATAATGTCAAGTGTTAGCAATGATGAGGAATAACTGAGATTCTTAACTACCACTGGTGGAAGTATAAAATTGCGGGAGCACTTTGGAAAACTGCTGGCAGTTTCATATATAGTTAAAAACATACTTATCGCTTGTCCAAGAAATTGTATTCTTAGGTGATTATGCAAGAGAAATGAGAACACACACCCTGCAAACTATTTGACCCAAATGTTTATTGTGGTATTATTTATAATAGCCCCAAACTGGAAACAACCCAAATAGTTATCGATAGAGGAGTTAAATTGTGGTCTGTTTACTGAACGTAACATATGGTCCCATAAAAAGGCATGATGTACTACACACAACATGGATGAATCTCAAAAACATTATGCCGAAACGGGAAATAGATACAAAAGAGTGTAGAGCATATAACTGCATTTGTATGGCATTCTAGAACAGTAATGTTTTAATATTAATAAGTATAGCAGGGGAAGTCACCTGGGACCTAGGATGGCAGAGGACCAGCATGGGACATGGGAAGACTCCACTTCATATGCTGATGGGTGTCATGATTTACGGGGTTATACGTGTTTACAAAACCACCAAATTTTATATTTATCCTCTGAGCTTTTTATCATAGTGTCTCAATTAATAAACTCAATGATCATATATAGTGTCTCAATTAATAAGCATCTTATATTTTCCTAAAATTATAAATTAATGTTCAAAATACTCCTAAAGAGTTTATGTTTCCATCACTCTGCCTGTTTATCAAACCCTCGTCAGATCTGGATGCGCTCCATCATTTCTGTCTTTGTCAATCTGACCGGAGATTTTATTTGTGTGCTCCTTCATCTTGTGTTGTTTTGGAGGCTGGCACCATCATCACGTGTTTTCTGGCCAGTTATCTCTCCACTGCTGTGAATCGTTTTCTCAGTTTCTTTGCTTTTTTGTCTATTTGATTGTTGATCTTTTGTTATTAATAAGTGATCTTTATAATTTATTATATTAAATCTTTTAGATCCATGTAAATTAAGATTATCTTCCTAACTTTTTGGTCTTTCAAGTCAGTTTAAAGTATTTCTTAACTTAAGTAAGTCCTTGATCTTTAATAGTATAATCTGTTAGTGTTTTATAAGTTGTGACCTTTTGGTTGATTGAAGCCATTTTTTAAAAAACCTAGAATACAAAATATGTTCCTTCTTATAACAGTAGGACTTCCAAAATTGCATCTTCTAGTCGTTTGAATTGGTTTTTAATGGTGTGAGGTCACATTTATTCCATGGATAGCAGATTTTCCCAAGCCTCAAATTTGTTTCTTCTATAAATTGTTTGTTTGAAACACGCCCTGTGATTTCATGTTAGATCTTCGCAAATCTGTGGGTCTTATCTAATCTGTCTCCTTTTCTTAAAAAACATTTTATTTAGTTATTCATGAGAGACACAGAAAGAGAGGCGAGACACAGGCAGAGGGAGAAGCAGGTTCCCTGCTGGAAGCCCGATGTGGGACTTGATCCCAGGATCCTGGGATCATGCCCTGAGCTGAAAGCAGATGCTCAACAGCTGAGCCACCCAGATGCCCCATCTGTCATGTTTTCTACTTTTGTTTTTATTTTCACCAAAGTTATACATCCTCATATTTTGAAAACTCAGACATTTGTACAGCGGACCCTTCCCCCATCTTCCCTATTTCCCAACGTCCAGAGACGATTTGTTTTGAAAGATGTTATTTATTTATTTGAGAGAGAGAGAGAGAGAGAGAGCAAGTGAGCATGAGTGGGTGGGAGAGGCAGAGCAAGAGGGAAAAGTAGGCTCCTCGTGGGGGTCATTGTGGGACTCGATCCCAGGACCCTGGAAACACGACCTGAGCCCAAGGCAGACACCTAACCGACTGAGCCACCCAGGCGCCCCAGGAAGCAACAATTTTCATCATCGGTTCTGTGTGTGGACTGTGCTCTTCGCAGCCTTCTACACTTGTGTCCCTGCCCCTTGGACATGCGCTGGCCAGTGACAGTTTTTCATCAACAGAATGCAATAGAAGCAACTTCTAGCAACTTCCAGCTCCAGAAGGGGATGGGAGCTTCACCTCCTGCGCCTCAGCTGCCACATTATAAGGAAGCTCAGGTTGGACCCCTTGATGGAGAGAGGCCATGTGGAGGGGTGGAGGAGGCCACCCCTCGAGGACAGATGCTCTGTCAGAGAAAGGGAATCCTGGACTCTTCCGTGAGCTCCCCATGGGATGCAGCATGAGGATGCCCCCGTGTGGGCTAACGGAAGGGGCCTCCAGCTGAGTGCCACCAACTCACAGAATCATGAAGAATGAGAGTGGTTTTGGATTAAGCCACTAAATTTGAGACAATTTGTTTGTAGCAATAGGTAACTATTACGCCAACCTCGGGCAGCTTACCTGGTGTCTGTGACCCTCAACATCTCGTCTGTAAAAGAGAGCTACAATGCCTTCCTTAGAAGCCTATTCTTTAAGAGGAAAAGACCCCAGGGACCTAGCAGGGCACCTTGCACATACCTCATACATGTAGGCCAAGAGCTGCAGGGAGAGCCTTGGACAATATGCTTGCCTCCTACTTTCTCTTTAGCCATAATTTGGGTTTAACACTTCTTTCCATGTTTTTAATTCTTTTTTTGGTTGACGGAGGCATGGAAATCCATCTTGTCATGCTGACCTCGTGCATTCCCTTCCTCCAACAGGGATGATGGCGACAAATCCTTGTTTTAGACTAAATTCAGCCACAGTCCATGAGCAAAAATAGGTGAATAACCACAGCCTCGTGTGACACAAAGGGGACATGACAGTCTCTTTTTGCTTCACACCTGAGCCATCACTAGAATGCCAGGTGGAAACGGTAGCAGCAGAGATGGGGGTGCATGGATGTCACCCCAGGACTCTGTGTGCAGTGGGAGGCAGCTTTCCATGGGAAGGATGGAAGCGTTCTCTTGGGGAAAGCTCGCAGGATGTGCTCACCCCCTATTGGCAGGAGGGGGCTGCTGTGGTTCCACCAGCATTGGAAGGGTTTTTCCGTAAGGACAGAGTTAGTAAAATCGAGGCAGTTTCTTTTGAATGGAGCTGCTTAGGAACTCACGGTAGACTTCGTGTGGCTTCTGCAAAGGGCAAGAGGGGTGTTTCCAAAGTTTGACTTTTCAGCCACAGTGGGAGAGAGCTGTGGTCATGGTGTGGTTTAGCCCGGCCGTGGACATGAGGGCTGCCAGTAGACAGCGGAGGCCAGAAGGGGAGCTTGGGGTGCTCTCAGCAAAACCCCTCTGTCCCAGGGAATCGGAGGCTGGAGCCCTTTGGAAATGAGCTCAGAGGCTGTGGCGGTCAGGGGAGGAGGGCAGAAGAGAAAGGAAGACCAAGTGGCTGGCAGGGAAGGTGGGTAGCGGATGAATACCAAGTCTTCTCTGGGAGAGGAAAGAAGCTTCTGGGTTTGCTGGGATGTCCTGGAAGTTAAAAGCCAGCAGGCTGGCAGCGGGAATTCAACAGGATCGTAAGGGACAGTGAGGATAAACACAGGCTTGGACTCCGGGCTTTCAGAGGAGACACAACACGGTTACATGACACATCTTCACAGCTGTGGGTGTGAGCTCTGCAGCCACGAGTAGCATCCACTCTGCACCTGGGCCACCCCTGTGACACCCTGCAAGGCTTTGGGGTGGTGTCTAGGTCCCCATCTCCTGCTTCAATCTCACCGCCTGACTGGGAGAGCACCTGCCCAGGCACCTTCCATCCTCATGATTGACGCTGCAAGAGAGTCTGACAGCAGCTTTTCCTTGGCCTCATTCTCCTGTGTGTTTGTTCATTTGTTAGTCAAATATGCCAGCAAATAGTTACTGAGAACTGCTGTGGGGTGACTCCATCCCCCCTGACTCATCTGTGAAAGCCCTGGTCTGAGTACCTCTGCGTGTCACTGGCTTTGGACACAAGCTCTTTAGAGAGGTCACCAACCTAAGTGAGGCCACAAAAGGATGGCCCTAGCCCACATGACCGGCATCCTTGAAGTTGCTGAGGACACACACATACAACCACGGGCAGCCAGGTGAGGGACATGGGGAAGAGCACTTCTCCATGCCAAGGAGAAGGGCCTCGGAAGGAACCAGCCGTGCACATACCCATTTTGGACCCTGGCCTCCAGAACACATATCTGTCGTCCAAGCCTCTCAGCCTTGGCACTTGGTGATGACAAGCATCTGCACAGTAACAGCCACGGGGCCTGCCACCATCATCTAAGACATAAAGGAGGGGGCCCGACATATCCTCATGTGGGGTGAGGACGGAATTTCACTGGTTAACCATTGGCTCCAGCAGCAGGAGCCTCCACGACCTCCCCTGATGGTGGCTCCTTCCTTCCATGCGTCGCCACACGCTCTTGCCCATGACGCCCAAGCTCTTAATCAAGTGCTGGGAGAATGTGATAGGCTGTTTACACGTCTCCTGAGATGGTGCTCAAAATACAGGCCAGGGCTTTACGTTGGCAGCGATACTTGGCAGACTCCTTGAGGGTGGGAGGTGATGGCCAGCGATCGGAGCCAACGAGCACTCTGGGCACCTCTGGGCACAATCACGCTGCTGGCTATGCACATGCAGAGGGCTGTGGCTGGAATTTTGTGCACGTTGGATAGGAAGGGGCTCCAGGAGACTTGATCCTATGTCCTTTGGGAGTTTATGTATCCAGAAGTGAGGATGAGTGTGGACACTGGAATATTTTGGTTATTTATTCACATTTTTATTGCACCCTCACTTTGCAGGAGAGAACATAGCCCTGTGCAGCAGAGACAAGTCGTCAAGCAGAGAGTTTCCTCCTCCGCCCACTAGCAGGTGGGGAGGGACGTGAACACCAGCCTGCACCAGGTCGCACCGTGAATAAAACAATGCAGCACAGAGAGCAGTGAGATTTCAAAGCAGGGGTTGCAAATCTGTTGCTAGTGTCCTGAGTGACTTCAGCCACTTTATGCCGGCTCTCATCACATCACAGACTGTCCACAGGCATGTGTCTGGGCGTTCAGATGCGTGCCTGAGTTTATTCTCAGCCTCATCACTCACATCCCTTTGAGTCCCTTCTCAGTCTCATGTTTGCTGAGATCAAGGACATGCTCATCTTTGTTGGGCTTAGAGCATGCTCTATTTTTTTTTTATTTTTGTAAGTATTACAATGTGCTCTCCAATGAGCCTCCCCCTCACCTGCATCCATTATCGATGTGTTTTTTAATCAACCGTGAACTAAGCACAGCTTCTCACCGGCACCTCGATCACATTTGCTGTCAGAAGCAATACTATATTCATGGGCTAGCATCTCAGGGGGCTGGTCTTAACCAATTTGGTTTATCAGGCTTATGCTCTGGGGGTAGAGTGAGGACCTGGGTCTCTATTTTAAGGATCCTCTGTTGGTATTGGCTGGCACACAGGAGACATTTGTGTGCAGGGTCCCTGAACCCATGAGCACAACGCTGGGGCTTGTGGGTGTGGTTAGTGGTGACCGGGTTGGACCCAGGCTCTTTAGAGAGGTCACCTAACACATAAAGGAAGGGCCCAATGTATCTTCATATAGAGTGAGGACGGAATTTCACTGGTTAACCATTGTTTCCAGCAACAGAAGCCACAAGGCGCTGCTCTTACAAGGACACATATCAGAGATGGCTTTGGAGGGAGGCCTGCCGGACTCTTGCTGTCTTCTCCAGGAGTAGGCAGCACTGGGAAGAACAGGGAAACAGGGCAAGCAACCTGAGGGCATTTTATCCATGCCCACGAGAGTTGGTCCCATTGAGGAGGTAACGTCTGAGCAGAAACCAGAATGAAGGGAGAGTGACCATCCAGAAGGTGTTCAAGGTCGGATGCTTTATCTGGGTGATGTGGTCATAGACAGCCAAGGTCCTAACGGGAGCTGCATGTGGACCCATGTGGCATCTGTCACCTGTTGGTAGTGTAAAAAAGGGCCACAACAGAGTGGCTGAACACAACAGGAACTTACTGTGTCAGAACTGGAGGCCAGAAGTTTGAAATCTGGCTGTGGGCAAGGTGTGGATCCTGCCTCCGTAGCTCCTGGTGCCCCAGGCATCCCTGCCCTGGGGTCACTTGATCCTGTCTCTGCCTTCCCCCAAGTCTCCTATTTCTGGAAGGACCCTGCCATTGGATCTAGGCCCCCCATCCTAGGCAGATCCTTCCCTGAAGCAGGTCTGCAAAGACCCCATTTTTAAATAAGGCCACGTTCCCAGTTTTGGGTGGACGCTATCTTTGTGTGGGGGGGAGGAGGGCGCTATTCAAACAAGGATATATGCAGAGGTCACGGACTTTAGGAGGAACTCAGAACCAGTACACCACCTTAAAAGAGAACATTTAATGAGTGTTCCTCAAAGTGGGGGAGAGAGCTGCTGTTCCCAGGCAGGTGGGTGCAGGTGTAGTCTCAGGGGACGAGACTGTTCTCACTAAGAAAGAAGCTGATGTGCTCAGAGGACAGAGCCAGTGGGGACTTGGCCTCACCTTCGCCCTGGTCGCTGGTGACTCTGTCCTTTTACCCCGGGTTTGCAGGTTCCCTGCACTGCCCTAGGGCTGCCCTGGGCTTCCTACCTGTCCCTCCTCCCAGGAGGCTGCAACCCTGCTGGGCAGCGGGGTTCACTCATCTCCAGATTACCATACTGATGGCATCCTCTGAATTAGGAGCTTGCTTTGTTTGTGTTTGGGGTTGCCTTCAGCCCAGGGGCCCAACTCTCTTTGACTCCTCTTGACCCCACCCCCAGCCCTCCACTCCACCAGCCACTGGAATGTGCCCTCGGGTCCCACACACCTCAATGCAGGTGAGAGGTGCTTCTGAGCACAACTGGTTCTACCTGTTTCCACACCAGACTCTCCACCACAAGGACGACTCCCACCTCAGCCATTCCCAGGACAAGCCCGTTCCCAGGCAGGCTCCAGCCCTGCCGCCTACAGGTCAGTCCTGTACACATGCAAACCTGCAGGCCATGTAGGCCCTGGGGGCAGCAGGAGCAGGCAGGTCTGCACACCTGCTCTCCCAGGATGCTCGGCCGCACGTCCATCTGTCCAGCCAGCTGGCTCTGCTGCACCTCTGCAGGCGGAGCAAGAGACCCGCTCCTTCCGCTTCCCAGTCCTGGCCTTTACTGAACCTGGGAGGTGATGGGAAGGGTGGGGTGGGTTTGCTCCAAGATAAAGGCAGCCTCAGATTGGATGTTGTGCTGTTCCTCCCGGATGGTTGGTGTTCCTCTCTCCCAGGCCTGCTTGCCTGCCTGCACTTCCTTGTTGGAAGCAAACCCACAGCGCCCACTCCTTGTGAAGGGAGCATGGCCACAGCGTGTACAGTGTGTCTCTGCCAGCGACCGCAAGGCCAGTGTTAAGTTCCTTGAGAAGGGTTCACACTGACAAAGATAGTTCTCTCTCTCTTAGGGGAATTCTCGTACCAGTTGTTAGTTGATACATGTTACGTGAACCGTAGTTGGTGTTAGAAATTCATGAATATGTGTGGATATTCACATATTTCCCACAAACAATACATACGTTATTAAGGACACAACATCTATAAAAAGAGTCAAGTTTTACATTGCAAAATTATTGCATAATTGCCCAAAGAACAAATATCGAGGCAACAATAATATAAATCAACAACAAAACGACCCCCAAATAGCCTAATGGGAATCAAACATTTGCAACGATGACAGAAAGAGAGCTCACACTGTTTGATGAGCAAATGGGAGAATGTGTTCATGGTGCAGGGGAAGACAGGCATGGATATAAATGAGGTGTTTTGGAAGCTATTTTTCAAAGTTTATCAAAATCTAATATCTTCCTAGACTCTGAATAGGAATTCTGTTTCTAGAAATTTAAATTATGGAATTACCCCAAAATATGCGTCTAAGAGCATTTGAGTGTGTTGTTGTCATAGCATAACATGGGAACCAGCTGAAACCCGCGTGGGGCAGGGGGTAAGTCAGGGTGCTGCTGGGGGTCCCCCGGCCCCTCTGAAGTCAGGCCCATGCCGGCTCTGCACACACTGACCTGTTGGTCAGGATTCACACTACGTGCCCAGAGGTGCTTAACTTCTGAGGAATAGGATAAGGGGCTGGGATGGGTTTGTGTACTTACCAGTTGTCATTATTACTTCTCACCACAAGGACATAGCATTTTGTCGTTAAAGGAAGAGGAAGCAGGAAGCAAGTCCTTGGTGTGACACGCTCGCTCTGCTCCAGCCTCGCGGTGCCATACGGAGCAGACACTGGAGGAGAAAGAAGCACAGACACACGGAATGAAATGCGAAGAGAGCCGCTATAATTTGCTAGATTATGTGCGCGATAAGGCAGGTGTGATAATAATAAAATCCTAGAAATCATAAGTAATACAAAAATCTAGAAATAAAGCCAAATAAATGGCTTCTATGGCTTTGCCCGTGGCCCCGGGGACCCCCACCCCCTGTGGCGGCTGTGCGCACTTGTGTGTGTGACCGCAGGGACAGGCCCTCGGGCGATGTGGCCAGGGCTCCCAGGGTCCCTCCCTCGCCACCCCTCCTACAGAGCAGCGATGTCCATGGAAGGTACACTTGGTTGTCGTAATAATGGAGAAACTGCATGGTTTGGGACCCCATATCTCAGCAGAGGTGCCACCCCAGAGACACGGTGGCGTATAGTCCCACCCCGGTGGCAGCTGAGGATGCTGTCACACAAGTCAAGCCTGCGGTTCTCGGAGGGTCCTGCGGCCAGGGCTGACCGTGCTGCGGGGTGCTGGCCAGCGGGATGGAGGGCCACTTTGTCACGGCCAGAGCCTGGGAGGCGCCTTGTCCACAGGAGCCCTGAGACCCCGCCCTGCCACGGCCCTCCAGCTGCTGGTGCTCTGCTTTTCCTCCCTTGCACACGAACCAGGTCCAAACAGAAACAAAGGGAGCTTGATATCTTCTTGACACGCGTCAGACGTGAGCACACTGTCCCTATTAACAACTTTCACATCGTTGAGGACGTCACAATTCCATGGCTGCTAGAATGACTGCACACTGGGCGGCAGACACCGTAGAGACACCTTCTCTCTCAGCTCGGGGGGCCAGGGACTGGGTCCCCTGTGTGCGCAGGATGGGCTCCTCGGAGGCTCTGGGGCAGAGCCTGTCTGACAGGTGGGTGCTGACGGTCTGACAGAGCACTGTCTGACAGGTGGGTGCTGACGGTCCTGGGCACACCTGGGCAGGGGGCCACCCGCTCCCATCCACACGGCCTCCTTCCTGCGCCCACTCCCTCTCTCCCACCTCTCCCAGGATGTAGGGCACACACAGGAAATCCAGGATGACGTCGTCTCAAGGTCCTTGACTTACATCTGCAGACGATGTTTTCCCAAACAAAATCCCATTCACAGGTTCTGGGACTAGGATGCGGGCCTATCTCTCTGGGGCTCACCACTGAGCCCACTGCAGACCACAACCTCAATCTCCTTTCCCCTCCTCGGAGTCAGTGTGTATCACCTAGCACTTTCTGTAAGCACCTCTCTGCATGTGCACACACCTACACACATGTAAGGCATATGTGTACACGTGTGCACCTGCTGTCACGTCAGCCATATGTATACACGTGCCAGTGGCCAATCCATGAGCTTGGAAGACAGCCCTCCTCCCCACTTCACAAGGCACCCAGCCATTCAACTTTCTGAACCACAGAAGTGTGACGGGATAACCGTCCTCACGATGGGTGACGTAACAGGTCCTACAGAACACGCCGTGCACGCCCTGAAGCTTGCTTCTTGTGCTAACGGTATATTGAAGAAGTTTCCCTGTCATCACCAACATCCTTGCTTTTCACTGACTACAGAGTATGCCACCGCTTTAAAGTTTCTTATTCCTGAGACACTATTGGCTACTTATATTCCCAAGATCATTTCATTACGTCTCAGTTTTAAAATGTCTTTCCATTTTAATTTTGGTTGTGTGTGCCTGCACATTCATTTTTTCTATTCATTTTTATATATGGTTTGAATAGGATTTCTTTTCAAAGCATCACTTAAAATATTTTTAGAGATAAGGGGGGGATGGAGCAGAGGGAGAGGGAGAGAGAATTTTAAACAGACTCCACGCCCAGTGCAGAGCCCGACTTGGGGCTCGATCTCACAATCTTGAGATCATGAGTCAAAATCAAGAGTCAGACGCTTGGGCAGTCTGGGTGGCTCAGTGGCTTAGTGCCACCTTCAGCCCAGGGCGTGATCCTGGAGTCCTGGGATCGAGTCCCACGTCGGGCTCCCTGCATGGAGCCTGCTTCTCCCTCTGCCTCTCTCTCTCTCTGTGTCTCTCATGAATAAATAAATAAAATCTTAAAAAAAAAAGTTAGACGCTTGACCAACTGAGCCACCCAGGCACCCCTCAAAGCACCACTTTTATATTTATTAAGTGATGGACTCGATCTCCACTTGGGTCTTGATTTCAGGGTCATGAGTTCAGTCTGTGTTGGGCTCTGCTGAGCATGGAACCTGCTTAGAGAAAAGAAGAAGAGAGAGAAAGAGATAATGTACTCGAAGATTGAGTGATTGATTTAAAACATGGTAAGATCTCCTTGTGTGATAATCAATGATCAATCTTTGTGGTAGTTTCATGAATATTTTAAAAGAATGTGTATCTTCTAATTGTTCAATTTCGATAGTTAGTGAAAGGCAAATTAGACCAAACTTATTAAATACAGTACGCAACTTTTCTACTCTTTTTTTTTTTCTATTTCTTTCGTTAGTTTCTATTTCTTTTCTCATTATGGTTCAGATTTTTCTACTCATATTTATTTGCTATGTGTGTTTTTAAGCTCTGTTTTTGGGTGCATAAAGTTTCTGATTGGCATATTTTCTTGGTGTAATATTCCTTTTATTTTATGAATATCTGACTCTTCCACTCTGTTTTCCCTGATTTTACACCCACGTTACTCCCTTTGCTGCTCTTTGTTACCATGCAGTGATATACAGTGATCATTTCCCTTTCTTTTTCTTCTTTCCCACTTCATGTTTGCTGGGTCTCTAGAACTGACTTGTCATAGGATTTTTTTTTTACCAGTTGATGAGATTGTCTCTTTAATGACATGTACGGAGCTCACTTACATTTATCACAAGTACTGATCTATCTACTTAGCTTTTCTTTGCAGTATATGTTTCTATTTTCCTAGATACTGTATATTCTCATTTCACTCTTTCTTTATAAACTTCTTTATAAACCTATATATAAACTATAAACTATAAAGAAGTTCTTTATAAACTTCTTTATAAACTTCAAAATGAAGCAAAATTCATTTTGCTGAACTGGTCATGCTTTCTTAGTTACTTCTAGGCTTCTCTGTACTTATATTTGTAGGCCTATTATTAGGGCTTTATTTTATTTTATTATTTTATTTTATTTTATATCTATATATTTACTCATGAGACATAGAGAAAGGCAGAGACATAGGCAGAGGGAGAAGCAGGCTCCCTGCAAGGATCCCGATGTGGGACTCGATCCCAGGACCTTGGGATTAGGCCCTGAACTGAAGGCAGACGCTCAACCACTGAGCCACCCAGGCATCCCAGCGTATAATTTTAAATGTACTCATTTAGTGGCTGTTGAGAATATAACTGCTGGGAACACTCATGAGGTGGTTGGCTTGGACTATGTTTTCATTTCTCTTGTGTAAACACCTAAGGGTTTGAGTGCTGAGCCATAAAGTGAGCGTGTGCTCACCTCTGTTAGACTCTTCCAAACTGCTCTCCCAAGGGGCACATCACTTTGCATTTCCACCAGTAATTATAGCAGTTGTTCAGCATCCGTGTCAACTCGTATTATTTTCAAGATTTAGGATTTTTACCATTCTGATGAGTTTATACTATTAACCTCTTGGGATTGTAATGTGCATTTCTTTGATGACTTAAAGAAACACCTTTCCATATGTGTATTGATCATTCCCCAATTTTTTATTTCTATAAATGGCATATTGAAACATTTGTCAACATTTTGAAACATTTGGCTGTTCAAACTGGGTTTTTCAAAGATTTATTTATTTATTTGAGAGAGAGAAAGAATGAGAGAAAGAGAGCAAGGATGGGGGAAGGACAGAAGGGGAGAGAGAATCTCAAGCAGAACTCCCACCGCACGCTCTGCTGCCGCTGAGCACAGAGCTGAGTGCAGGGCTTGATCTCATGACCCTGAGATCATGACCTGAACCAAAATCAAGAGTCAGATGCTCAACTGCCTGAGCCACCCAGGTGCTCCATTGGCTGTTTGTATTGTTATAATTGAGTCATATTTTGGATATCAGCCTTTGGTATGACACACATATCAGGAATATTTTCTCCAGTCCATGGCAGGCCTTTTCTCTGATACCCTCCTGAGAACAAAGGCTTTAATTTGGTGAAATTCAATTTGTCAGTTTCCCTTTTGTGAGGTTTTTGTGTTTTGCATCCTAAGTGATCTTTGCCTGCACCAATGTCATAAAGAACTTTTATAGTTTTATATTTAAGCCCGTGATTCATTTCAAGTTAAAATTTGTGTTTGATGTCAGTTGCCCTAGTGCTTTTGGTAGAAAGACTGTCCTTTCCCCATTAACATGCTTTACCCTCTTTGTAAAAAAAGGAGACGCTCTCTCAAGTGTGATCTGTCTCCGGGTGATTCGTCCCATGCCATGGTCTGCATGTCTGTTTCAATGTCAACACTTCATGGATTTCATTCCTGCAGCAAACTTTGAAACCAGACTAAATCCTCCATCTCTGCTCTGTTTTAAAACTGTCTCAGTTTATGTACACTTAGAATTATTTTCTACAAAAAGCCTGTTGGGATTTTCATTCCCATTTCATTCCCAATGAATCTATTGATGAATTAAAAGATAATTGATATTATAACAAATCATATGTTCTGATCAACACAATATATTTTGTCATGTATTTAGGTCTCTTTAATTCTCCTCAGCAGGGACACCTGGGTGGCTTGGTGGTTGAGCATCTGTCTGGCTCAGGTCTTGGGGTTCTTGGGATTGAGTCTCGCATCAGCTCCCTGCAAGGAGTCTACTTCTCCCTCTGCCTATGTCTCTGTGTGTGTCTCTCTCTCTGTGTCTCTCATGAATAAATAACTAAAATCTTAAAAAAAATAATTCTCCTCAGCAATATTCCGTAGTTCTGAGGATATAAGTACTGCACATATTGTGATATGTTTGTTTCCACATAATTTTTTAAATTCTATCAAGAATAGAATTTAAAATTCATTTTCCAGTTGCTTGTTGCTGGCATAAATACAATTAATTATTGTATATTGACCTTTCATCGTATGACTTTGCCAAATCCATTTCTTAATCCTAGAAACCTTTGAGGACTCCTAAGGATTTAGGATTTACTGCATAAAAGTGATTCACAAAATATGTTACCCACAAATCCACAAAGACAACTTTATTTCTTCTTTGGGAATCTATATGGTGTTAGTTCTGTATCTTGCCTTATCTCACTAGATAGAGGGTCGGGTACAGTGTTGCCTAAATGTGGTGGGAGTGGACCCCCTTGCCTGTTGCTGATCCTGGAGGGGGGCATTCAGTCTTTCACCACTAAATGCGGTGCTAATTGTAGGTTAGCTGCAGATGGTCTTTCTTGGTTTAGGGATGTTCTCTGCTTCTTGAGTTTGCTGAGGCTTTTTCTTGTCCCTAAGTGTTCATCAAGATAGTGTAGTCTTTTAATCCCTTTAATCTATTTCACTTACCATCCCCCACCTCTCCTCTGGCAACTGCTGGTTTGTCCTCTCTTCTTAAGAGAGTATTTGTTGTTGTTTGCTTATCTCTTCTTTCTCTGTTCATTTGTTTTGTTTCTTAAATTCCACATATGAGTGAGATCATTTGTGGATCATTTGTCTTTCTCTGACAAATTTTGCTTAGCATAGTACACTCTAGCTCCAGCCATGTTATTGCAAATGGCAAGATTTCATTATTTTTTATAGCTCAATAATATTCCATTGGGTATATATATGCCACATTTTCTTTATCTGTTCACCAGCTAATGGACACTCAGGCTGCTTCTCTACCTTGGCTATTGTAAGTAATGCCGCTATAAATGTAAGGGTGCATTCACTCTTTGAATTAATGTTTTTATATTCTTTGGGTAAATAACCTGATGGTGGAATCACTGGATCATAGGGTAGTTCAATTTCTGACTTTTTGAGAAAACTCTGTAGTGTTCTCCAAAGTGGTTGTGCCAATTTACATTCCCTCCAACAGAGCATAAGGGTTCCTTTTTCTCCACATCCTCACCAACACTTGTTTTTTTTTTTTATTGTTTTTACTGAAGTTCGATTTGCCAACATATAGTATAACACCCAGTGCTCATCCTGTCAAGTGCCCTCCTCAGTGCCTGTTACCGTCACCCAGTGACCCCAACCCCCTGCCTACCTCCCCTCTGCAACCCTTTGTTCATTTCCCAGAGTTAGGAGTCTCTCATGGTTTGTCTCTCTCTCTAATTTTCCCACTCAGTTCCCCTCTTTTCCCTTATAATCCCTTTCACTATTTCTTATATTCCCCATATGAGTGAAACCATATGATGATTGTCCTTCTCCAATCGACTTACCTCACTCAGCAAAATACCCTCCAGTTCCATCCATGTTGAAGCAAATGGTATTTGTCCTTTCCAATCTCACCAACACTTGCTATTTCTTCTGTTTTTTATTGTATCCACTCTGACAGGTGGAAAGTGGTATCTTACTGCAGTTTTAATTTGCATTTCTCTAATAGTGAGTGATATTGAGCATCTTTCTGTGTGTCTGTTGGCCATCTGTACATCTTCTTTGGAAAAAATGTTTATTCAGGTCTTCTGCCCATTTTTATTTGGATCAGGTGTTTTTTTTGGGTTCAGTTGTATAAATCATTATACAGTTAGGGCATTAACTTCCTATTGGATAGAAAATTTGCAAATACATTTTCCCATTCAGTAGGTTGCCCTTTTGTTTTGTGGACAGCTTCCTTCACTGTGTAAAAGCCTTTTATTTTGGTGAAGTTCCAATAGTTTAATTTTGCTTTTGTTTCCTTTGCCTCAGGAGACTTTTTTGGAAAAATATTTCTATGGCTGATGTCAGAGAAATAACTGCCTATGTTTTCTTTCAGGAGTTTTATGGTTTTGGGTCTCACATTTAGGTCTTTAATCCATTTGAATTTATTTTCATGTACAGTGTAAAAAAGTGCTCTGGTTTCATTCCTTTGCATATGGCTGTCCAATTTTTCCAACACCACTTGTTAAAGAGACTCTCATTTCCCATTGGATATTCTTGCCTCCTTTGTTATGGATTAATTGACCATATAAGTATGGGTTTCTCTCTGGGTTCTCCATTCTGTTCCATTGATCTATGTGTCAATTTTTGTGCCAGTGCCATAATGTTGTACCACAGCTTTGTATCCGATCTTGAAACCTTGATTATGATACCTCCAGCTTTGCTCTTTCCTCAAGGTTGCTTTGACTATTTGGGGTCTTCTGTGGTTCCATACAGATTTTAGGATTATTTTTTCTAGCTCTGGGAAAAATGATGTTGATGTTTTGACAGGGATTGTATTAAATCTGTAGATTGTTTGGGGTAATATGGACATTTTAACAATTCTTCCAACTGATGAACTTGGGATATTTTTCTATTTGTTTGTGTCATCTCAATTTCTTTCATCAATGTTTTCAGTTTGCTGAGTTTTTTTTTTACATTTTTATTTAAATTCAATTTGCCAACATATAGTATAACACACAGCCAGTGCTCATCCCATCAAGTGAGTTTGCTGAGATTTTAATCATGAATAGGTGTAGAATTTTGTCAAATGCTTTTTCCCCATTTATTGAGGTAATCATGTCTCTTTTCTCCTTCTCCTTCTTCTCTTCTTCACTTCTTGTTGATAATGGTGAATTAAGCTGATTGATTTTTGAATGTTAACTTCTTGAGATGAACTCTATTTGGTCATAATATTTTCTTTTTATTGCTAGTTTTAATTTGCTGGTATTTTGCAAAGGGATTTGCATTCCTTTTTTATGAGGGATTTTAATAGTTCTCTTTTCTTAATTTTTTTAAAAATATTTTATTTATTTATTCATGAGAGACCCAGAGAGGGAGAGGCAGAGACACAGGCAGAGGGAGAAACAGGCTCCATGCAGGGAGCCTGATGTGGGACTCGATCCCAGGACTCCAGGATCACACCCTGGGCTGAAGGCGGCAATAAACCACTGAGCCACCCGGGCTGCCCTCTTTTCTTAATTTTTTAAGAAGTTGTTCTGCCTTACAAAATGAGATCAGAAGTATTTCCTTACTCTATTTTCTGGAACATTTTCTGTATTATTATTATTACTTCTGAAAATGTTGTTAGAATTGATCACTGAATTTTCTTTGTAGGGAAGTTTTCGTGATAAATTTAATATTTAGATAAATACAGAACTATTTAGACTTTTTATTCTTATTTATGTTTTGTGTCTTTCAAGAAATATTTCCCTTTCATCTGAGTGGTTGAGTACATTGGCATAAAACTCTTTGTAATGTTGCCTTATTATCTCTTTAATATCTGTGGGATCTGTAGTGATGTGCCTTCTTTGATTCTTGATATTAATAATTTATATATTCTCATTTTTTCTTTTTAAGTCAACTAGGGATTCATGAATTTTATTGATTTATTTTCAAAGAATGAGCTTTTGGTTTCATTGACTTTCTCCTATTGTAAGTCTATTTTTTAAAATTCATTGATCTCAGCTCTGATCTTTATTATTTCTCTACTCTTATTTACTTTGATATTCCATTTTTTTTTGGCTTCTAAAGGTGGAGGCCTAGACCACTGATTTTCAACTTTTCTTCTTTTCTAACATAAGCATATTTAGTATTAAGCTACAAATTACCTTCTAAGCACAGCTTTTGCTGAAGCCTGCAAAATTTTATATGCTCTGTTTTCATTTTTATTTAAATTATTTTCTAATTTCTGTTTGTTCTTGCCCTCTTCTTTGACTCATTGGGTTATTTAAACATATTTTACTTAATTTCCAAATACTTGGGACTATCATAAGTATATTCTTATTATTTCTGATTTAATACTACTACATCAGAGAATATATTCTGTATAATTTCATCCCTAAGTTTCAATAAGCTTATTGAAACTTATATCATGGTCAATTATTTGGTCTGTATTGGGGAAGATTCCAGATTTACTTGAGAAACTATGCATTCTGCTGTTGTAAGGCAGAGTATTTTATATAGATCAATTGATTAGAGTTGGTTGATGGTGTTATCTAGGTCTTCTATGTCCATATTGATTTCTTTCTACTTGTTCTATCAGCTGCTGAGAGAAGGGTGTTAATGTCACCAATCATTCATATCTATTCCTTCTTCACTCTATCAGGTTTTTGTCTCATGTATTTCAATACATTATTATTAGGTGTATGTAAATTTAATATTATTTTATTTTCTTGATTAACTAATTTATTAATATGAAATATCCTCATATAGACATACTAATATTACTAGTCCTGAAGTCTTTGTTGTCTAATACTAAGTTCACTTCAGGTTTTTTATGTAAAAAACCATTTTTTATGTAGTGTTTTCATTGTATACCTTTTTTCATCTTTTTAACAAAGCTCATTTTTTAAATATTTGAAGCTTATTTCTTATGGACAGTATATAGTTGTGTCTTGAATTTTATCATGTCTAAAAATCTCTGCCTTTTAGCTGATGTCTTAGATTTTCTTTATATTTAATATCACTTGTTATGGTTTTGCTTAGTAAGTCTGCCATATTGCTACTTACCCCTTCTGTTCTTTACCTTTATATTTCCCTCTCTTTTTTAGATTGATTGTTTCCTTTATTGTACTTTATTTCAATTATTGGCTTATTAGTTATATCTCATTTCAATTCTATTTTTAGTGGTCTCTAGAGCTTATAATATGCCACTTTAATTCAATAGAATCTATCATTAAATATTATATATATATCATTAAATATTATATATCTATCATTAAATGTTATATATCTATGTTGCAAACTCCCCAAGTCATACATTTTATTTACACATATAATGTAAAGTTCATAATATGTTATTAAATATTTGCTTTATTTTTATTTTTTTATTGGAGTTCAATTTGCCAACATATAGCATAACACCCAATGCTCATCCCATCAAGTGCCCCCCTCAGTGCCCGTCACCCAGTCACCCCCACCCCCCCTCAGTGCCCATCACCCAGTCACCCCCACCCCCCACCCACCTCCCTTTCCACCACCCCTTGTTCGTTTCCCAGAGTTAGGAGTCTCTCATGTTTTGTCTCCCTGTCTGATATTTCTCACTCATTTTCTCTCCTTTCCCCTTTATTCCCTTTCACTATTCTTTATATTCCCCAAATGAATGAGACCATATAATGTTTGTCCTTCTCTGATTGACTTATTTCACTCAGCATAATACCCTCCAGTTCCATCCATGTCGAAGCAAATGGTGGGTATTTGTCGTTTCTAATGGCTGAGTAATATTCCATTGTATACATAGACCACATCTTCTTTATCCATCATCTTTCGATGGACACCGAGGCTCCTTCCACAGTTTGGCTATTGTGGACATTGGCTGCTATAAACATCGGGGTGCAGGTGTCCCGGCATTTCATTTCATCTGAATCTTTGGGGCAAATCCCCAGCAGTGCAATTGCTGGGTGGTAGGGCAGGTCTATTTTTAACTCTTTGAGGAATCTCCACACAGTTTTCCAGAGTGGCTGCACCAGTTCACATTCCCACCAACAGTGCAAGAGGGTTCCTCTTTCTCCACATCCTCTCCAACATTTGTTGTTTCCTGCATTGTTAATGTTCCCCATTCTCACTGGTGTGAGATGGCATCTCATTGTGGTTTTGATTTGTATTTCCCTGATGGCAAGTGATGCAGAGCATTTTCTCATGTGCGTGTTGGCCATGTCTGTGTCTTCCTCTGTGAGATTTCTCTTCATGTCTTTTGCCCATTTCATGATTGGATTGTTTGTTTCTTTGCTGTTGAGTTTAATAAGTTCTTTATAGATCTTGGATACTAGTCTTTTATCTGACACATCATTTGCAAATATCTTCTCCCATTCTGTAGGTTGTCTTTTAGTTTTGTTGACTGTTTCTTTTGCATGCAAAAGCTTCTTATCTTGATGAAGCCCCAATAGTTCATTTTTGCTTTTGTTTCTTTTGCCTTCATGGATGTATCTTGCAGGAAGTTCCTGTGGCAAGTTCAAAAAGGGTGTTGCCTGTGTTCTCCTCTAGGATTTTGATGGAATCTTGTCTCACATTTAGATCTTTCATCCATTTTTTGCTTTAAATGGTCAACTAAACATTCAAAATTGAGAAAAATGACTGTAATATATATCTACATATTTACCAGTACTGGAGCTCTTTATTCCTTTCTATGCACCCAAGTTCCTATCCAGCATCATTTAGCTTCAGCGTAAAGATGTTTTTATAATTAACATAGCTATTGTAAATGTCTTTTGGTGATAAATTCTTTCTCTTTTATTCATCTGGAAATACCTTTATTTTACCTTATTTTTTAAAAATATTCCTCTGGACACAGAGTTATAGGTTGACTTATTCCCCCTCCCCTTTCAGCACTTTATAGATTTTATTCTTGGTCTTCTGGCTTTCACTGAGCCTAAGAAGAAGTCTGTAGTCACTATTATCTGTGTTCCCTTGAAACATGTGCTTCCACCCCCTTTAGCCCCAGGTATCTTGTGTGGTTTTCTTTGTATTTATCTTGGTTGGACTTGGCAAGTTTTTCATTAATTTGTAAAAGTATGCACTGTTATTTATTCAAATATATTCTTGATCCCTTTCTCAGAAACTCCAAATGTATTTATATTAGATTATTTGATATTTCCATAGGTGACTGAGGCTCTAGTTTTTGTTGTTGTTCTTGTTGTTTTGTCTTTTCTCCTCCTCTGTATGCTTCTTTTTGGATACATTATATTGCTGTATCTTTAAGTCCCCTAATCTTTCCTTCTGTGGTAGATAGCACTCACTCGCTCTTTCGTTTTTGGATGATGGCTTTATATTCCATGGCATGAAAATGGATTACCATAACTTATTCACCCATTTACTCAATAAGAACACATCTATGTTATTTTTAGGTGTTTGCTATTTTCATTGATTATACAAAAAAACATCCTTGTGCATATATTCCTATTTAATTTTGTTTCTGTATGATAGGGGACCAGGTCTGAGATTTCTGAGTAAAAAAAAATATTTTTTTTCTCATTTCAAAAGTATTGCCAAGTGTTGCTGCTTTCCATATATTCTGTCTCACACAGAGATTATATTTTTGATTATATGTTTGATTATATTCTTATATAGTTGACACAAAATAGTTAATGTGATGATTTCATACATTTTATTTCAGCACAGTCTTCCTTTTTCCTCCCTCTGTGCTTGGATGTCTGCTCCCTCTGCCCTCCAAATTATACTTTTCTGTGGTACTTAATCTGCTAAGTCCATCAATGATTTTTCTTTTTAGATATTGACTTTTTACCTCTAGAAGTTCCATTTGGCTCTTGGCTGAATTTTTATAAGGTATAGCATGAGAAAGCACAACACATAAAATTGAGTACAATATAAATCAATGACCCAAACCAACCAAACAAAACCCTGCATGTGCTTTTATGTAATAATATGTACATATTTAGTATAAGATACATACTAGATTGCCTAGGGAGAGGAAGCTATAACACTACCATAAATAATGACAAAATTAACCTTCTTATATGAGAACCTATGTGCATAAACTTCTCTACAGTTTACAATGAAGAGGAAATGCTAGAGTATAAGACACAGCTTCCCCAACTCCACCAGATATACCACCTGAGCTGGGTGATGGTGATGGAGATAATGAAGAGGATGAAGCTGAGGTCTGCATTTGACCACTGAATCTTTTTTTTTTTTTAAAGAGTATATACATTTATTTATAATATTCTTTCTGGCCTCAGTTTTAGAAATGGATGTTATTCTTTTACTTTGTCCATTTCATTCAAGTTTTCAAATCTGGTTTAGGAAATAGCTTAGTCTAACCCAAGCAAGAAAATGAAAAAAAAAGTATAAATGGGAAAACGTTTATACATATTTTCCTTGTCAAATATTTAGTTACTAAATACAAGTGAGTAATTGCCATTAGCCAGAGTGAGTATGCTTTATATGCCATGTTGAAAATTCATTAATAAATGAGACTTGCTGAGAATCATTTCTAAAAAAGAAAGACTTATATTTAAGAAATTGTGTGATTTCTCTTTATAAAACTCATTTTTTAGGCCTCTTGGCAGATCTCAACATCCTGTCTGCCATGGAAGAAAATAATATATCTGATATAGATGAAAATTTTCAAACATTAAATATGAGCAACCACAGAGATTTAAAGAGTTCACTGTCTTAATACCCATTGAGAAGTGTGTCAATGATTAAATGTTTCCTAAAAGAAAGATATGGAGCACCACTGACTTGGGAGGGTCTTGTGGAAGGCTCATGTGATTGATAGTCCCAACCCCCCTGATAACACTTGGCAGCAGTCTTGATGTATTGTCCACCTTCACAGCCATCTTGGTAAGTGAGGCTGTGTGTCAGAGTCTGGGATGGCAGTTAGTGGGCTTTTCGGTGACTTTCTGTGAGTAAGTCTCATTTGTAATCCATTTGATGATTTGATATATAGTATTATGTGAAAGCAAATGTGATATTTCTGAGGATTGATATTTAAATTCTTCACAATCCAAATATTTATACTCTGGGTTCTGAACCAAGCAGATAACAAGAGCTCAGTTAGTCATTTCTAAGAAAGAAAAGTTATATTCAAGGAATGAAATAATTTTACAAATATTATAGTACTTCCAGTACTTAGTAAAAATAAGTGCTCAATTTGAAAGAGAGTCTCCAAGAGGGAATATAAGACACCCAGCAAATGAGCTGAAATGTTCTCCTCACAGTAAACTTTTCTAACATGAGACATTTTTTAGACTTTTGATATGATCTGTAATCTAGCTCAAGTTTGGATCATTCTTGGAATAATAAAGAATCCCTCTGTTGTTTTCTGATGTCACGCAAGGCAGTCTTTTTCTTTTTCTTTTTTTTTTTCCCCATCTGCTTGGCCATTCCTCCGAGTGCTGAGTTGGTGTAGCTGCCGGGGTATAGCAGCCGTGGAAATACCCAGCAGGGGATGGGGTTAGTCCCTGTTCTCTGGATCTATGTTCCTAGGGACATATATGCTCATGGGGACATCACCACTCTGTGCCAACTGGCAGGATGGCACTGGAAGTTCTGTATGCTCTGTCCACCATGCCGCAAACTGTGCCATGACAGTCCCTCTGGGAAGAGTAGTAAGTTCTCCACCTCTGGAAAGAGAGTCAAGATCCTCATGGGGCAAGGAGTGGAAATTAAGTTCATATTTGCTAGAAAAAAATCTAAGAGCATGCACCTAATCAAAAAACAAAAGCAACTTCAAGATGTCAGATAGATGATGAATCATGAATCTCTACATAGGAATATATGTGAAAATGATTTAGGGCTTTTTATTATATATAAATTCCCAATACATAAGCAATGATGGGTTTCCATCACAACCCGATGTTATCTTAGTTCTTATTCATAAATACCTGGTATCTAGATGTGACCAGGAGGCTGTGCATGCTTGTCAGACATTACTCCAGTGGTGTGCTTAACTTGGGGGTGCATATTGAAAGAGGAAATATCTGGGTCTTGGGGGACATTTCAGTCATTGGTACTGAGGAAAAGAAAATTTTATTATGGAATAAAATATAGGGATTGCATCTCTAAACTGACACAAGTAGGATTTACTTCAAAAGAGATTTATGGGCAGCCTGGGTGGCTCAGTGGTTTGGCGCCACCTTCGGCCCAGGGCATGATCCTGGAGACCCGGATCAAGTCCCACGTTGGGCTCCTTGCATGGAGCCTCCTTCTCCCTCTGCCTATGTCTCTGCCTCTCTCTCTGTGTCTCTCATAAATAAATAAATAAAATCTTAAAAAAAAAAGAAAGGCTGAAAGTATGCCTAAACTTAAAAAAAGAGAGAGAGATTTATTTGGGGGCTTCTTTAAGGGGTTGTTTATTCCAGTATACAAGGAACCTTGTTAGGAAGTCACCTGTGTATCCAGGAATCCCACTGAGGTTACCTGGAGCTCCAAGTACAGGTGACTTAGGGATGATGTGTCACTCTGCTGGGGCTGCTGTAACAAAATACCAGCCTGGGCCATTTAAACAGCACACTTTTATTTTCCCACAGTTTTGGAGGCTGGAAGTTTAATACCAAGGCACCAGCAGGAATGGTGTCTGGTGAGAGCTGTCTCCTAGGCTTGCAGGTGGCTTTCCTGGTGTCCCTTCTCTTCCTGGGACACAAGTCCTACTGGATTAGGGCCCATCCTTCCACCTGACTAACCTTAGTTACCTTTGTACAAGGGCCCCATCTTCCCGTAGCCACATTCTGTGCTAGGGGGCAGGACTTCAACATATGCATGGAGGGAGGGCACAATCGTGTCTTTCAGGGACAATATGAGATCTAAATGGTTTATCAGGGTGAAGATGTCTGTAAGCAAGTTCCAAAGACTTGAGTAGGCTCTTCTGGAAAGTAATCGCTTTTGAGGAATTTTGTGTTTTCTTTTTTTTTTTTTAATTTTTATTTATTTTATTACAGTCACAGAGGGAGAGGGAGAGAAGCAGGCTCCATGCACCGGGAGCCCGACGTGGGATTCGATCCCGGGTCTCCAGGATCGCGCCCTGGGCCAAAGGCAGGCGCCAAACCGCTGCGCCACCCAGGGATCCCGAATTTTGTGTTTTCAAGTGCTTAATTGGTGTGCATGTTTTTGTGTGTGTGTCCTGATGTCTTCGGCAGAGGTGATGCTAAAACCCCTTAAGATTAGCAACAGCATTCCACTTCCCAGAAATAATAAAATTCTGACTAGACTTGAAAGCAATTCTTCGAAAGGATTTCTCTGGTACTTTCTCCTACACACCCCATGTCGAGCCTCAGCAGCCCTACCATTTGGCACAGCGTGGATGCAGCTTCTGGCTCTGGCTCACGTGTCCTGGGTGTCCAGTGTGTGAATTTGTCACCAGCAGAGCCACGCTCCTGGGGCTCCTAGGATCACGCTCTCCCCTCTCTCAGGGAACAGACCTCTCAGGGACTTAGCAACACAGCTATTTCTAACTTGGGCAGTTGTGGTCAGGAAAGCACTTGTCAAAACTTTTAGTAAGTGTCCTCGGGGAGCAGAAGCCACATGACCACCATGTGACACTGTGATAGATTCTCCAGGCAGAGGGGCTGATGCCTGGATCCCACGGCTAGAAATCACGAGGCTACATGAATGAATGAACGAATGAATGATCAAGTAAATAAATCAAATAACTGGGATCACTTGCAGGGACTATTGAAAACTGCCGCTCACATTTTTATTTTACAGTGCTGGTAATTGCTTCCTTTCTGTGCCCTATGGCTACAATAGATTTTTTCCTCATAATTATAATTTCAGCAATTTTTTTGCAATTGTAAAATACTGAAATTTTAAAGAAATCCAGCTGTCATTCCCCATTGAGCAGAGGTTCGTTTTATGCTGTTAATTCAGTCGTCTTCCTCACTCTGGGCACCCAGCTCCAAGGACTCTTTACAGGGACGGATTTATGATGGATGCCATCTGGTCTGATAGAAGGAAACAGATATTGATTCTTAATATTTTCTCCCAACATGTTTACCCTAGGATAATACAGCAGCTGTGTGGCAGCTTGTCTCGGAGTGGAAAGGATTATTACCACTGCCTTTTGATGAGATAAATTACCTAGGATGACTTGAATAGCTAAAGGGTATACTTTGATGTTATGTCGCTTCATTTACCCTTATGACTAAATGATTATTGATTTTATATTTTTAAGCTCTTGAAACGTGAAAATAAGTTGGTGGAGGAGCCTGGCTGTGTTAGTTTTATTAATTTATTTCTGCGGGGCATAATTCACTTTGGACCAGGTTGTGAAGGTTTTGGGTTCATGACCGGCTGTAGATACAGTTGCAAAGAAATGGCTTATTTATATAGTCATTGCAAGTAGTCCCAAAATCAATACAGTCTGGGATTGGATGATTAAACTCAGTCCCTTTGTGGGGCTCACTCCTGTAGCCTGCTGCCGGAATCATCTTGACTACAGCAGATCCATGTGATCAAGTGTACAAATAGCAAGTTTGTTCAAGTTGAAATATTATTTTTTTTGCCATCATTTTTTTTTTATCTGCTGGGCTCACTCAATGACATTTTAACAACCTGGAAAAAAAAAAGTGGTTGATTGACTACTTCAATGAAATCAGTAATCTGCATTGAGAGTGGCCTCCTGGGCCTTCTAGAACACCAGTGTGTTCTGGACTCGGTGCACCCTTTGATCAGAGGTACCGCAGCACACCAGGCTGAGTCCTGGGTGCTTCTGCCACAGAAGGGAACCAAGGTGTGCCCTAAACCACGGCTACTCTGCAGGGTTCAGGACTCCAGCATCTCTGCGAGCCCGTGGCAGAGACCCACGTATTCCTGTGAAGTCTTGTCTTTCCTGTGTTCCTTTAATGTGCTGGCATCGTCTGGGGCATACTTGTACCCCTCCATTCCTCCACCGCTCCCTGGTCAAAAGGCACAAAAACTGTCTATAGAAAGTAGGAAAAAAAAAAAAAAAGGACTGTTTTGCTTTAGTTTTCCTAATTTTCCACTTTATTTATTTTTGCAGATTTTTAAACATAATTCACGACGTCACACGTATTCCTTGTTAAAAATAAAATCTGATTCGACTGCTGAGCCTCAGGGGTATCTTTGAGATGGAGTTTACATTTGGAATTGGGATATTTGATTTTTTTTTTTTTTTGATCTTTGCTGGCCTCACACTCAGAGCTGGGGACAGCTCGGATGCTGGGTGAGGGGATCTGCTTAGAAAGGACAGATATTCTAGGAAGACCCTGCATTCATTTATGCAGACTGCCAAAACGCAGAATAAACTGAGGTCGGGGGGGCAAGGTGAGGAGGGAAACCTAGGCCTTATTTTTATTTTAACAAAGTTCCTAGTTGGAGAGCTCCCTTCTCTAGGCCCGTCCTCACCTTGGTGTCTGGACCTTAAGTGTTTTAAGGGATGGGTGGGGAGCGTTCCCTGATGGGCCTCATCCTGCGATGGTATTTTTAAAGCCAAAAGTATATATATATAAAAGTATATATGTGTGTATATATACATATATATATATATAAAGTAAAAGTATATATGCGTATATATATATAGAAGTATATATATATATATATATATATATATATATATATACTGATTAAATTTGGTAATATTATTTTTTGCCTTGGAAACTTACTTCACATGAAGCTATGTGTTTGTACAACCTAAAACCTGCTAACCAAGGTAACTGTACTACAGACGTGCAGGAAGCAAATGCAAGGTATTTCATTTCCCAGACAGGACTTCTCAATGTTGTAAGTGATAGTGGCACGTTTTACAGAGTTAAAAAAGGTGTAAAACACTTCTTACTTTAGTCAGTGTGTATGTATAATTAATGTGTAGTAAATTATATGGCTCCAGTTTAAAGCTTGTTTAAATGCATAGAATTTGAAGTGGAATGAAGAAATAAAATAACTTTTGGAGCACTGTAATGTAATATGTTGATCAATTTTATAGGGGAGTGGTGAATATTTAATTAATCACCTTTTGACAATTATTCACACTGGTCGGGATCAAGGTCTCCATTAAAGCCGAAGAATAGCTTCATTACAAACGACCCATAAAAGTGTCAAGTGCTGGCTGGGAAGACAAGTAATTTCCTCTCCCTTTAAAACCATTAGATGGAATGATGGGGGTGGGGAAGGTGACCAAGTGCATAATCGCGTGATTACAAAGAAAAGCTTAAACAGTAAATTTGACAGCTAGGTTGGAGAGGGTAGCGGAGAAGGGTTATAAAGCGATGCCTGCATTCCTTCCAGGAGCTTTTAATTTTCTAAGATGACAGGAGTGACGCCATTCTATTTTTTGCTGGACTTTGTCTTCATCCTGCAGTATTTGCCTAGGGGTTAGGCTTGCCAGTTCTGTCGTACTGGCGGCTGTAAGGGAGGGGTACCACTCACTTTTTTCCGAGATGCCTCTCTGGGTGAGTATCAGCAGAGGGAGGACGCATTGGCTGCCATCCTGATCGATGCCTGCGAAGGTGGCCCATTGGGATGGTGTCTGGACAGCGGGAGGTGGGGGGGGTGCAATGTGTCAATGGAATCAGCACATGCATTCTTGGGCTGGCTTTGATGACTCTCAGCAGAGTGACCATCATGGCTCCTATCTGCCCGAGAACAATCTGGAAAGTTGATAACCACTTACATTGTACTGGATCCGTTTCCTAAATCTTCAACACTGGCCAAGAATCCTTAACGTGTATCAGTGTTCAGACACCAACACAGGTCTCGGGGTCCAGGAACTTGCACAGATAATTTCCCTGAGTGAAGACTATTTTCTTTCCTGAATGTTCAGTGATGACAATTCGTTGGTGAGAATGTCAGGATTGCACGGCCCTCAAGAAACTAGTATAGAATAGACTTGTTCTTAGGATTTTTCTCCTCCCCTGCCAGCGGAGGGAGGCGTACTAGGTGTTCAGAGCAAATTTCAGCAGGAATCCTGCTGGATCGAAGGCCTGTAGGCCGAGGTCTCGGTGTTGTCATGAGGGTTTCAGACCCTGAATTTAACTATGATTATACGTAGCCTCCTTAGCTGTTAGAATTTTCCTAAAACCGGGTAAAGTGCAAGCAGCTCCTCCTTGCTCTAATGGAAACAGGTGATACTTGGGCTTACAGAAGTTCAGCAGGTCTTTGCTGACGCTGAGACGCGTTTCCTAAACCCGACTTCTCTTTCTTTCTTTGAACCTCTTGGATTTTAAGGTCCTACACCCAGGGGCAGCTGGCTCCGAGGCACACACCCCCACACACAAGTTCAAGTGGCCACTCTTAAAAACTAATGGCTATTGACTCTCGTTGGGCTTTCTGTGATGTTATCTGACCCCGTAAAGACTTTGCGGTATGCCATTTACATTGTATCTGGTGGTTGTATAATCATTATTGATTTTCCTTGTGTGTAGTACCTATGTCAAACAACCTAATATATTTAAATGGTGATTATTTCAGTTCTATATCTACTATTAGATAAGATCAAAGGTAGTTAAATGTACGGGTAGATGGGGAGAAAGATAGCCTAATGTACTTGTGCTCTACTCATGCTATTATACAACTCAGCAACAATTGAGAGTATTTAATAATTAACTTTCTAAACGAGGTTGAGATTTTGGGCCTGCAGAAGAATGAGGCTGGCAGATGGGGGGAAAGCATCCCGGACTTGCGGCGGAAGGCGCCGTGGCTGTGTGAATGCCAGCCTCAGGATGGATTGCTTTTCAAAGATCCTGGGAAATCACTCTGTGCTTAATTTAGTCCTTGTTTTTGTACAAATGCTCCTGAAGAAATGAGAACCAAATCTAGACTGTTCAGTAATTTCCCGCAAGAGGTGGTCACAGCTTATCTGAGGAGTGGGGTGCCCCTGGAGCCCCAGCCCAGTGGTGAGCAGGCCCCCCAAGGTCAATCTCAGGGGTGGCATGACAATTGTGCTTCATCAACCAGCCAATGGTGCCCCGTTGCACTGTTGGGGACGTCGTCTGGCCAGGCATATTTATCTGAAGGCTCAGTAGGCTGATTTTGTGGCTGTTTCAGAATTTTCTGAATATCATTTTGTTTTCAAAATCATGATGGACTTGGAATTCTGTGTGACCTGTGTAAATAGATGCTTATTATTTTGAAAAGCACTAATAGTACATCCAAGACAATCTAATGAAAATTAATGGCAGGTCCACAAAAAAAAACAAAAACAAAAACAAAAACACCCAAATCTTAGAATGAGGCTTAACATACATACCCCAATAGACACCCATGAAGATTATTGTTCGTCGCCTCTCTGCACCATGATTTGTGCCTCATTGGAATGATCCCCGTGCCCTGTTCTCATCCCCAGGCCTTGGGTGGGGTAGGGGAAGGTGCCACACTGGGGGCCTGACAGGCTCGTGGCCTCCATGGAGTCCTTAGAATCGTTCCTCAGAGGGTGTCCTGGGACCACACGCGTTCCCCTTCACATAACGTTTGTTGGAAGTTATCTGTTCAGTTATGGGGGCTGACGGAGCTCCAGGCTTTCCCCGGGGCCACAGCTGCTGTGGGGTCAGGTGCACCTGTGGGAATGGTCTCATTTAACGGACTGGTTCGCATTTGCAGACAAAAAGTTCTTGGGGCAAAACGCATTGAAACATCTCTTAAGGTTTCTAAAATCTTTTGGGATCTGGTTTTATGTTAAGCCAAACAATACCTGGTGGAAGGGAGCCAGACAGGGATGGGCCTGGGCTCCAAGTGGAGAAACCCAAGGGGAACCCGGTGAGGCTGCCCCCCGAGGCCAGGTCAGCCAGCACATACTCGAGGCTCTCTGCGAGCCATGGTGTTGCCCCCATCACAAGCCACCTGCTGTGGGACGTAAGGGACACAGATGGACATGCCGTTGTGCATTTCCCTCAATTTCCCCAAACGCCATGCTATAGCTGTGCCATAAAAACTGAGCTCCAAAAGATCCTTAGGTACGTTTCACCTTGATGATGGTGGAATAAAATTATTTGGGTCATTCCTCTCAAAATTCAACAACCTTACTGAGAACATTTCATCAGATTTTCATTTGATATGCTGATTTTAACCGATTTCATATTTAGTATTGGAGCCTTGTTACAATATTTACCCTTTATAAAAAAATACTTTATTTATTTATTCATGAGAGACAGAGAGAGAGGCAGAGACACAGGCAGAGGGAGAAGCAGGCTCCATGCAGGGAGCCCGATGTGAGATTCGAATCAGGACCCTGGGATCAGGTCCTGAGCCAAAGGCAGATGCTCTACCACTGAGCCATTCAGGTGTCCCCAATATTTCCCTTTTAAACTAATCTCATATGTTTAGTGACATTATTATTATTATTATTATTATTATTATTATTATTTTACTTATATTGTCTTCTTGTAGATCAAATCATGGTCAGCAAATATAGAAGATATTTTAAATTTTAGGGGGGCGGTGTATCACCAACTGTTTTTTTGTGAGCAATCTGATCTTGAAACATGAATTTTATGCACTGCAAGAACTGGTCATTCTTGACCGCAGTGCGGTAGGAAGTGGCCGTCCTCTACACAATAGCACATCTGGTCGCCAGCGCTCGCAGCCTGGTGCAAGCAACCTCGAAGGAAGCATGTCTTGAGAGAACGGGAAGCCCCTCGTTCCAGTGTTCAGCGGGTGCTTCCCAGGTGTGGCGCCGTGCAGAATCAAGGCAGGATGGGCACAACCCATGGCCTTCCGTGGGCAGACGGGACGTGCACACACACGCTCATCCACGGGATGAGGACTTTGGGCTGCGCACCGTGGTGGCTGTTCAAGCCAAGAGCGATTCCGCAGGCCGCAGTCACCGGAGTGGGTGGCAGCCCTGCTAGGAGCCGGCTCACCCATGGGAGGGGTCTCCACATTGGCTGGGGAGCACCTCAGTGGAGTCTGGAAAGCCTGGAAGCCCTGAAAGGAGACTGTGCTGCCTGAGGCTGGGTTCTCCCAGAGTCGGCTCGGGGCCTAGGCGTCCTGCGTTGGAGGGATTCCTGAAGGACCCGTCGGGGAGGCAGGCACAGGGCCTGGAAGGGGAGGAGCCCCGCTGGGCACAGGGTCCAGCAAACCATGAAGGGAACCCTGGATGATGCCCCAGGAGGGGGTGGGACTTAGGGGTAAGGGTAGGTGGGACACTCCCTCCCCCACCCCTGGAGGACTGCTCAGGGCCAGCCCCGGGAGGACGTTGCTTGTCAATTCCTTGGCACCGCCAGCTCAGGGGAAGTAGGTTCTAGAAGGCCCTGCTCAGGTGCATGGGGAGGGGGTCTGAGGGGGCACAGGAAGCACACAGACCAAGAAACAGGGAGACACGTTGGCTCTAGACCATTACTTGCAGCTCAAGATTCTTTCCCCTGTAGCCTTGGGATTGGAACAAGCAGGACACAGAGAATGGTTTTATGTTTGACCAGTGGGAAAGCATCCGCGCTGCTCACCAGGGCTGAGA
Source organism: Vulpes vulpes (assembly GCF_048418805.1). NCBI lineage: Eukaryota > Metazoa > Chordata > Mammalia > Carnivora > Canidae > Vulpes > Vulpes vulpes. Next base: position 63,680,427 of record NC_132782.1, read on the forward strand.
CGGTCCCTGGGAACCCCTGGCACCCTTCACGGTGGCATCCTACATGCACACACACTCATGCACACACCACCTACTCCACAGACATCCAGCATGCGTGGACTTGGGCGCACACGTGAGCACACGCGCATTCACGTGTACCTCCTCAGTGTCTGCATGAGCTCACGTCCTGCAAGCCCATGTGATTGCTGCCCGTGTTCATCTCCTCTGATGTCCTCTGTCCCACGGACTCACTCCAAGGCTGACTACCCATGAGTGTATTTCTATCTGATGCTATAGGGAAATGAAGTCACGGGAGCATTGAGCTCCGGTGGAGAGGGCTGCTGCAGCGCCACCAGACGGCATCCGCTCTTAACGACACGGGCTTCTGGGGGAGGCATGTTTTCAGGGGTAACCATGGTAGGTCCGTGGTCTCCAGACCTCCTTTCTCTATAGTGAAGTTGACTGACTCTAACTACATCTTCAACTACGGAGATAGCATTTTTCCTTGCTTATTATTTTGATATATTTTTAGCCAGATTGCAAGCTGACTTCCCAACTTGTTGGAGAAAGCAGCTCTGGTTGTGATGGTTCAGCCGATGTGATGGCAAATGGTCCCCTGGGCCCCGTAGGCCCCAAGGACAGAGCCCGCTCACAGGCGGGCGAGTGGGCTGCTAGCTTCATGTTCGCCAGCGTATTTACATTTCACACAGCAGGTCTGAGGACAGGTTTGAGTCTTGGCATTTTTTTATTTCAAATTCAGGGAATATCTTTATATTTTATTTCATAGTGTATATTGGCATGAGAAAGAAAAGATAATGAACCAAACTCTTTCTAATTGAAAACTTAACGCAAACCAGAAGGGGTCACCGTTGGAGCCCCGTGGCCTACCAGGCTCCCGCCATCTTCGGGTCTCCCTTGATGCCATGGACTTATCCCTCTATATTCTCTTTAAATTTCTGTATCCTTTGCTTGGAAAAGTAGTTGTAGTGCTGGCGTATTTACAGAGTGCTTCTGTGACTGGCAGGTTCCGTCCGCTGCATGAGAAGATGCTTACAGCACCTGCACAAGCTGCCATGGGCAGGACAGGTGCCCTGCACCCCGTGCCCCGGCCCAGCACCCTGAGCCCCGCACCCCACATCCCAGCTCTGTGCCCTGCACCCCAGCCCTACACCCTGTGCCCTGCACCCTATGCCCTGGCCCAGTGCCCTGAGCCCCGCACCCCAAGTCCCAGCCATGCACCCTGAGCCCTGCTCCCCACGCCCCAGCCCCGTGCCCTGAGCCCCAACCCTGCACCCTATGCCTTGCATCCCGTGCCCTGCCCCAGCGTCCTGAGCCCTGTGCCCTGTGTCCCAGCCACACACCCTTAGCCCCACTCTCCGTGCCCCAGCCCTGCATCCTGTGCCCCACACCCCAGCCCCACGCCGGAGCTGTGTCACTTCCCTGCTCAGGGTAATGTCTCTGGCCCTTTGAAAACTCACTTCCGTGTCACACTGTGTCCCATGGGTGGGAGCCTCATTCCACCCTGTGTGAGTCCATTTGGAACAAGCCAGGGAGCAGCAGGGGAAGGAAGTGCTGGTTTTTGTTCCTTCCCAGTGATTTCTGCCCTGTGGCCCCAGCGACAACTTCCCAGCGGGGCTACGGAGCAACCGCGCCGGTGAAGTCGGGATACATGGTCTTGGGGGAGGTTCCTAACAGGGGTGGTTTTAAAGGTGGACACAGACATTTTAAATTTGAACATTTAACCCAGAATGACGTGTCCACCAAGCACTTAATGAGCTCCTATCTCTGGAAGTCATAAAGCTAAACGCCCAGAAAGCCTTTTGACGTTTCTGTTGCTGTTTCCTGCGATTCCTTCCAGCTCATACACGGAACAGAGACTCAGGTCTATGGAGGTTCTGTGGTCTTTGCAGAAACCCTGACCCCGACGCATCCGCGCCAATGAGCACTTGTTGGGAAGCTCCAGGCTCCCGAGAGCGGAGTTGACTTTGTTTTCACTTCCACGTGCTGTGGAAGCATCTCTAGCCACGACATTTCTGTGAGGAATTTTCTGCATCCCACCAAGAATTCCCCAATGCCACAGTGCTGGCTTCCCTCAGCTAATCAGCCCTGCCATGTATATAGAAATGTGCTTCATTTTTAATCAAAGAATACCCTTTTAGATCTCTCCCTGCCCCTTGTTGTCCTGCGGTTTAGTTTGTTTGCTTTAATAAGAGGAGCTTACTGGCTCTCACAATAGACAAGCCCAGAAGTTGGTATGGAAATCAGGCATGGCTTGATCAAGCCTCTGGCTGGTCTAGCTATGATTGTCTTAGAATTGCCCTCGTCTGCTTGTAGCTGTCAGCCCAGAATCACTTCTCTCATTGTGGTGAATGAGGAACAACTTCTACTCTGCACTTTCCTGAGGACAGGGTACGGTCCTGAGCAGGTGTTTTCTCCAGGTTCATCCACCCGAATGGGGTCACAGGGCTCTGCTGACCTGGGGCCAAGTACTTGTTGACCTTCCATTGCCGGGGGCCTCACTGCAGGTGCTACTACCACCTGCTTCCCCAGAGCAGACCCTGGAAGGATGACGGAAGCCATCGTTGTCATGCATGTACTTTAGTGCACAGAGAGTAATCCAATAGCATGATGATCCTGCTGCAAGTTTTAAGAATGGGTCACGGGGATGGAAAAGTCTCTGAAAAGAGGCCCAGGAGAACCTGCCAGCTCTTCCCTTAGACTGAACCTGCCCATACCCTGGTTCACAGCACAGGGGCCCTGTGTTACAGGTCATGAGCACTTAGGGTAGAATGTGTCTACCTCCACTCCCCCTTCCCTTTGACCCCACCTCCCCACGATGCTGAGCTCTTGGCCTTTCACCCTGACCTCAAGCCCGGCCTCTGGCTTCTTGTCCCAATATTGGGAACATAGCTCTCCCTACTACATTGAATTGAGTCACTTGCCAACCCTGGAATCAAATGTGGACTTTCGGAGATTCCCCCCACCCCCCGGCCCTTTTCCTGGCTGGGGTCCCTCTGCACCTGAGGGCTGCCTGGGAGGACAGGGGTGGGTTTGGATAAGCACTTCAGTGCTTCCAGATAGAGGAGAGCTTGTCACATCACCGAGCTTTCCGAGGTTTGACGTTCAGAGTGACCCAGAGGAGGTCAGGGCCATAGTACCTGTGGCCGGAGGCCGAACCCATCAGAGCCTCCTAGAAGATACCAGGACCATGTAGTCAATGTTGTTTCAAGACAACAAAACAGCCAGGTGCTGCAGAGTAAAATGATATTTAAAATCCGACTCTAGGCAAGCCTGGGTGGCTTAACGGTTGGGCACCTGACTTTAGCTCAGATCGTGATCCCGGGATCTAGGATCCAGTCCTGCATCGGGCTGCCTGTGAGGAGCCTGTTTCTCTGTCTGTCTGTGTCTCTGCCTCTTTCTCTCTTCTGTGTCTCTCATGAATAAATAAATAAATCTTTAAAAAAATAAAAATAAAAATAAAAATAAAAATAAAAATAAATTCCAACTCTTGCCCTCAGGGTGCTTGTTTTCTGTCTTTTTTATTTTTTCCTCTGGGAGACAAGGGATTTATGCAGACAATAATAAATCTGCTGTGAAAGCACATTTTCCACTTAAAGAGTGCTGTGCTCATTATTTTCATAAAGTCAGCACTACTATAGATGTAGAAAGGAATAACCCAGAGGCCTGGGAGACACCTGCAGAAAAGGAAGCCGAATGGAGCCTCTCACGCAAGGCTGGGTTTCTGCTGAGCCCCAGGGCCCATGGGTGGGGACATACACGGTCCATAAGAAGGCACAGCCAGGGGCAAGGGTGGGGTCAGGACACTGAGTCCCTGAATGCCCTGGGAGAGAGTGTGCACTTCATTTGTGGATCTGTTGGGCAGAAAGTGATGTGAATGCATTTTGATTTTATCAGGAAACTGGGGCTGGCCCAGGGTGAGTCACTGAGGGGCAAGTCGTGAGCAGGGGTGGATGGGATGGTGAGGCCAGGTAGGGCAGGGGAAGGACAGTGCAAGAGCACTGTGGCCCCAGCGCACAGTGAAAGCAGGAGCGGTCTTGATATTTCTGGCCTTCAGGATGGAAAGGATGCAATACTGAACCAAGAAACTCAGAGAAGGTACCGGTGAAGGGTGGGCCATCTGGTCGACCTGCGTGCTCTGGGCTGGCACTGAGGACTGCAGGTGGAGAGGGGTGGAGAGGGGCCGTGAGTGACATGGTTGGGGTGCCTCCACTGTCTCGTCTTGGTGGGTCTTCCTTGGTGACACCCCCAATAGCCTCCAAGGCCACAGGTCTGAGGGGAGGCAGCTCAGCAGGCTTGTGGGCCAGGGAAGGAAGATGTGGGTCTGACAGTAGTTGTTATCATCATATCAATCCCCGAGGGGTAAGTGGGATTCGTTCAGGTGGATGTGAGGGGCCGGACACACCTGTAGATGGAGACTGGCGATGCGGGGAGAGGCAGAGGCAGGTCATGAGCCCCGTCCAGAGGCAGGAGGAGCAAAGTCAGCCTGGCATCCCTGGCATCTTTATAAAGGAAAACACTCCTTGGAAAATAAGAAAGTGTGGGAACCTGGGTGGGACCCCCCGGCTCCGTGAGTCGGCGTGACTCCAAGACCGGGCAGGGGACCAGCGGGAGACACCCCAGCAGTGGGCCCGGGGTGCTGAGTGTGCTCCTCTGCCATTCTGTTTGATCAAAATGGGCTTGAATCACCACGTTCAAAAGGTAGAGGCAACCACTCTGGGTGGATGAGGGGGGATGCTGTGATGTACATGATGTATACAAAAGTTTGTGGAAGTTTCGAGAATAGGGAGTAGCTACAGAAGTGAGCGGACTGCTCAGCAGCCACACCGTGAGCTGACATCTTCCTCTCTGAGATCAGCTTTTATTTGCCAAGCGTCGCATGGAAAGCAGCAGACCCCCAGGCCCAGTGACCACCGTCGCCATGCAAACACGCGCCCCGACTGCGCGGCTGCCCCGGACCACAGGCTCAGCCAGGACAAGTTACTCCCGCCTCCAGCGTGGATAACGGCGTGTCCACAATCACATGCTCCAGATACTTAGGTCTAGATTTATTATTATTGCTAATAATAATGAAAACGAGGACTGCTTATGCTCTACCACCGTGCTCTACAAAAATTGATTTTCCTGAGGTCTGCGTGGTGTTCTAAGACTCCCTTTTCTTTAGTTTCCGAGGTGGATGGGTATTTCATTGCCTCCATCCCCTAAATTCCAAATGAATGATCGACAGGCTATTGATACCCTCACAAGAGGATGGTTTTAAGATCACATGTCTCTCTCTAATGCCTTTATGATTCAATCGATCACAGACATTGGGCAGACCCTTTGATTTGTACAGAGGAGCTCCTTTTAAGTCGGGAGAAGGCCCACGCATGGAGATGTCTTTCCCTCCAGACCCTCCAGCCCCGCGTCTTCTAAGCAGGCCCTCCTCTGGCGGAGGAGGTGGGTCTGGACGGGGGCTGCTCCGCTTTTCCCAGCAGAGGGCTTCCATCCAGGAAAGGCAGCCCCGTGTTATTAAGCGGTAATTAAACCCTCCAGGACCAGTCCTTCACGCTAGCTAATCTTGGTGACTGTTTACATGATACTATTTGTTAAATGGCAGAGTTTATTGATTTGGCAAATTCAGTCCCACATTGTAGATTTTCTCCCACTCTGTGTTGCTACATGTGGTTCAGCATTTTTAAATGTCAACTGCAAAGTATTATTGATCAGTAATTAAAAGTGTAGAGAAAAATTAGCATAGTAGAAGTTTACGGTCATTAGTACAAGTACCGTCGGGCAATTATTTAGTATGTTTTAACATTTATTTCCCTTCCTGTTATTGACATAGAGTATGATGCTCACCCAACAGTTTTTGTTTTGCTAAAAAGGAAAGTTTTAACATCAATAAGAATTAATGACATACAATTCTTTTTGAAAATTTGCCTGTCGGTTTCCCTGGTGCATAAATAAGCTAATCCAGAGAGTTCTTTGTGCTCTGAGCAGCATGAAAGAGAAAGCTGAGCTCTGAGGGGCTGCTGGAGGGACCACGTGGCTCCCCAGGACCTGGTGGTGGGTGTCCTGGCTGGCACCGTGCAGGGAAGCCTCGGGTGCGAGCTAGGCGGGAGTGACAGACCACACGGCACTTGGCCCTGTGTTTATCCCAGACATTCTCGGACACATCGCGGGCTGCGAGGTTCCACAGTGTCTTTGTAAGTGGACCTATACTGAGGTGCTGTGATGGGTTTTATCCTGAAAACACGGTCCCCCCATTAGGTGTAACCACTGCCCTCAGAGAGCTGTACTCTGTAATGTTTAAAAATCTAAACCACAAAACCAACATCACAGGTATGCTCCCTATGGGAGTGTGGCCTGATATGGGATGGGGACGAGAATAGCCGGAAAGTTCTCTGGGCTCAGGAGTGAGCTGTTGGCATGACCGCATTTGTGTAAGGAACGGGACTTGGGAAGAGTTCATGAACTGGGGTGCTTGGACTGCAGGTGGAGTTCCTACAGAACTCCGCCCACAAGCTTGTTTCAGAAGCCTGGGTATGTATGTTATATATGGTTAAGGGCCTGGGAAGCGTGCTTCATAAGGGAAGGGTCTTGGGGAGCTCAGGGCGGTGGCTAGGGGCAGCATGGCAGAGGGGAGGGCAGCCAAGAAGGCACACAGACCCTAGTGGAAGGAGAGGTGACAGGTGGAGTCATCACTGTTCCCACCCATCCATGCACCCCTCCTGCCCTCCTCCCTTCCTTCCACCAAATCAGCATTTACAAGACCTGTAGGTCGAGTCACTTTGAAAGAGCCTATTATCTACTAGAAAACATAGAACTTGAGTGACTTTGAAGCAGAATGATGCCTTCCGTGGTGTTGCTGTGCCCAGATACTCTGGAGACTCTAAGTAGCATGGACAGGCATCTGCAGATGTTGGGGGACCTTTGCATGCCTGAGAGGTGATCGATTGGGAGCTTGGAGGAGGTGGGGAGGGGGGCTTTCCAGTTGGAATAAAGAGGGTTCGGGAATGCTGGCAGAGAAGTGTCAGCCAAGGGTGCAGAAGACCCAGGAGAGCAGAGTCGGAGGTGGGAAAAGGTTGCTGAATTTGACAAGAACCAGGTGGTCATGACCTTTGGAGGGAGTGTTTTTGATGCCGCAGTAATGAACTTACGTTGCGGGAACTCGAGAAATAGAGTGGATGGACTAACATAAATGTACCTCGTGTGCGTGATAACTGCAAAGGGAAGTGCAATCAAATACAACCAGGTAGGGAGTTAAAGAAACAAGGGGGCCCACGGGATGGGAAGGAGAATGCGACCTTGCCATGGAGCAGGTGGAAAGCAATCCTGGAGGAAGGCACAGGGCGCTTCGCAGGCCAGTCTTCTGCGGTGGTGGCCCTGTCTGCTCCCTCCCTCCCTTCCTGACACCTGTTGCAATTGTTGGCATCTGGCTGCCGGTCCAGGAATACTGCTGAGTGGTCAAGTGATGAATGTCTGAGAGAGAGCCCTGAGGGACAGTGAGGAAATGGCCTGGCGGAAGGCATCTCAGGCCTAGCTGGACCAAGCCCGTGGGCCGGGTGGAGTCATGCTTAAAGGTGGACCTTGGTACCATATTCCCTGAAACACCATCGTGCCCCTGTCCCTTGTCAGGTGGCGATTTCTGACATTATAGTTGCATTAACTTCCCCAGACCCAGTGCACTCACACAGAAACGGGGCAAGCCTACTGCTGGCTTACAAGCTCTGCTCGGGGGGCGCCTGGGCAGCTCAGTTGGCTGAGGGAGGCTCAGGGGGCGCCTGGGCAGCTCAGTCGGGTGAGCGTTGGACTGCTGCTTTTGGTGCAGGTCTTGACCTCAGAGCACGACAGAGCCCCCGTTTGGGCTCCGCACTTAGAGCAGAGTCTGCTGGGGGTTGTCTCTCTCCCTCTGCTCCTCCCCACCCCTGGCCCTTGTGCACACAATCTCTCTTTCATAAATAAAATCTTAAAAAAAAAATAAGTTCTGATTTGAAGGCTAAATGAGATAAAGCCTGTAAGATGGTTAGCAGTGCCTGGAATGATGACCATGCAATAAACGTGGGCTGTTTCTACCATTGTTGCAGGGGAGGCTCAGGCCCTGGGGTTATCAAGCATCTGAAGTACATCTAGACAGAAAAATGGAATCCATGGACATAGGCACACGTCCACTGAGAGAGTGCCACGTGCGATGAAGTACGTTTCCAGCAATGATAGGATGTCTTACACACCAACATACATTTGGTCTGTTTTGGCTCAGCAGGCACTGGACAGGGGGTCCCACGAGCATGAGGGAGATGTGCACACAGGGGCATGGCCGTGGGTGGGGAGCAGAAGGAGAGCCCAGCGGTTGGTTAACAGTTCTGCAGGGATGGAAGGAAAATGCTCCCCAGGGATGGAAGGAAGCCAGGCTGGGACCGGGGGTGACAAGTTCATGCAAATGGCAGTCACGACACAAATAAGCATCAGGGACCACTATGGAGACGCCAGGAAGGGCAAAGGACTGCACGTGCAGGGGAAGTATACTATAGGAGTACTTTGGTTTTTGCCCTTTTTTCTAGAAAACACACCTAAGAAGCATGTAGACATTACAGGGGCACAGATTTTGGTGTGAAGGAGTGTGGCGATGCTGCTTCTGTGCCAGACTGAGCTCCCCATCAGGGGAAGTGTTCAAACAGCCCCAATCACCCCCACTGGGGGCTGGCATCCTGTGGGTGGCTGCCTGATGTGACCTATACCATGTTTCCATTTGGAATATGCTGGATACGGTTTTAGAGCAGCCAGGAAAGGGCAGACTGCCCACTCCAGGCTGGAGGAGACCAACAGGCACAGATTCCAAGATCCTAGGATATAAGAGTGTAGGTTTGAGGAAACAGGACTCCGTGGTCCCCTGAAGCCAGCATGGTTCGGTGGTCTTGGGGCATGGGTAGAGGAGGCATCAATGGTGGCCACTTGGCATATTTGGGTCTTCCCTGGAGCCCGTGTAGTTTCATTTTCAGGAGCTGAGTGATGGTCCCAGAAAGTCAGAGAGGACGGTCACAGCCACAAAACCAGTTAATAAATGCTGCAGGTCAGACTCAGACCAGGCTGGAAGCAGTGGGCTTGGTGTCCTGCTTCCCAGAGCTAGTGGTCATGCATCATCTGTTCCTTCTTCCCTGTGGGCATGTGTTCACCTGGTCAGCCACACACTCATCCTCTCATCCCTTGAGGGTTGAATGCCTTCCAGGTGGGCCCTAGAGACGCACAGTAGAGGGCTTGTCCATGCTGCCCTCACCTGGGGTGGAACCCACTCTGAAGCTCACAGGCTGAGGGTGAGCTTCTCATTTGGGGGGCATGGGGGTTGTAGCCCAGGAAACCAATGCCTGGGCCCTAGACCAGCCACCTCCAAAGCTCGGGTGTGTCTCCTTGTTGAGGGGCCCCCCAGGAGAGGAGTTCCAGCTGCAGGTAGCTCTGCAGCCCGTGGGGTCTCTGCCCACAGGTGGATGTACGTGGCTGTGCTGCAGGAGGCTACGCAGGGACAGAGGGCCCAGGTGCATTCCCAGGGTCTCAGAACACACCCACCACGCTCACCTGTGGGGAGGAGGGCAGGCTCTCTGACTCCTGTGGCAGGGGAGCGGGTAAAACCCGTGCACGGCATTGGGGGTGAAAGGATGGTCCTTCTGGAGCAACTCATGCCAGATTCAGGGAAGGGGAGCCCCGCTCTGCCACGGGGGGCATTTGGTTTTCTGCTGGATGATTGTCCTTGGGCCTCCAGTTATGTTTTCTAACACTTGAAATGCCACCTAAGGTCCAGAAATAGGTAGACTTTTTTTTTTTTTAAGATTTTATTTATTTATTCATGAAAGACACAGAGCGAGAGAGAGGCAAAGACACAGGCAGAGGGAGAAGCAGGCTCCAAGTAGGGAGCCCACCACGGGACTCGATCCCGGGTCTCCAGGATCATATCCCAGGCTGAAGGCGGTGCTAAACCGCTGGGCCACTGGGGCTGCCCTGAAAATAGGTAGACTTTAGATGTGGGGCTGGGGACAGGCGCTGTGCTGGTGGGGGGTCAGTTTTCGGATTCCCGCACCGCTGCCCGCCCCCCCCCCCGGCAGGAGGTGAAAGGTGCAACTAGCACTGTCCGTGCCACCCTGCTGCCCACTGACGTAAGAAGCCCAAGTCCTCAGCCAGCTCAAAACTAAAGATTTTAAATGAAATTCAGTAGAACGAGTTCGTTAGAAGCACTGCTCCAAGCGAAGGTGCCAGCGAGGTCCCCCCGAGTTTGCGAGCGCCCAGAGGAAGGAGGCTTGGGCTAGGCTGGGACTGGCAGGGGAGTATCACTCCACTGGAGAAGCGCCGATCCCGCAGAGGATGTCACCATTTAATAATTTAGCAAGCTCTTCTGTAAAAGAATTGAAATCTATTAAAAGCCGTATTTCCATTTCATTAATAAATGCTATATAGGAACAACAAATAACCAAATAATTAAAGCAAATCCAATCTCTTAATGCAAACAGCCTTTAAACAATCCTTAATTTGTTTTTAAATATAAATATGAAATAACACCCAACCCTTCAAAGAATCCCTTCCCGAGCTTTGCTTTCCTTAGTTCTGCCTCTTTAGTTTTAGCTGTGAGTGGAAACTCTTTCATCTGGCAGCATCCGCTGCCGGTCTCTCTGCTGCCGACGGGGAGTTAGGATTTTTCTTTGCTGGTGATTGATTTGATACAGTGAATTAAGCGTCTGTCACTTAAGGTCACTAATATCTTGGACATTAAAACTTGAAATTACGATTTGGAGTGTAAGTTTGGGCATAAAGTATTGTGAGACGTTCCATTTGATTTCTCTAATTTATATGACTCATTTAATTTTTTTTTCATTTTTAAACAATTGCAGTCTGTTACTTGGGTGTGTTTACGAACGTCTCCAGTGCTGGGTGTACCAGTTGTTTAACAGCTTTTTACTTTCTCAAGATCATCCTAAGAGAAGTAAAAACAGAGAAGAGTAACACACGTCTTCCTTTTCTTCTCCTCCTTATTGTTATGCTGCATTTGTGCTTCAAAGATTTTCAGGTAGAAAACTCTAGACTTTCTCCAAGATAATTCTCTGACTCCCACCTGCTGTCTGGCAACAGCACTATGCTTATCTCACAGAGGGTAAGGATGAGGCTCAGTGAGAGCTAAGAGATGGGCTCAAGGTCAAGTGACAATGGCTGAAACATGGTCACATGGCTTCTGGTTAGCTGTTCACCGAGCATTATGCCATACTACATGTGGAAAATATCTGTTGCTCCACAAAATCACATCATGAGCATTATCTGTAATACAAATGTCTTTTATTTTCATGGACAAGCACATCCCATTCCAATAAAGGAAAAAAGGATATTTCTTTGCCTACCAAATACCATATACTCACAAAAAGGCATTTCTCAGACAATGTTCCAAAGTGAATGAGAAATAGGCCCATACTTATTGTCTGGAAAAAAAATGTTTCTGCATTTCCTTTGTTAAAAAGTATTTCCCATTTAATTTTGTATCTTTATAGTTTCTAAGTTCTTTTTTTTTTTTTTAATTATAGGTTGAGTCTAATGGTATCTCTGGAAACTTGAGAGGAAGAGCTTGCTTACTTATGGTTCCTTAAAACAAAGTATTTCTTGAAATGCCAAAGTCTTGAAGATTTAATATGATTATATTTTGGTAATCGGAAGGCTTTTCTTACATATGATATCAGAGGATGTCTCGAAGTCCTAGACTGCTCCCACAGCCATTTAGTCATCCTGTAAATGGGATATAGTCCTAAATATTCTCCTTTCCAATGCACAACATCGTATATATGTCTTGAAAGCAAGACATTGGTACAGAAGGCATTTGTAAGACATCAAGCATGATTGAATATGAGCCAGACCTCTTGTCCCAACCCTTTGATGGAGTTGAAATCAATCCCTTTGAGTGGAATGATCTTATTCATCACCTCAAACTATGTATTAGCACAGGCCCTAGCTATAGGCTGCACCTGCTGACACACCACGGGGCGGTGTGTGGCCATGCTGGGTGGGCCCAGTTAAGCCTCCCCAGTCATGGAGTCCCTGACCTAAGACAGACATGGTCAGGCCAGTGCTTGCTGACAGTGTTCTCAGATCATCATGGGCCTGGATGATCTTACCATTCCTGTTGCTTGGTCATGTGATATCTTCTCACCCCCCACCAAGCCCCCCGTCTCGCACCCACACCCCTAGGGCTGATTTCTTCTCACCCTTACCCTTAATCGAGCAGTGATTATCTCTCACTTGCTGGCCTTTTCTTTTCCAGTAGCTTTAAGGAAGTGAAATCACCTAGCAAAGATAGACTCTGACTGACTGCTTCTCCCAGGGAATCTGATATAGAGTCTTCAAAGGGAACCAGGGCCAGTGGGTCAGCGTGGAGCCTGGCCTCCATACCCAATGACACCCAAGTGTGCCCATGTTCTGCTTATCCACGAGCCAGGAAGTCAGGGCACCTCCCGGGTGGCAGAAGTGTAGAAGGCTGTCCCCCAGAGCCCGGGTCACCAGGATGCTGACATCAGCTGGGAAGGGAGGGCTGATGCCAGCCAGACAACTCTGGTGGGAGGAGTCCTTCCCTTATATCACTGGATGCCACAAACACGTCCTGTGGGCCTTGAGGATTTGAAGGCAGGCTGCCTGGAGCTTTAGGAGCTCAGATGTGAAGACCCTCCCTGGGGGCTTTCAAGCCATGCCCTGACAGGACACTCCAGGAAGGGAGCACTGCTTTCTGGGGATGACAGGTCTCTCCAGGGAAGAAGAGGCATTTGGTGGGAGAACCTGTCAGGTTGTGGGGCTTGACAGGGAGATTTGGCTGGGAAAGAAGCAGCAGGGTGCAGATCAGTGGCCACAGACTGCTTTTGTTCCCTGCGAAGAACCAGTAGCCCAGCCCAGCAGCGTGGGAAATCCTCCTACAAGCACAGAGCTTGGAGGTTATTTCACATCAGTGGGACAGACATCAGGTTTATTCTGTGACTGGGTTTTCACTTAGCGATGTGGGTCTTAGAGAGTCTTTGTTACCAGAATGTCTTATATGTAGTTGTGACTAAAAAGCCTCTGTTTGCCACAGTGAATTATAGCATGAACAAGAATAGTATCAGATCTGCTCAACGTTCTTGCTTACTGAGTTTGCATTTTTGTGCTCCTGGGTGACACCTCAAAGTTGTATCAAAGGTCAGTTTTTTTTTTAAAGATTTTATTTATTTATTCATGAGAGACACAGAGAGGGAGAGAGGCAGAGACACAGGCAGAGGGAGAAGCAGGCTCCATGCAGGGACTCCGATATGGAACTCAATCCTGGGACTCCAGGATCATGCCCTGAGCCGAAGGCAGATGCTTAACCACTGAGCCACCCAGGCGTCCCAAAACGTCCGTTATTTTTGTAAATGAGAAAGTAGAATAAAACAGAAAAATGAAATATGGCCTGAAAGTTAGATAGATAGAACACACAAAAAAGTGGAAATAATGTGACAATCTGATGAGCAATGGGGAAACTCACCTACATATGAGATACAGCATTAGTGGGTATATGTTACCAGAGCACTCTTGCCTGTGTTGGAGAATCTCCCTTCCACTAGCATATGTCTCACATGGTGCACGCAGTGTGGTGTCAGGGGACTGGACCCCCACACATTTAAATCCACCTTCAACGCAGATAAAAATGGTGAACAAAAACAAAGCACTGTGAGAATATTATTGCAGAATCTGAGATGGATTGTTTTATTGGTAAAGTGGAAGAGGTTAGAGGCCCTGTGGGCACAGAGATCACGTCTGCTTCGATGGTTCTCAACTTGGACTCACTGCTGCCCTGACGATCAAGTGCGCCTGGGAATGACCACGTCTCCAAACTTTGGTTTTTCTATTTGAAATTAGACATAAGAGCAACCCCCTTGGGCCATGGTGGGATGTAGGTGACCCTCATCAGTGAGAGAAGTGGCTGCTAATGACAGGTGCGTGTCCATGCTGAGGCCACCGCTGGGCTCTGACCAGCATCATGAACCTCCCAGAAACACCCAGCAATTTGTTGTTTCTACCGAATGAATCTCATCAAAATTACTTCATAATGACCCCAAATATTATCTATAAGTTGAATGCTTTTCTAATATATCTTGGAGAATATTTGGAAGATGTTCATTTAATTTTTTTAAGTTTTAAGTTTCCTTACTACAGTCGGGAGACATTTAGTTTTTAGACCCAGAAATCCTAAATATTAATCTTGTGATTATTAGAGACATCATAAATTTGGGGGTCATGGACATATTCTGTTAAACATTTATTGTTTGAAAAGTCAGCCATGTAGAGAATCCTGTTATTTCCTGTGTGCTTGGTCTTGAACAGAGCAAATGATTATCACTGAAGCCAGTCTGAGTTCACTCCTTGCTGCCTTAGCTTGGTGCACCTTTCATCCAAAATTATTTCATTTGGAAACAATTTATTTTGGAAGCCAATGGGAAAAAGGTGCATGCTTTTCAAAATCTTTTGGATGAAAGGTATGATTGAGAGATATATTTTTTTAATTTTTGGAATAACATGTGTATAAATCCCCTCCAGCCCAAGCCACGCAGAGTTCAGTTCAGAATGGCACCATATCGTGGGAGGTCGTAGACACGGGGCCAGGCGGTCGTGCCCCGGGGCTCCTCTTCGGTCTCACGGCGAAGGCCGCCGTGACTCAGGTTCCGGATGTGACACGCTCCTAAGGACGAATTCCCCATTTACCACACGTCTCTGCTGCAATCTGGCCGAAGCAGCAGAGGGGAGCACCCACCTGCCACGAACAGATTGTATGGCATTGATGTGGAAAGCTTACTTCATTTTTGGACAAACAATTTTATGGTCTTCAGGGCAAATGTATTTGTTGACCATCATAAGAAAAATGAAAACTCCCATACGCTGAAATACAGAACGTGTTGGTTCTGCTTTTCCGAAAACTGCGCTCACGGTGCTCCGACCTGGATGTGCAGGTGCCGGGAGGAGATGCAGGGCCTGCTCGGGCTCCCACTCCATTTCCCACGGCCAAACAGCACCGGCAAGGCACCCAAACTTTTCCTTCCATTTACATGTGCTTTTTGATCAAATTTGTCTCTGAATATCCCCGAATGAATTTGAGCTCTCTCCCCGTTTACTTCTCAGCCCCTCATGGATGTAATTTTATAGGCTTGTCGATTTTACGTGAAATGTGTCTATACTAACTAATCCAAAATAAGATGACAGTGAGCCCTGACATCTAAATCTTTTAACTCTGAACGCCTCTTACTTTTTCAATTCTCGGTGATACAAAAACATTACCGTTAAGTACATGTGTTAAGCACTTGTGTGGATCCCTTTGAACCCTACCCCGCTGCGTTCGTGAGCAATGGGTGTGTGTGCGTTTCTGTGTACACAAGCAAATATCATCAGAAACCCTTTCGCTGTGATGGTAACCTTTCCATACACTTTCCAACTCGTCTGGGTTTTCTCGAAGGTCGATTGGGTTTTCAGCTGTGTTATCTGCTAGGTGTTTGATGGAGTGGTCCAGATAACAGGCGAGAGCAAAGGGAAGAGAATTTTTTGAAGATCAAAAGTGGCTCTTCATTTTGTTATCTGACCCCATCTGTTGTCATAGTAACAGGTTTCTTTTAACCTCTGTCATGGGATGATTTGTCTCTATCTGCTCCGAATTCTCTTTTGACTGAGGAGCTGCTTCGACAGCGTCTCGGCCGCTCCAGTCTCCCTGTGAAGCCCCGCCGAGGGGGCCGAGGCTCGGCTCCCAGGCCGGAAAGGATTTAAATTACATTTTCAATTTAAGCTGCTATCTTAATTTCGGAGGAGATAAAGCCAACACAGACGCTTTCTCCCCTGGTTTTACAATGTATAAGTAAATGTCATTTAGAAATGAAATGAATTAACGTGTTGACTCGGTAACATCCAGGACAGGCTTAATATCGCGCCGCATCCGTGACAGCCTGTAAAGTGACCAAGCGCAGGACGCTCGCTGTTTGAAGCGAACTTTTAATGAAAGGGACAGAAGAAAAGCTGATCTCATTTCCTCTGCTGCTCGGGGGGAGGCGCGGAGGTGTGCGGCTCCCGGCATGCCCGCGTGTCTCTGCAGTCCGCTCACATCGGGCCACGGGCCACGAGCCGTGGCAGTCGGCCGTTTGTTTTTAAACAAAGCTTTTGGAAAACTGCGTTTCAGAAGGTGGGATTTCTCTTGTCGGTCATTTCGAGCGATTTGGTGCAACTGCAAAATTCCTTTTAGGTTTTGCCCCTGAAGAGGCCTTAGAAATGACGGCTGCAGTGCCCCGTGGTCCGTGGGCAGACCCAGAAGCTCCCGGGCCTGGGGCCGCTGCCCGGCCGGGTCAAGGTGGTTCTGGAAGCCGCCTGCCGCCCATGCAGGCTGCAGGGTCCTGCTCACCGCTCCTTCTGCTCACTCTCCCTTCACCTGCAGAGGCCAGGTGGCTTCTGGGCCCCAATCACTCCAGTGGCCTCATGTCCACATGCCAAGGACT
The DNA here is from genome assembly GCF_048418805.1 of Vulpes vulpes. Classification (NCBI taxonomy): domain Eukaryota; kingdom Metazoa; phylum Chordata; class Mammalia; order Carnivora; family Canidae; genus Vulpes; species Vulpes vulpes. The sequence continues at coordinate 63,696,905 of NC_132782.1, forward strand.
GGAGGTACGTAGGCTCTGTTAAGTCAAAATGTGTGACCCTACAGTTTTCCTTTGGCTAAAAACAAAACAAAACAAAACAAAACAAAAACAAAAAAACAACACAAGACAAAGGAAAACAAAACCCTCCCTCGAAGCACAAAGCACCTTACACACATACCTGAGAGGTGACTCCATAGACAAGACCAGCCACTGAGCAGTTTCCTAACGGACTTTCAGAGACCAGTGAGCCGGTCCAGGTCCTGGCTCTGGACGCACCCGGTTCTGCTGTGGAAGCTTCCTTCTAAGAACATGAGGCTCTCCCAACGGCCACCTGACGCAGGGAGAATATCTCGGCCCAAATGGTCCTGGCCAGGACAGAGGCCACCACGGAGAATGGAGCAGACACCCCATGGACGCCCCTCGGAATGATGCCTCTCCTCACCTAGTCGGGCATGGTGTGCTATCCTCTGCGACCTCGCTGTGGTCATCTATGATGTGCAGACGATAGCATCCGCCCCACAAGACTCTAAATAGACGATACAATTTTCTAGAATGCTCATAAAGAGCCAGATGTGGGGTGAGCCCGTTGTCCCTGTTGTCGGCGGCTGAGTGCAGGAGCTGCCCTGGATGCCACCTGCCCTGCTTTCTGCGGTCCCTGTCCCCGCAGGTGAGATAGCATTTGGGGGCATCACCAGGGTCAAAGGCACGTGTTGGAATACTTAGGGCTAAGTTTTGTAAACACCCCACCAAAAGGTGGCAGATGGCGTAGGGATAATCACCTGCAAAACGTCAGAACTCCGTTCCTGGCCTAGGAGGGGGCCGGCGGTGTCTGGCGGAGACCTCAGCCTCCCGGCAGCTCTTGGTCCACGAGGGGGCCTTGTCTTCTTGCCTGCTCTACAGAAGGTCTGACCTGGTGGGCGAACGTCGGTCCTTCTGGGATCATCCCTTCTCTCCGTTAACCTCACCTTTGCATCACGCAGGCAACTCCAGCAGGAACACACGGGAGAAAGCTGTGAGTGGCCGGGACAGGTGCCAAACACTCCAGCCCACGCTTCTCACGGCAAGGTGCTTCCTCAAGCCCCACTCGACCCCGGGCTCTCTTCCTAAGACCTGCGTAGCTCAAGTTTGCCACGTGCATGCACAGCGGGTCGGGGGCTGCAAGCCAGGAAGGGGAAGAAAGTTCTCAGGACCAGAAGCCAGCGGTGGCTGAGGCCAGGGGAGGTGGAAGCAGAGACGCCCCACCCTGCAGTGGTGGTCCTGATGCTGGGTCAGCGTAGGTAAAGGGGGAATTCTGACTTTTATGGCCAGAGTGGTGATTAATATCTTTTCATAATAAAATTATTAAAACCCACATCTCAATATTCTCTTATAACGATTATCAGGTAAAATGTTTAGAACGTGTTGGGGTGTGTTTCCTCCCCAGCACTCCGCAGGATGAAGGACTTGGTGATAAAGGGAACCAAGATGGTAACCTTGGGTGGTTTAAATATTCACCGAGATAGTGAAGTCAACTTGTGAGATTTGGATGCAACTCAACATGCTTTCATTTCTGCTCATAAATGCTTAACAGAAACACAAGGGTTCCCAAAAGGGAGTGTAGGGAGTTAGACGGTACAGTGTATCGAATTTATTCCTCAGAATCTTGAGTGTTAGCCTCAAATTTGGTAAATTGGATGCATTTATTAATCTGACTCTCAAAAGGAACTTTTAAGTAGAATAAGTTTTGTTCTCTAAAAAGCTATGTAGGTTTTATTTTTAGGCCAACTGGTTGAAACACAACTTTCTGGACCTTCCAAAATATACTTTTAAAAAGCATTACATGTTCAACTTCTTACAAACAGTAAAGATAATTTCAATGGGTTCACTTAGACTTTTGGCTACTAAATGCACATTTAGCAACATTTTTATTTATTTATTTTGCCTGACATGTAGTTAAACTGAAAACATACATTGTTTTCCTTTATTTTGTGACTTCCTTGTCTTCCCGGGCATGTTAGGTGACATACACAGTTTATCTCTACCACAGGTCAGAACAGGCGAGCAGGAAGCTCCTAAAGACAAGAGAAACAGGGTCAGGGGCGTGTTGCTTACAAAAGTGGTGTTTTTAGGGTTCTAGAAACAATATCCTTCCTGGAGCAGGTTTTTCCAAAGAAGTGAGAAAAAACCCAATCCCCTGGCACCTGTGTGCAGGGCCATCCCTGTCACCACCCTGCAGTACAGAAGCCTGGCTGTGTCGAGACACATGTCGGTAGAGACCACTTCATGCACCACAGCACCTGCCCACTGACTGAAACAGACGTGGGTGTGCTTGCCTCCCCGACACGGAAGTTTGCCAGGTCCTGTCCGACGGGGCCGCTCTGCCACAGAATCCTCAAGCACATCGCCTTTCTATGAACACCACATATTTCTTGCATTTAAAATCTTTAGTGCCCTCTGACATTAGAGCTTCTGCAGTGTGTTATCAAGCTAGTTATGTCCCCAGCTACTCTTTGAAGTCAATTACACTCAAATACAAATATTAGCAGAGTTTAAATGCTAAAGCCATCAGTTGTGTGTCACTTTGAATCATTGTGTTTTCTCTGAACCATGAGGGAGGTCCTAAATGAGTAGGGTTATACTTCATGACCACAGAACACGCCTCATGTTAGTAACATTTAGGAATAAAAGCATGAAAAGCTCGTAGACAAACTACTGTACCCATGTTTTCAGGCAAACCTATTGCCTTGTTTTTGTTCTTACATGAAAATGGTTTCTAAAAACCTTATGAACAGTTCAAAAAAATGGATCTTTTGCAATCAGTAGGAAGTCAGTTATCAGTTGCACATGATATATGAGACACTGCTCAGAAATGATGTGATCAGACAATATATCTTCTGTTAATTGTATTCGATACCTGGTTTATTTATTTATTTATTTATTTATTTATTTATTTATTTTACTCTCTCTCTTTTTTTTTTATTGGAGTTCAATTTGCCAACATATAGCATAACATCCAGTGCTCATCCCATCAAGTGCCCCCCTCAGTGCCCGTCACCCAGTCACCCTCACCCCCCGCCCACCTCCCTTTCCACCACCCCTTGTTCGTTTCCCAGAGTTAGGAGTCTCTCATGTTCTGTCTCCCTCTCTGATATTTCCCACTCATTTTTTCTCCTTTCCCCTTTATTCCCTTTTTCTATTCTTTATATTCCCTAAATGAATGAGACAATATAATGTTTGTCCTTCTCCGATTGACTTACTTCACTCAGCATAATACCCTCCAGTTCCATCCACGTTGAAGCAAATGGTGGGTATTTGTCATTTCTAATGGCTGAGTAATATTCCATTGCATACATAAACCACATCTTCTTTATCCATTCATCTTTCGATGGACACCGAGGCTCCTTCCACAGTTTGGCTATTGTGGACATTGCTGCTGGAAACATCGGGGTGCAGGTGCCCCAGCGTTTCACTGTATCTGTATCTTTGGGGTAAATCCCCAGCAGTGCAATTGCTGGGTCATAGGGCAGATCTATTTTTAACTCTTTGAGGACCCTCCACACAGTTTTCCAGAGTGGCTGCACCAGTTCCCATTCCCACCAACAGTACAAGAGGGTTCCCTTTTCTCCACATCCTCTCCAACATTTGTTGTTTCCTGCCTTGTTAATTTTCCCCATTCTCACTGGTATGAGGTGGATACCTGGTTTTAAGCACATATCTAAAAGCAGGTAAAAAAGTCAAGAGAAAATGATGAAAATTGATCAGTGGAAAAGATAGAGAAGAAAATTTTTAAAAAAGAGAAGAGAAATAAAAAAGAAAAAGAAAAAAAGATCCAGTTATTTCTCCCCGTGTGGATCACATCTAGTAGGAGAGACTTTATAGAAACTTAAGATGGAGAAAAGACGGCCCTAGGCCTTCTAATTAGAAAAAGCTATCACTGTTTTAAATGGATTAAATCAATATAAAAATAGCACAGAAGTAGTATCTAACAACTGTATCAAAAGGAATGAGTGGGTGCCAGCAGAAATGGACTTTCTTCACATGATCTACCCTCATCTCTAGTTGTCTTTCTTTTAACTCTAAAATCCCATTAAAATAAGAGTTTGGTTTTGAACATTGTTATGTATGTGGTTCCTTTTTCATTAAGACTTTCCCCCCACAGAAAGCATTTTCAAGTAGTTTTCAAAAGCTCTCCCACCAGACTTGTCTGTGAGAAGCAGGCAGAAGAGGGTCTGGCTTCTTCAGATCTGCAGACTTGGGCTCTCCCAGCAGGTCAGACCTCAGGAGAGGACTTTGTCATATGGAAATGTTTAGCGGTCCAGCTCATAGCCTGTGGAGGCCGCCTTTTATCTTTGCAGGGTTTGAACATGATCCTTTCAAAGCCAGATAACCCAGGAAAGGCCTCGCAGTGAGTGCCCGGTGCGCGCTCCCAAGCCCCGGACGCAAGTCCCCGCGGAATCAGTTTCTAGAATTCGATAAGGAGGCTCTCCTGTAGGGGTCTACTTGGGCTTCAATCTTCATGTCTCTGCAAAATAATATGCTCTCGTCACTTTTTTTTAACCAGCAGAAGCTATTTTAAAATTGAAAGCATAAGTTAGCTATAAACTCAGGCTTTGAGATTTATTTGAATTTGCACAACTTTTAAGTATGTTGCAGTATTTGAAATCACCCTGAACACTCAACCTTGTCAGTTCTGTTTGAAGATCCTTTGCCTATGTCTGATCCCCAAATCTATACACTCTGACTTCTTAGCTAATTTTAGAAAAACAGTGCATTCTTACTAATTTCTCAGTAATAGAGCACTGCAAATGATAAAGATCTGGCATTTAGGACAGATGAGATCAGATGCAGATTGTTATTGGCCAGAATCTGTCAGTAGAGATTTTCCTCTCCTGAGAGGAGAGTTTGCCAAAGAACCTGACCAGCTGCCTGTACAGCAGAGTGTCCTCTGGGTCTTTATTTCATGTCCCCCAGGAGTCCTGACGACCACTCCTTCTCCAACTACCCGGCAGGAAGGACCAGTATTGACCTACCCCCAATCCAGAGCAGACCATTTTATTTTATATATTTATTTTTTGGTAAAATACAATAACAATTAATTTAAATAATGAAAGGATAAACTTTTAACTTACTAAGTTCGATAGACATAAAATTATTCTTTCTTAATGCTATAATAGTTGTTAAATGTTTACTTGAAATTTCTGTCTTTAGCTGGGACTGGACAGAGGGCAAACCATTTGCAGACTATCACTGCTAAACTGTGTCTATGGCCAATTGATTTTGAACAACAGTGCCAAGATCATTGAGTGGGGAGAGAATAGTTTTTACAACAAATGGTACTGTGACAGGGACACCTGAGTGGCTCAGTGATTGAGCGTCTGCCCCTGGCTCAGGGCTTGATCCTGGGGTTCTGGGATTGAGTCCCCTAGCGGGCTTCCCACAGGGAGTCTGCTTCTCCCTCTGCTTATGTCTCTGCCTTTCTCTGTGTCTCTCATGAATAAATAAAGGAAATCTTTTTTTAAAAAGTGGTGCTCTGACAACTGGATGGCCACATGCAAAAGGATGAAGTTGGATCCTTACACCATTTACAAAATTAACTCAAAATGGATCAATGACCTAAACGTATGAACTAAAACAATAAAACTCTTAGAAAAAAATGCAGGGGTAAATTTTCATGGTGGATTGTAGGAATGACACCAAAAGTATGAGTAAAGTACAAAACAGACAAATGGGACTTCATCAAAATGAAAAACTTCTGTGCTTCAAAGGATGCCATGAAGAAATTTAAAAAACAATGGAGAGAATGAGAGAAAATATTCACAGATTATATATCTGATAAGAGGTTTGTGCCTGGAGTACCTAAGGAACTCTTGCACTCAAAAATAAAAGGAAAATAATTCAATTTTAAAAATGGACAAAGGATCTGAATATACACTTCCCCAAGAAAGATACACAAATGTGCAATAAACACATGAAAGAATGTTTCATATCATTAACCACCAGTGAAATGCAAATCAGAATCACAACGAGATAGTACTTCCCACCTACCAGGAAGGCTAGAATCCAAAGTCAGATGAAAACACACATGGGCATGGATATAGAAACATCAGAATCGTCATACACTGTTGGTGGGATGGTGGAGGGTGCAGCCACTTTGGAAGCAGACTGGTGGCTCCTGAAGAGATTAAATTAAACACGGACTCACATAGGACTCAGCAATTCCACTCCTAGATATACAGTCAAGATAAAGAAGGACGCTCTCCACACCAAAGTTTGAACACAGATGGTCACAGCAGCACAAATCATAATGGCCAAAGATTGAAACAACTCTAGTGCACATCAGCGTATGAATGGATAAGCAAATACGATCTATCTCTGCAATGGAAGACCACTCCTCCACAAAAGGGGTGAAATGCTGACCTAGGGTATAAGAACCACAAAAACGTGAGGCTAGGTGAAAGAAGCCAAACAAAAAGCCACACATTTTATGACTCTAGGTATGTAAAATGTCCAGAATAGGCAAATCTATAGAGATGGAACATCGATCAGTGTTTCCTTGGGGCTGGGGCCACGGAGGGGTAAGAGGGTTATAGCTAAAGAGTTTGAGGCTCTAATATTGACTGTGCTGACAGTCGCATATAACTGTAAGTGTACCCACTACTACTGACTGAGTTGTATGTTTTGAGTAGATGAATTATTTAATATGTAAATTATATTCCAATAAAACTGTATCAAAACGATGTCCCAGGTAAACCGCTCATCCTGTGTGTACCATGTGTGAGCTCCCCACTGTCGGAGAAAGCCTATCATCCCGCTCCCTGAGGTGCTGCCCAGGGATGTGAAACTATGCTGGGCTGCCCTTCCAGTCCAGGACACGTGGCATCTGTAGTGAATCCAGTTGCAACCTCACACGTCCCAGAGGCAGGCTCCTTGTCCTGCCAAAGCACCAGCTGGTGTCCAGCCCCACAGACGGAAGGATGTGAAGGAAACTCCATCCCTCCCTCTGGGAGCCCTGCGCTCTGCTCTCTTCCACAACCTTCTCTATGTGGTTTGCTCCCAGGATATTCAGAAGACCTTTCTCCAGGAAGTAGTGCAAACGGAGGTAGAGTGTCATATCCCTGCGATTTGGGAAGAGTCTCCACCACCCAGCAGTACTTGATATCAGGATGGATGGTGGAGGGCATCTACCCTGAAAGACCATTTCTCTCACTTCCACCCTTGCTCACCATCTCACCATCTGTTCACTTACACAAACACAAGTCTTTCTTACTCAAGGCAACTGACATTTTGGCTGCCCTGGTAAACCTTAAGAGAGAAACGGATCCTACAGCTTCAGCCAGGTGCTCTTCTGGATTTCAGGTCTATGGAACGAATGCTGTTGACCTGTCAGCAGTCAGCCATTCAAAGTCTCGTCCCCTCCTAAAACCATGTGACATGAGTATCTGCCATTTCTTTAAAGAGGCCAAGAGATAAATAGAATGCCACAGAGAATTCCAACACCCATGGACGTAGTTGTGTGCATCAGAGCTTCTATGCAACTTTACTTCATGAGCAGGTGGGGGAGCACTCTCAAGGGAGATTCATTCAGCAATTTGGCCACTTTTTCTGGAAACCTACTCCTGATTTATTCTACTCTAACTTTAGAATTATAAAGAATGTAGGATATGGGGCACCTGGGTGGCTCAGGGGTTGAGTATCTGCCTTAGGCTCAGGGCATGATCCCGGAGTCCTGGGATCGAGTCCCACATCAGGTTCCCCACAGGGAGCCTGCTTCTCCCTCTGCCTGTGTCTCTGTGTCTCTCTGTGTGTCTCTCGTGAATAAACAAATAAAATCTTAAAAAAAAAAAAAAAGAATGTAGGATATACAATGAAAATTAGAATGACCTATTTAAATGGACACTTTGTGCCTAATGAAAATAAAACCTCTTGACTTCATATAGAGAGAAAAAGATAAAAACTGTCTATGCAAAAACTTTAAAACTTTTCGAGAAGAAAAAACAATTGAACTGCTGTTTTGGTTTTCATTAGGCTGTGCACAGTGTTGGTGGCTTTGGCCCATTCTGACACCAAAGCCTCGCGTCCCAGTATCTGGTCTGAGATCTGACACTTGCAGTCCGGGGGCATGACAAGCATGATGGCTCAGCGTGAGTCCACACAGCTGCTCGAAGGCCCCCTTTATGGAGGGAAATGAGGTGGTTGTTCCACCACCAAAGAGGTTTTGCTCCCCAGATGTATCCCTTTGTTCCTCTGTGGACGGCTGCCTATCCCCCAGCTTGTCTTTATCAGCCCACTTGTGGGTGAGCACCGGCTGGAATATTTGATGTGGGGCAAGTCAAGTTGTTTTTAAAAATTAAAAGTCATGAAGCTGTCTTCCTGACTGGTGGTATTTGATCCTTAGCACCAGCTTCCCAGCTCGTCCCTTAAAACACAGATCATCTTGGGAAGGAAGAAAGAAAGAAAGGTAGGAAAGGTAAAGAGTGTTCAGAAGCCCCTCTTTTGCTCCAGGTATTTTGTGTATTGACCACGTTCCATTTCTTGTAACAATCCTTTGGGATCGATGGTATTATTATTGATATTTAAAAAATGAGCAATCTGAAGCTAAAGATGTTTATGGAACTGGTCAAAAATCACAAAAAAAGCTTACAGAATAGGACCAAGAAAGACTGGACAGCCACTGTCTTGTGGTCTGCACACCGGTCCACGATGGCCAAGAGACACTTTCACAGGACGATTTTCATCCCCCTTGGGTAAGTCTAGGGGACCATGTTAAATTGGTAGAATCTCGCCTGGTTGCCTTCCTGCCTGCATCCCATGCTCTTCATTGCTACTGCTTCCCCAAAAGTTGTGGAACCCAAGAGGCTGGTGTTTGGTTGGAAAGTTTGATGTGGAAACGGTGGTAACTGCTGTAAACATTCAGGTGTGCAATGCTGCTGGGAGGGTTGGCCTGTTTGTGGATTCGTACAGTGTGCAAATCACGTCAGCTGGCTGACATGGGCACTTCAGCTCTGGCTCAGTAAATAGTCACCCGGGTGCCTGGCCTGCTAAATTTGCGTGTGAAATGGGCTTTTATAAAAACAGCCCCTGCAGTGCAGGTTTATTCCCCAAGTGGGCTCCACTGCCCTCCGGCAGGTTTCCTGGGGTGCCCACCTCTATCATGCCCCATGTAGAAAGGCTCTGCTGTGGACAGTAGCCTGGAAGAGCTCCAGGACACCCTCAACTGTTCAGTAAGAGCATTTGCTTTTGCATTTTTAAAAGACTTTACTTTTTTAGGTTCAAGTAGAATTGAAAGGAAGGTACAGAGATTTTGTGTGGAGTCCCTATCCCCACAGCAGCCTCCACCCCCATGAACATCCCCCAGCAGAGTGGTGCTATCGTTATGATGGATGAACCTACAGAAACACAGTTTACATTGGGTTCTTTCTTGGGGTGGTGTGCTCCTTGGGTTTGGACAAGTGTGATGACACATATCCACCATGAAGGTATCATAGGGAGTATTTTCACTGCTCTAGAAATCCTCTGTGCTCTACTTACTCAGCCCTCCTCTTTTACTGGGAAATCCCTCATCTTTTTACTGTCTTCATATTTTCACATTTTCCAGAATAGAGTTGGAATTATACAGTGTGAAAGCATTTGAAGTTGACTTCTTTCACTTAGTAATAAGCATTTAAGATCCCTCGTGTCTTTTGGTGCCTTGAAAGCTCATCTCTTTTTGGTGCTGAATAATATTCCCTTGTCTGGATGCACCACAGTTCACGTATCCATTCGCCCACTGAGGGACATCTTGGTTGCTCCGAAGTTTTGGCAATTATGAATAAAGCTGCTATAAACACCCAGGTGTGGGGTTCAGCTCCTTTGGATAAACACCAAGAGCATGATTGCAGGGCCGTATGGAGGTAAGAGTAGGTTTAGTTCTGTAAGAAGTTTCCAGACTGTCTTCCAGAGTGGTTGTGCTGCTTTTCATTTCCACGAGCAGGGAATGAGTGCTTTCCTGGCTCCATCGGATTGGTGTTCGGTGTCGACAGTGTTCTGGATTTGGGCTCTTCCAACACGTGTATACTGGAATCTCAACATTATTTTTTACTCTTGTTTTCACCAAGGTTTTCCACATCCCTGGGATAGATTTTCAAACATCCAATAGATCTAGAATATAAAGCCTTCTGATATTCCTTGTCAGGATTTAGTATTTTACTCCCTGTGCTGTGTGTGTGTGTTAGAGGTGGGAGGTGCATTTGTAAACTAAAGGTGTCATTAGCTGACCTAACTAATATTATCAAACCCATCTGCTGTAACTAATGTGGATACACAGAGCATCAGTAATAAAACATCACCATCTCTTCAGTTGGATGGTCGCAGTCTGTGTGTCTTTATTGGTTAAATACTCGAGATAGTATCAATTCAACACTTTTTATGTTGTTTTTATTTTTTTGCTATAAAAGGTAGCCCAATAGAGAAAATCAGCATTTATTGAGTACCTACTGTGTTTAGAACCTGCGGTAGGTGCTTTTGTGTTGTTATTTTTGAGCCCCACCACACCCCTAGACTGGTAAGATCCCTGGACTCTGGATTCTGGGGCTGGGCCTCAGACGTTGTCAGTCACTGACTGCACAGCTGGCCCACAGTGGAGCTTGGGTGTTGGTGATACACTGCTCAGGCTCTTTCTCATCCACCATGCGCCATCATGGAAACTTTGTAAATTAATAACTGTACTCACTGAGTCTGACCACATGCTCAGCTGGAGCCATTTGTTATTTCCCATCCAGAGGCTAAAACTGGGCTGTCTAGATGGTTACTGGAGTCTCTGTTTCACAGATAAGGAGAGGGGGCCATAAAAATCCTTAATAAATGTCCCAAGGTTACACACCAAAGCCCTGAGTCCCTTCCTGGTCTGCTAGCTTCACGTCTCCTATCTCCTTCATGCACTGAAAGACTCTATGACAGAAAACTTTCAAGAGCATAGTGTTTAATAAAGAAGTGTTGAAATACAAAATAATGGTATCCCTTTTCTTTTTTCTTTTTAAATATTTTATTTATTTATTCATGAGAGACAGAGAGAGAGAGAGAGAGAGAGAGAGAGAGAGAAACAGAGAGAGAGAGAGGTAGGCAGAGGGAGAAGCAGGCTCCATGCAGGGAACCCGATGTGGAACTCAATCCCGGGACTCCAGGATCATGCCCTGGGCCAAAGGCAAGTGCTCAACCGCTGAGCCACCCAGGCATCCCAACAGTATCCCTTTTCAAACATAAAGACTCCTAACTCTGGGAAACAAACTAGGGGTGGTGGAAGGGGAGGAGGGTGGGGGGTGGGGGTGAATGGGTGACGGGCACTGAGGGGGGCACTTGACGGGATGAGCACTGGGTGTTATTCTGTATGTTGGCAAATTGAACACCAATAAAAAATAAATTTATTATTAAAAAAATAAATAAATAAAAATGAACCCATAGAAACAAAATTTTTAAAAAAATAACTTTATATAAGTATGATTTAGATGTCATAAAATTCATCCATTTTCAGGGTCCAAGTTAATGATTTTCAGTAAATGTACAAGTCATGCAACCACCACCTAATTTTAGGACATTTAAATCATCCTCCAAAGAAAGCATGTGTCTCCTTGTATGTACTCTGCATTTTCACCACACAACCCCACAACCACTGATCTACTTTCTTTCCCTATGCCTTCTCTGGGTATTTCATATAAATGGAGTTGTAATGTGTATGTGTAACTTTTGTGACCAACTTCTCTCACTTAACATAATCCCTTTCAAAATATCAGAAAAGGAGACAGAACATAAAGACTCCTAACTCTGGGAAATGAACTAGGGGTGATGGAAGGGGAGGAGGGCGGGGGGTGGGGGTGAATGGGTGACGGGCACTGAGGGGGGCACTTGACGGGATGAGCACTGGATGTTATTCTGTATGTTGGTAAATTGAACTCCAATAAAAAATAAATTTATTATAAAAAGAAACATAATCCCTTTCAGATTTCCCCATGCTTTGGATTGGTACTGCATTCCTTTGCATTACTGAATAGCATTCCATATATGAATATACCATTTCCTTCATTCATTTGCCCACTGATGACCACTTGGGTCATTTTCACTTTTGTGCTACTGTGAATAATATTCACATTCAAGTCTTGTATGGATATATGTTTCCATTTGGGGTTAGGTTCCTAGTATTCTTTCTCTCTCCCTCTCTTTTTAAAAGTAGGTTCCATGCCCAGCATGGAGCACAATGCCGGGCTTGAACTCATGACACCCCCATCAAGACCTGTGCTGAGATCAAAAGTCTGACATGTAACTGGCTGAGCTACCCAGGCACCCCCTAGTATTATCTCTTTAATGCACATGTAATATTCAAGCTTACAAAGGTCTAAAAATTTTTTATTCATTTTAAAAGAAAGTGTAGTGTTTTGAACATATAAATACAGGTATATATGTTCTTTCTTACCTATGACTGGGGTGATGAGCTGAATGTATGAGAATGGATTAACGTTCTGCAAATTCCCCATATTCATCACTACATATTTTCTTTCCTTTTTAGTGTTATTGGAGAATCCGATTAAGCCTGTGATCTATGTAAAAGAACACAGGTGACAAATCTGTGTTGAAGGAGAGAGCAAGAAGAGTTTATTTCTAAATTAACAGGGTTGACTAAGCGATAGCTGCTCTATTGGAGAAAATCCTGCTATCCCTGTGAGTCCCGTTATCTCTCCAACGGGAATAGTGATTGTCACGCTGATCCGAGGGGGTCATGAAGGTGAAGTACCTGAAATCTGTTCTGTGTGGAGAAAAATACCAGAAAACGTGTTTCCCAGGGATGAACGCAGGCAGGAGCTCAGATGTGGGAACTTACAAATCTCAGGTGTTGAAAGCTCTAAAATTACAAAGGACCAAGAGCATCTGAAGCACTAGGTTTCTAGGTGTAAGATCTGAGTACAGAGAGGAGAAACAAGATTTGGGTTAGGCAGATCATTCAAATGAGTGGATTATCTGGACTCATTATAATTTTTTCTATGTCATGTTTTTAAACTGAACAGTTTGAAGTGAATAGTTCAAAATGTAATGTACACATATCACTGGCGTGAATTTTATGAATTTGGGTACATATCTCCTTCCTATCAGCAATGGCAATTACCACAATCAATGCTGGCATGACAGCACCATTCGATGAGCTCTGGAAAGCAGGGGAAGGAAGCTGCATTCTGTCCACTGGGCTGCATTTCTGGACTCGTTGGGTTTGCACCGCGATCCTCACATGCCACCTATAAACTAGACAAATGGAATTGGGAGAGTCTCTTTTTCTCCCCCAACACACACCAGCCTCCGGGCTCCCAGGAGGAAATCGCAGTGAGGTCTGTTCAACTGTTCACCTGTCATAGAACTTTACTCTGCAGGTTCTAGACATGGATACAAAACAAGCTAACATACTAGAAAGAAAGAGACAAGAGTCACATCATTTTCAGAAAATGACCGTTCCTCTAAAAATCTCAAGAGAAGCAATGAAAACTATTTGTTCCATGAGTTTAGCTAAAGATTTGGGTAGAGGACGTTGGGGGACGGCTCACTGTTCAATCTCGAGACTGGGCTTGTGTTCATGTCAAGAGCCAGGGAGAATATATGACAGTAGAGGAGTTCTTTCTCTGTGACAACAGAACACTGAGTGTTCTTAGAACATCAAGAAAGAGAGCAGCCCGAGTGGCTCAGCGGTTTAGCACTGCCTTCAGCTCAGGGCCTGATCCTGGAGACCCAGGATCGAGTCCCACGTCAGGCTCCCTGCATGGAGCCTGCTTCTCCCTCTGCCTGTGTCTCTTGCCTCTCTCTCCCTCTCTCTCCCTCTCTCTCTCTCTCTCTCTCTCCGTGTGTGTGTGTGTGTGTGTGTGTGTGCCTCTCATGAATAAATAAAATCTTTAAAAAAAAACATCAAGAAAGAAACATACCAGAAACACACAGGATGCCAAAGAAGACAGTGATCTCATCTAAAGTAACCGGACTGGTGAGGTCAAAGCCAGGCTCCTGGACAAGATTCATCACTGTTGGTTACTCATCTCCCTGAGTTGATTTATAATACTATGCAATTCCAATCAAAATGCTAAGGCTCACCAAACGTCTAAATGGATGTTATAGTTGAGATAGTTTCAAAGAGTACTGGGAGAGCTGCTATAGTTGCCCGACAGCCCAAGGTGCACTAGGCTATGATACAGATCGGTGAGCAAAGGAAAGAGAGGGAGAAATAAAACAGGGTGGTCATACCAGAAACAGTCTGAATTACCACAAAACCTTCAATGGACGATGAGTGAGGCGTTTGGAATGATCCAAGAAAGGGTCACCACCAGGTCTCTGCTGTGTACCCCACGCTAAAGCAAACCCAGAGGGCTGGAACTCAGTGCAAGTCGGAAACAGAAGATGTCCACATGAGGGCAGACAGCACATCCATCTCCCTCAGAATAACATCAGAGATCACAGCCATAAGAGCCTTAATTAAGAAAAGTCGTTTAGTGTGTAAATCAATCAATACCATCAACACATTGACAGTCACACAACAAAACAGGACAAAGTTGTGCCCCCCCATGCTCTCCCCAGCATGGCTGACAAAGGATTTTTATTCTTTGTGTGGAATAACGAGAAAACCTATAATAAAGAAAAGATGTAACAATCCACATGAGAAATGATAGCAACCATGTTTTACGAAAGATAAATGAATGAGCCTTAAAAAAAATTCTTAGAAATAAGAAAAATAAAACTTAAAATTGTGAGAGAAGTTTTATCTGCCAGATTGGCTTGGATTTGAAAGAACACCACCGTTCAGTGCTGGCGGTGGCTCAGGGAGGCGGGGGCAGGAGCACTGTGCAACCTCTCTGACCTCTCTCAAGGATGTGGTGGCATCATGTAAGCAAAATGTTCCCTCGCCTATATGTGTGTGAGGACTCACTTGGTTAAGCATGTAAACATACAGTAATACACCCACTAGGGATGAAGAGAACATTTTGCTCAACACATAGATACACATTATCCTCCACAGAGGGTTGCATGGGGAGTTACAACAGACATATTACAAAAGAATAATGTTTCTGACCTTATGGTAGTAAAATTTCTAGTTTGTTTAAATCTGTTTTCTAAGCAACTGTGTTTTTGGCATTGAGGGTATTCTGATAATATAAGAAACACTCCTTGAGATTTTGGGGGCAAGATGGTGGAAGAGTAGGGGCCCCAAGTCACCTGTCCCCACCAACTTACCGAGATAACTTTCAAATCATCCTGAAAACCTATGAATTCGGCCTGAGATTTAGAGAGAACAGCTGGAATGCTACAGTGAGAAGAGTTTGCGCTTCTATCAAGGTAGGAAGACGGAAAAAAAAAAAAAAAAAGAAAAGAAAAGAAACACTCCTTGAAAAAAATAGAATGCTTTAGTTCATGAAAAAGTAATTCAATAAGTAGCCGTAATATAAATATATGAATAATTTAAAATAGGATACAACAGATGGTTTCTTCTTTAAATAACCCTTGTACTATTGAAAAGAGAAGAGTATGAGCCAAGAGATAAGTACAAGAATAAATCTCAGCACATACAGAAAACAGGGGCAGCTGACTCTCTACTCTTCTGAGTATCCGTGGCAGGACATAAAGAGCGGAATAATCCCATGTGTTGGAATGCACACTCACTTTTGCAGGACTTGGGATGTCTAATTCCCCCAAATCGCACTGATCCCTGGAGGCAGAGTTCTCGCAGGAACCCAGCACAACTTGAAGCACCATGACCCTATTGGGGTCTGAACAGAAACGTGCAGTAAAAGCGCGTTGCACAGAAAAGTGAGCCTGCCTCTGTGACCCTTCGAGAAACCAGGCCACCTGACACAGAGACAAGGATGACAAAAGCAACACTCACAAAGGACTTATTTGAGTTCAGGGGCAAATCTTGTAGGGTCCACTTTCTGCTGAGCTACCACGTGGAACAAGATCACGATTACTTTGAATGAATTTTTTTTTTAAACTGACTAAAATATTTTCTGATTTTATAGCATTTGATAAAGTCAGGGAGTTTTTTGATGTGCTCCCTTTTAAAGTGAATGCATGCCGTTTTGGCAACTTTGATATTTCATTCGAAGGGAGTGTAATAAACTGTTTTCTTTGTATTGATTGAAGAAATATGGTGCTTATTTTTTTGCTCGGTTTTCTAGTAGTTGTTCAATAGGGTTAGAGGGCAACGCCATCTGTTTCCTAACAGGACATTTTGTGTAAGATTTGCAAGTCCTACAGGCACCTTTAAGCATGGATAAATATGCACCCTTGGTTTCAGATGGCTAGTTTTTTACTACCAAAGGATGATTATGTTGTGTGCCTTGAGACATTGGCCATAATATATTTCCTGTCCCTTTATTGCATTTTGGAATCATAAACAATGACTGTTTGGCTCAAAGCCATTTATTCAGCCCAAAAAGACATTATTTGCACAACAAAAATCAATAAAAATGTTACTAGGTCTGGCTGGATACTTTGCTTAACTGTGATATTTGTCTATCACTGATGGCATACCATCTCTCGCAGGAGACTGAGGCCAAAACACAGCTATTGATCCAGTCAGCGATGATGGATACTGGCATTTGGAAAGGGCTGCTGTAGAGAATCTCGATTAAAAAAATATTTCTAGGTTTTGCCTGGAGCAGAGTCAAGATAACCCGACTGAGGAGATTTTCTCTGTTCTGTTGGGTTTCTCCCTCTTGTGGTGGAGAAGCGCTCCGGACCAAAGTCATTATTGAAAGAATTAAGTCAATCTCTGTTTAGCCAAAGGCTTTGGCATCATATCAAGCTTAGCTGATTGAGACCCCATCCCCTGTCCTTTTCATCACCTCAAAGCTTGGGGAAAGCATTTTATAGACGCCGAGGGTGGGGAGGTGCCCGGCGAGGCTCCGGTCTGCCTTTTCTCTCTTTCTGTGTCATCTGTTTACATCTAGAAAAATAGGACCAGCTCCCCCCCACCCAAATAATTAACTATGCAGCATCACTTTTGAAATGAGCAATTTGGTGAAGACTGAAGACGTTAGCTGAGACCGAGCTGGCAGAGTGATACAGAAAACATACCAAATAGGCTATAGACAATTTATTGCAGCGAGCTTGAGGAAAAAAAAAAAAAGTGATATATTATCCTCCAGTCTCATAAATTTAAAATATGAAATTGTTTTTCATTTTTCACTTGCTATCTCCCCCCCTCCAGCATAAATCTGACCCGTGGAGCCGTGGTGGAAGGTGGTAGGAGGTGGGAAATATTTTTATTTTATTTTACTCCATTTCATTTTATTTTATGTATTCGTGTATTTATGCCACACCTTCTCTGAAAAGAATCGGTGGAAAAAATGGAGCTATTTGAGTAGAGGTCCAGCGCGCCCGTCAGCCAAGGGCGGGCACCCCAATGGGCTCCCCGGAGGGCAGCTGTGCAACCCGCTGGGCGCTGCTGCAGGCTCGCAAGCTCGGAGCAGCTTCTGGAGCTGGGCTCTGGGTGCCGCCGTGTCCCCGGGGTAGAGGGGGGCACCCCGCTAGGGTAGCTCCTGTGGTTCTCCCACCTGCCACGAGCCTGCTCTTTCTCTCAACCATTCAGGGCCCTGGGCCAGTCCAGCGAGGTGGAGCTGCTGAGCCTTTCCCGCTCCATTGTGAAGAGCTGTTCCCCTTCTGCCCTTAAACCCACAACACTGGTTCTGAAGTCCTCGCATGTTTCTATTATTAACCATTAGTATTTTTAATGTCCAAAATCATCTGTCTGGGTCACAAATGAGTTGAATCCACAGTTAGAAACCCACACATATTGCCAGCGATGCCTCTTCTCAGGTGGGAAATTCGGTGGGTGGTTTAGATCAAGTTGTGACTTTTGTGAGAAGTGAGTGCTTCTGACACGTTACTCTGTGTCCACGACTCAGTCTAGTGCGTGTGAGATTTACACTGATTATAGTTGAGTTAGTCTTTTACGTCATGTATGACTTCCTAGGCTTGTATTGTGGCTACATTTGTCAGTGGACAAAAAAGCATCATATCACAGGAATTCAGAGCATATTTTTAGGAGGTTAAATGGCTAGCAAACATTTATTTATTTATTTATTTATTTATTTATTTATTTATTTATTTTTTTGCTAGCAAACATTTAAATGCATTTTCTGTTTACATAAAATGTTTACATTTCTGTTTACATTTTCTGTTTGCCAAAAGCATACATATATACCATGTATATCACATATAGGTACATTACATATGTGTATCTGCGGCACGCACGTGCGTGAGTACATGTGTGTGTGCATGTGGTCATTTCCTGGCCTCGGTAGCTGTCGATGCATTTGCCCCAGTGTATTCTTACAAGTCTGTTTTCCACCATGCTGGATTTGTTCATGTTAATGAGCTCAGATGAACAGACCTTTTGAGGTTAGCATTTCTGACGACTGCTCAGCTACTGCTCCACACACTTTAGAAAAACCGGCTCTGAGAGCTCTTTGCGGCACTAGGTCCACCTGGAGACTTGCATGCACCTCTCTTGCTACTTTCCTACACATGCATGCTCACCAGTGATTAAAACGTACTCCCCTTTCATCTTGCAGGAGAGAAAAACCCAGTGAGGCTTCGAATCTGAAGCAGATGCCCTTTAAACACTGCGAGACAAACACAGACCCGTGGCTTGTTCCCCATGTAACAGCTCTTTCCAATTTAATAGGAGAATAAATACTATGAAGCTCCTTGTAAATGACAGTGAACAAATCAATTCTGCCCCAAATAGATTTTTGTCTTATCCTGCTGGCTCTCCTAAAATTTAAATGGGCTTTAAAGATGTCTATTTTGCAAGTTGAGGAATGGGTTGGCTGACACTCCTTCTTGCTCATCATCGCCTTATTTGTGTGGCGATTCTTTTCCTACAATCCATTCCGGTCCTGATTTAGCCTGTTTCTTTTAGTTCCTTTTAGTACTTGGCTTCATATTAATGGCTTCCATGTGAGATCTTAATTTTCATTCCTGGTAAAATGGGTAATAGTCTCTTCCTTATAGAGCAGAGTCCCGGGCTGCGTATTGGACAGGAATGTGCTTGCGTCTGGGAGGGGTTCCAAGAACAATAGATTGTGGATGTTGTTGTTTTTAATCAACTGAGAAACCACCCTAATTAGAGGACTTTAACACATATTTGTTGAATGACTGTTGAAGTGAACGTGTATTTAGCTGAAGTTTAATGCTAAATCTAGTTAAGTTAATTGCAGCTAAATTGTCTTTTCAATGACTAATCCAGCAGAGTGTGAATGGTAAATTATCTTCATTTGAACAACAAAAGACCACCAGCCAGGAATTATTTTTGGAAAAGCCAGGGCCAAGGATAACGTCTGTTTTGCAAGTAAATCCAACCACAATTGAGATGGCTCCTTGATTTTCCAGCAACACCACCTTCCTCTGCCCGGATGGCACTGTTCTATGCTATTATTAGGGGAAAGCCATATTTTGTGATACCAAAACCGTGTGGGGGCAGGGGTGGGTGAAAAATTCATTTAGCATGTAATTCATTAGCAGATGTAGGACCTTGATGCAATATTGTATTCAGATGATGCTTGAGAGATCTAAACAGCCAGTGTAGCACGTGGAAGAGATTGAGTAAATACTTTTCTTCTCTCAGATCGATTCTATTGATTGTCATTAAAGCAGCGAGCTCAAAACAATGAAGTGGTTTCTAATTTCCAGGCTCCAGGTGGAGCCTGCTCTGGCTCTTCCTCTTTCCAGTTAAGAGCATCATTAAATGTAAGAGCAAACAGCACATTGAGAGGCCAAGTGTTTTATTAATTCATCATCAGAATTATCTCCGTGCATTAATATTAATAGCCTCAAATTGGATTTCATTTAAGAGGTGAAATAAATATGCAGATAGTAAAAGCCTGCACAGCCCGAGCGCCTTGTGATGGGCATTCACCTGGAGGTCCGCCACAGGAGGGCTACGCTCACACCTTCCTCTCTGGGCCAGAGGTGCCTGGAGGCAGAGCGGGTGTTTGCAAACATCCACTGCAGCTGGGGGACCCAGCTGGACCAGGGGGAGCAGGAATGGGGCCCTGGCCGGGTATGGGGGTCAGAGGCACAGGTGGGCGCTCTCCTCAGATACCTTGGGGTTCCTCATTTCTTATTCGGCACGACAGATATGATTCCACGGCATGTGTCAGCTGCAGCGACATGTCTGATCTGCGGGCTCTTCCTCCTGTTGTGTGTGTGGAAGGGCTGCGCAAAGCATGAGGTTGAGTCACTTTGGTGCAAACCAAACTTTTCTGCAGATGACTTCATTCCCCGATGAAGATGAGAAGATGAGAGACGGGGTCATACTGCAGGATATACCAAGGTGAGAGTTTCCATGGAAGACATAAAATTCTTCGGTTTTTGTTAGAAGGACTTTGACATGATTGGAGTGAAGTAGAAAGTTCTTTGGGTATTTCCCAATCAGGTGTGTGATTCTCTGCACAGGTACCCCCGTTACCCAGGGCTGCCGCGACAAAGAACCAGGAACAGGTGGCTCACAGCAACCCAAACAATGGCCTCATGGGTTTGACGTCCAGCGTCCAGGTTCAGGGTGTATGCAACCCCCTGGGGGACTCTGGCCGAGCTTCTCACCTCTCAGCTCTGCTGGTGGGGACAGTCCCTGCATCTGGTTGAGGCTGTGCGGCTCAGCCCCACTGCCCAGTCATAGGGCCTCCTGTGCCCGGGGCTCTGACGTCATATGAGGACCCCTAGAGGGTCCCACCCACCCTGAGGATGCCATCCTGACTGTACCTGCAGAAGCCCTCTTTCCAGATGAGGCCACATGCACAGATAGGACTCTGACCTATATTTTGTGGGTGGGACACAATTCTCCCAATAACATCAGGATACTTTTGATAAAGGAAAAATATGTGTTTGTAGAGCAGTACAGCGAGAGCTGCAGGAGCATGCACACACTGCGCACCTGGGAAAGATGCAGGTGCTAAAAGACAGGAGGGCGAGGTGGCTGACCGTGACCTTGCAGGTGCTGATGGATGGCACTCACCGCAGCCCCCAGAAGGACCAGACCGCGAATCGTGTTGGAGAAGGCCCATCTCACAAGGTGTAGCATGGAAGACACAGCCCTAAAGAGTCTCACACACCTGCGCTCCCTTAGCACACAGGTCTCAGCCTTGCCTTGCAGGCTCTCAGGACACCTCACATCTCATAGGGAGCTGCCCACCCTGGGAGGAGGGATGCTGCCTCAGGGTGGTGCAGGGTCCAGAGGATTCTGGGTCTCAGGGGGTTTCGTGGAGAAAAGATGCAGAGATGTGAAGTGCTTTCAGGCCACCCAACATCTTTCTCATAATTTTGTAAGAGGTTTGTCTTTTGTGCAATGTAACCGGCCCCGTTTAAAATCCTGCACTTCTTTGGGCAGACGTGGTGTCTGTTCAGGGGCTGGGGGGGCTTTTGACAATTGCTACTCCAAGAAAATGTGCCTTTCCTGTGCATTATTCAGGGTGGCAGTGATACTCTTACCACCTAGGGGGGCAGAAGAGAAGTTCCATCCTGCTCCCTTCCAGTCCAGAACACCTGCCTTGTCTGCTAATTCCTTGCTGCAGACCCACAAGGCCCTTTGACTTGTTCGTTCCCGCCTGAGCCCCTCAGCTCAATTGCATTTCAACCCCTCTCGCTGTCCAATCTACATTGCTGACACAGCTTCCTCTCCTTTAACTGTCTTATATATAAAAAAAATAAGAGCAAATTCTTATTTACCCACCTCAGAACATCAAGATACTTGCATTTAAAGATTAATTTGTTGTATTATAATGCATTCTCCTGTTAGAACATTTCAGAATAGACACACATATATTCCAACATAATGGATGATTTCTTTCTTAAATTGTATTTCAAATGAGCAGTTAATGATTTCTGAGGCTGGAAACTGAAACAGGAAGTGAACAGAATCCTATAATTAATTTAACCATATACAAAAGTAGACTTTCGGGGAGGAGACACACAATGGAAATGCTAATGTATTTTATACATAATTTCTGTCCTGTTTCAAAATAATATTGTATTAGGAAGAGAAGTTTTTAAGATAAACAGCTCTGAATCAAAGTTCCTATACAAACACTTTCCGGACCTGAACTCGACACTCCTGTGATTCTGTTCAAGATTTCCGACCTCAAGTAGAGATGTCTCTTCAATGTCCAGGTAGTATTTCAGTTGTTTAGGCTTTGGCTGAAGGGCCAAGGAGTGGTTATGATGATGTCTAGAAATAAAGCAGGGCATTTGCGATGCATTGCACTCATGCCAGATGGGCATCTGAAGCACCAGAGCACCAAGGATGGTGCAAGGTTCGCAGGGCACAGGGACAGGGCAGGGCTCACCCCCAGGGCCTCTGCGGAGTTTTGGGAGGACTTGTGGACACAGGACAGCCCTCTGGACCTGGGCACACACATGAGACTGTGTCTCTGCCCAGACCCTCCTGGCGGGACCTGTGGCATTGATTGATCAAGAATGAGTGACCAGGGATGCCCGGATGGCTCAGTGGTTGAGCATCTGCCTTCGGCTCAGGTCATGATCTCAGGGTCCTGGGATCGAGCCCCACATTGGGTTCCCTGCTCTGCAGGGAGTATGCTTCTCCCTCTCTCTCTGCCTGCTGCTTCCCCTGTTTGTGTGTGTGCATGTACACCCTTTTATGGTTAAATACATAAATAAATTTTTAAAAAACAAAATGAAATAAAAAAAGAATGAGTAACCAAATGGGTCTGAGGCTCTGTCCTTTGTGTAATTTGGTCCTGTTACTTAACCCTTGATGATTTTTTGTCGCTGTCATTCTTGATCTATTCTTGTAGCAGAATCTCTTTTAAATGCAAACCTTCTATTTCTACTGGAAAGAAAGGAAACGAACAGAATCTTGTAAGTAATTTAACCATATACAAAAGTAAACTTCTGGGGAGGAGAATGCAGTCCTAGGTGTGCGTAGGAAGGCGTTTGGGCTGTGACAAATATGTGCTTACATATATACACACTCTTCACACGCACATATAAATGCATATGTCCATGCACATGCATATATGCATATATGTGACTTCAGCTTTTGTTCTCCCCCAGATCATTTTACAAACACTTCTCACTATGGATAAGAGATGAAGCCCATGCTGACAGTTTATGTAGCTTCTCCAGCTGCAGATCCCCAGCCCCTCTCTGCTTGCCCTCCATGCTGACAGTCCAGGATGAGTCGGTGGATTTACGCAGCACAGATGGGGACAGAGCATTCTCTAGGCTTTCCTTTTTTGTCGTAGAGGAGGCATTGTTTTTGGGCACTGCTCAGCATTGTTTTTGCTCATTCCACAAGGCCCTGTGACCCACTCTCTTGTCTATCTTGAAGCCCTATGTGTTCTTGCGTGGTGACTCTCTCACTCCTGTTTAGACAGAACTGTGACCTGGATCTCAATTCCATACACGGACATCGGCTTCATTTCAAATGTCCTGTCGCATCAAACAATACAGATATATACATCTAGATATTGTCTTAGATATTGGTGATTTTAATTATTGGCAATAGATTCCCAGGAGTTGGGCTAGACCAAAAAATATGTAATTTTCATTTTTAGAGGAGATTCCAGATTGCTTATCAAAAGTCAAATAACTCACAACCCTACAAAGAATGTATGGGAGGATCTTTTTTCCTAGCGTTCCTGCATGGAACAAAGATATATTTTTTAAAGTTTTCTTTTCTTTGTGCAGCCCGGGTGGCTCAGTGGTTTAGCGCTACCTTCAGCTCAGGGCCTGATCCTGGAGACCCGGGATTGAGTCCCACGTCGGGCTCCCTGCATGGAATGGAGCCTGCTTCTCCCTCTGCCGGTGTCTGTGCCTCTGTCTCTATCTCTCTCTCTCTTCTGTGTCTCTCAGTAAAAAGGTTTTCTTTTTTAAGCTGTGAGTTATTTAATACATTGTTTTTAAACTTCCAAGTTTTGAGATTTCCTTAAAATGCTCATCTGTTTTTTTTTTTCTTTTATTCTTGAAGATTTTGGCTTACATGATGCTACTGGGAACTAGCATTTACTGACATTTTCTTAAGGATGTCCCTAATTGATACAATTTTTGTAATAGTTTCATGTTTGAAAAGGATATACACATTCTTCTGGTTGTACTCTAACCACAAAATTGTATTCAGGCCAGACTTGTTATTCAAAGCAAAAGTGTATCCTTACTTGTTTGGGGGGATATTTTATCTGGGCAAAGAATGTTCAAATAGTTCCCCTTGTATTTTGATGAACTTTTGCTTCATTGCAAAGTTTTATTGTTAGAGGTATGTATTTTATTTACTTGTAACTCTTTGCTAGATTTTGTGTTTATACATATAGCAGGCCTCATAATAACAACTCATTTGTTCTTGTTAATCACCGTTTGCATGAACTCTATTTTCTCTGAGAGCCTACTGATTACCATTTCCGTGCCAGATTGTTTCCTGATTTGCACTGCATTTGCTTGTCACTTGCGGTGGATAGGCCCTGACAAGCTTACAAATGATCTTTACTCCTGGCATCCAAGTCCTTGAAGATGGGCTTCATCTAGTGACTTACTTTTCAGGAGCAGAATGTGGCAAAGGTGATGGATTGCCGCTTCCAAGAATAGGTTATCAAGAGTCATGCTTTCCCACTTCCCCTGGCTCTTTGCACTTGCTCCCCCTAATGAAACAAGCTGCCATGAGCTACCCCAGGTAACAAAAAAACAGTGAGCAAGGAGACCTGCAGTCCTACAACCAATCCTGCTGACGACCACCAAGTGAGTTTGGATCCTGCCCCAGTCGAGCCTAAGATGAAACCACAGCCCAGGGCAACCTCTTGACTGCAGCCATGGGAGCTAATAACCATCTGCCGTCTTAAGCCTCTGAGTTTGGGGTGATATCTTATACAGTAGCATATAATGAAGACACAAAAAGAATGTATTTGTGAAGCCTCTCTAATATTAAACTCTTTCGTGAAATACTTGAGTTTTATCAATTCCATGTAGTGGTTGTCATTACTCTTCAGTATCTTTAGACTCATTTTTGTTGCCTTATTTTATTTAGGTTGGCTGTTCTTTTAAAATTTTAACATGTGAAATTAAGTTAAGTAAACCCACTTTAAATGATGTCATTCTATGAATATCTAAACTTAGGACATGTCCTTATTCTTCCACACAAAGCATTTGTGTTAGAAGTATCTTCAACATTATCTGTTTGAATCAGTTATTGTCTCTTTATGACTCAAACACTTATTGTATTTAAAGGTCAATTTTACTGAGTTTGTTATTCAATACGGACAATGTCTAAAACACTATTCTTTTGTTTTCAAACATTAAATCCTTATCTTATTTGGTAAATGGTCTTAGTGTTTAAATATATGTATATCTATCTATCTATATCTATCTATCTATCTATCTATCTATCTATCTATCTATCTATCTATATTTTATTTGCATTTTTTTATGTAGAATTTACTCCCAGGCCATAAGTTTTTGTTTCTTCAGCTTCTTTGGGTATTTTTTTTCTTTTGTGCAACTTCCTTTTTTGGTTTAGGAACAATCTGCTCTCTCTCCATCGGGATCCTCTTGTTGTGGCAGGGAGAGGTCATGTGTGGGTTAACCCACCCTAAGCCCTGTAAGCTCTACACCATATCTTGGGGGCTTTGTTCACCTGGACATGCTCAGTGACCAGAGATTCTACATCTAAACCCTTAAGTTCAGCAATTACTCTCTGTATTTTTAAACATGTGCAGTAGAAATTCAGTGCTGTGTTTTGGGCCACTGACTGAGTCCAGACCTACTGCTTGGCCTGGGCATACCTCCCAACTCCACCATCACAGTGAGGGAGTGGCACACACTGCTTCTGCAAAGTGACATCTTTCAGACACTTGGTGGCCTTTTGGATGTGCTTACCCTTGATGGCCTGGGCACTTTACCTGTGTTCTTAAAGTAAACACAATCATTTGAACCTCTTGATTTGCATGATTTTGTAGGGTTTTCTAGGTCAAGTGACTAGTAAACCATTTTCAGAGATCACCTAGGGTGCTTCAAAATATTTTTATCCTGAGCTTCAAAGCTGTAAGTATTGTTGTGTAGCATACCAAGGAGAAGTCTCAAGCCAAATTAAGTCTTGTTCATTTTTAAGAAATTCAGTTAGTGTTTTTTAAAAAGAATTTACTCTTTTCTTCTCATCTTTGCAGTTCTAAAATTTCATCAAGGGATGGATGCCTTCAGAAGTAAATAAAACTTTTAGAATTTATGATACTTAACCTTGTGTCTGTGTGTATGTGTGTGGCAGGGCCCAGGGCAAGTGTTTTAAACTGTAATATTCAAATTAAAGAATTTCTTCTCCTCCTCCTCCTTCTTTCTACTGCTAATTTAAGATAAATTCCTTTCCTTTGCTTCCCCTGGAACTCTACTGAACATATACTGTACCTTGTGCTTATACTCTGCAGGTCTCCTAGATGTTCTGAGTGTCCTTGGCTCTGAGTAACACTGATGTTGCCGCTCCCTGAATTTGACCCTCATCCACACCTACTCTTCTATTCTGTTTGTTCAATTCAGTTTGTTAAGAACTCATTAGTTTTTTGTTTTTTGCTTTGTGTTTAGATCTCATCTTCTTTGTATGTGAGAGCCTCTTTAATCTCTCTTAGGATATCTGTTCTAATTATTTTAAAGTCTTTTTCTGTTTGTTTTATTCTGTTCTCATAGGGTTTCAGTTTTCCTGTTATTTAGATTAAGACTTCTCTTTTATTGTGTTGGTTTTTCTAAGTGTTTGCACGTTTTGGGTTGTTTGCTTCTATTTACATTGAGGACAGTTTTTCCCACGTTGCAACTGATTTCCCAGACTGGCATCATTTCTCTCTTAGTGCCCTGTTTCTATTTCATGGTATTTATTTTTACTCTCCATTTGGAGTGTCTCTGGAATCACCGTCACTTTTGTAGGAAGTTTGTCTTGTATTGGGGACTATGACTTCTCACTCTTGTGTTCCCCAAGCTGATTGGTCATCTAAGAATTTACCAGTGTTCCTTCATGGAGACAGTATTTGCTGGCCTTCTGTTTTGTCTAATGACCTGCAGGATTTCTTCCTGTGCTTGTTATTTTTATAAAATTTGGCTGAAAGGACATGTACTCAGTGTTCCTTCTTAAGTCTCTCTGTAAACACAGTCCTATTCTTACGATGCCATGTGCTATTGGAAAAAAAAAATCATTAACATTGCCAGTAGTTATTTTGCTTTTTCAAAGCTTCCCAGAAAATTTGAAATCACATAAAATTTATTTGGATATGCTCTATTCCTCTCTCCAGGCAACTTTTCTATCTTGGTCAAAAAGACTGATCACAACCATTCCACATTCCTGTTATCAAAAATTTGAATATTATCAATAGTCTTATTTCATCATGTATATTTTATTAATTAGTATTATTGTATATTTAGTATTAATTAGAAAACACCTTTATCCATCTGTTATCCCTTTGTATAGAAAATCATTCTGATCTGTAGTAAGAATGAGCTATCACAGCGTGCCACCCAGGCCTTTGGCGTCTTCTCCAAATCCATTCACTGTAAGCGTACAGGCTTCTTTGGGGATAGAAACAAGCCAAACCACCTGGATCTCCTCTGAGAGTGCACCTGACCAGAGACAGGTGAGAAGCACCTCTTCAGTTTCCCATCAAACCAGACACGTCAGTGCAGTCAGTGGCCACAGGGTCAGACAACAGTGCATGAGGGGACATCGTCCTCTATGGTGGCCTCCCAGGTCCTCAGAGAAACATGTGTAGAAGTTGGGTTACAGCTATAAAGGGGGCTAGAGCCCCAGCCTGCCTGACTTTAAATCATTAACCTGGGTAAGCCAACCCCATACAGCAAGGCAACACCTTGCTGAACCTCAATAGGCACTTCCAAGGTCGCTTCCCATGGTTGACCATCAATGTTCTCCAGTGGAGGAGTTTTGTGTGTTTGTGATATGGATTCTGGAGGACCAAGGTCCAGGGGCACCTGCTCTGGAATACTGAATCTGCACTGGCCATATGAACATCTTGACTGGCTTAGAAAATTATAGTATGTGAACTAATAAAAATCTTACACATTTCCCCCTCATACTCTTTCAGATTAAGTTGTAAGCACATTCCACAAAATACATATGGCATGAGTCAGTGGAATAGGGCCACATCTCCTGAGTATCTAGGCCAGCTAGGAGACACACTTGGAACCCACAAGACTGCCAAATACTGTTGTGGAAAATAAGGGATAATGAATATATAAATTAAAATTTATTATGTGGAAAACACATAATCTAATGGAGCAACTATATCTAGAAAAAATAAAAATTTATCCTAATCATTGAAACTTTAAAGAACTAAAACAATATATAGCAATTAATAAAGCAGGAAATATTTCAATATCTACTTATGAAAAGTGGGTAAAAGTCACTAGATAATTTCCCTTGAATGCTCTATCTGCTTATAGATATGACTCTTTCCCCAAAGTCTCAATGTGATGTACATCATAAGTGCTAAGATGATGGAGATCATCATTTGCTTTTTGACAAGGTAAAGAAGCATATTTAAAAATATTCCAGAGTAAATGTAGACAAGCATACCCATAATGTGTATGGTGTATGTGTGTGGATCTTGCTAATGTATGCACTATATGTACATTATAAAATGCTTTGAAATCATAGATTATTTTCATGAAAATTACAATTCTAATACATTTGAGGCTTTTAAAGAATTATTTTTTAAAGAAGACTTTTACATTCCCAGAAAATTGAGCAGAAGGTATGGATATTTCTTATAATACCCTGCCCCACCCCCATGCACAGCCACTCCCCCCCATCAACACCTCCTCCAAAGGGGTACATTTGTTATAGTTGATGAGGCTGCACAGACATGTCATCATCACCTAAAGTCCATAGTTTACTCGAGGATTTAATCTTGCTGGTGTATGGATTTGGGCAAATTCGTAATGACGTGAATCCACCACTATAGCATCAGAGTATTTCACTGCCCTGAAAACCTTTTATGATCTGCCAACTAATCTTTCCTCCTTGAACCCCAACCACCCCTGATCTTTCTATGGCCTCCATAGTTTTGCTTTTTCCAGAATGTCACGGAGTGGGAATCATGCAGTGTATGATAGCCTTGCAACCAGGAATATGCACTTCCGATTCCTCCAGGTCTTTTTATGGCTTCGTAGCTCATTCCTTTTTATCCTATCCCTGAATAACATTCCATCACATGAGAGAACCCCAGCTCATCCACTCATCTACTGAAGGGCAGCTTGGTTGCTCCAAGCTTTAACAATTATGCATAAAGCTGTTATAAATGTCCATGAGCAGATTTGTCTGTCCGTACAAGTTTTCAGCCTCTTTGAGTGAATGTCAAGGAATGATCGTTGAATCATATGCTAAGAGTATCTTTATTTTTGTAAGAAACAACCAAACTGTTTTCCAAGGAGGCTGTTATATTAGCTTTGAAAATAAAATTTCTTTGATGATGCAGAGCTGTGATTTTGTTTCACAATTTCCAATAAATTTTTCCAAGTCCCAACACCATTTTAAGCTTGTTAGTTTTCCAACTGTTGGCAAATTTCATCTAGGGGAGGAGAAGCAAAAACACCATGTGAGACCCCTGTGCCCAGAAGGTGATGCTTGGGGGATAGATTGGAAAGATAATCTTCCTTTCTACAGAAGTGATTAAAAAATAAACATAAAAATAAACATACACATACACACATAGACACACATGCGTGTGCATACGTGTCTGTGTGTCAGACACGTAGACACATGCACACATATGCACACACATAGGCACATGCACACATAGATGCATACACACATACATATGCACACACATAGACACATACACACATAGATACATGTACCTACACACATGCACACATATAGACACATGCAGACACATGCACACATAGATGCATACACATGCACACATGCATATACACACACAGACACACATATACACATAGATGCATACACACATGCACATATCTATGCATACATACATGTACACTCATGCACACATACATATGCACACACACACATAGACACATGCACATACATGCATACACAGTGGATGAATGATGGAAGGAGATCTGCTGTACCACAGAACTACAGATGCTAACACCTGGCAGTGTGGACAGTGCAGAGGGTGCGGGTTGGTGGCCCAGGGCTATGTAAGTCAGCACACGCCAGGTGGCTCGAAACAGAAGTTTTTTATCATCATTCTAGAGGCCAGAAGTACAAAGTAAAGCTGTAACAGGGCTGTACTCCTTGCGAGGGCTCTAGGGTGCCTCCCTCTTTGCATCTTCTGGTTTCTGGTGGCTTCGGTTGTCCCCGGGCTCATGGCTGAATCCCTCCAATCTCCTCTCTGTGTGTCTGTGCCTCTCCTCTGCTCTCAGGGGTACCCGCCAGTGCACAGAAGGCCTTCCTAGAGACAGAAGACCTCATCTTAATTATATCGGCAAAGACCTTCCTTGCAAACAAGGTCACATCTCAAGTTCCCAGGTGGGTTTGAATTTTGGAGGAACACCATTCAACCTGCTGTAGAGACAAAAGCACGGAAAGACAGAAAAGGGAAAGGAGAGGCGAAGAGGGGACAGACGTACAGACAGGATAGGCTTTTGTTGATGTTGGTCATAAATGAGTCAGTGGAGCCCGGTCCCCCTGAAATGTGCAGCAAGTATTGAAATTATTAAATGAATTTTCCATAAATTTGTGTTTCTAAACATTTTTAAAAATCTAAATGAACAGAATATTTTATCACAGGTCCCAGAATATAATAGTCTAATTTTAGAGCTGCAAGTATATAATCATTTATGAGCAGCATTTAATGTGCACTTGTTTTTAGATTTTTCTGACTTCCTTATACTTTTAAATTATTATATAACAACACTTAGCACATTTTTAGTAAAAAGGTTAATTCTTAGATTCTCACCACATACACTTCATCAGTATTTCAAATTATTGTGTCCCATTAACTGTTTTCTTTTTTTTAAAGATTTATTTATGTATTTATTTATGATAGACATAGAGAGAGAGAAAGAAGCAGAGACACTGGAGGAGGGAGAAGCAGGCTCCATGCTGGGAGCCCGACGCGGAACTCAATCCCGGGACTCCAGGACTGCGCTCTGAGCCAAAGGCAGGCGCTAAACCGCTGAGCCACCCAGGAATCCCCCCATTAACTGTTTTCATAATCTGCAGATCTGAGTCTTGCTGAAGTGATTCCCCAAGTGGTCCACGTTTATTACTGGGGTCGTTCACATCTACTGCAGGTGAGCGAGTTTGGCGATTGCTGAACTAGCAGCTCTAAGCATACAGCCAGAATAACTGCAGAGCGAGGCTGCGATCTGGGTCTGAATCCTGTTGTTCTCGGTCTGGTACCTGTTGTGGTTTGTCATCTGCCCTGGCCTTTGTCACCCTACCTGCAAATTCGGGCTGATAAAGCTCATTTGTCTGGAAATACTGCATCACAGGTTCAAAACCAGAAAGCTCTGCAGAGATGTGAAGCTCCCGGGAGAGTTCAGAGTCTATCTGGAGCCTCCGTAGGGGGCTCCACCCTGTGTGGTGGGACCATGTCTCCAGCCCCCAGCATCTGTCTGTCCCTGGGCTGGGAGGAGACAGCAGGCTCCTGGAGGCCTAGCTCCACCGTGCTCTCCCTGGACAGGCATTCCAGGTGAGACCACCCAGTGCTGATGGCAGTGCTGATCCCTGCACAGGCCACTTGGTGCTGGCCAGGCCTCCTGGGGTGGGGGATAATCATTTCCTCAAAGAGGAGACAAGGCTTGACCCACTTCACAGGAGTTTCTGAAAGCTCCGAGACCGGAGCAGGGCAGCACCGCCAAGGAAACACGGCCACGCGCCCTCGTGTCTGTGTTCCCAAACCATCTCCAGTGAGCTGTGGGACAGCTGGGAGTCGGGGTGTCCGGTGGTCTCCACACCTTGCAGCTCACCACAGAGCTGCATGGCTGACACAGGTGTGGCAGCAGGCAGTGGGGACCCTTTATAAACTGATGAGAACCAGGACTATTCGGTCCCTGTCGGACATTTTTTAAAAAAGAAAACATTATTTGTTACCACCTAATTCAAAATGTCAATGCTATTTCAAATAAGGTGGAAAAAAGACACAATTATTCACCAAAACTTAAATAATTCATGTAGCTTATATTTAGAATCTCTGGTGTGTTTACTAAAACCCTAAAGAGCACCATATTTCAGACTGTGATGCCTTTTGACTCCTCTTTCTAGCAAGACTACACTTAGCAAATACATAAGCCAGAAAATGCCCAGTACAGGAAATTTTTCCCCAAAAGAAAGATTAAGTAAGCAACGCAAACCACCCAGATGTCCACTTAGGCCGAGCTCAGCCACCTGCAGTAGAACTTCCACTACGTCTTCATGGGTTTGCACAGGACTGACACCACTGAGCGTGAAGGAAATGCGTTGTGCATAGCACTCATTTAGCTACGTAAAAGTTTGTCTTAAAATACTAGATTTCGAATGAGAGCAAGCTTGTCTACATATGCTTTAGTGGATAGATCTGAATTGGAGCTTGAGGACAAAAACAATCTGCCCAAGCCTCTACTTAAAACAAGGAACAAGAGATTCTAGTTCAAATATTGAGTTTTTAGGAGCACACTATTTTTAGACAGTAAATTTTCTTTTCTCCAAGCTTCCCCAGGATTTGCTCAGTTAAAGCCTGAGCTGAAGATTAAGAAAGAAAACAAAAACAAAAACAAAAAAATTTGCCTCTGACCAGCACTCATCCCTCACCTACTATGAACTGCTTATTTCCCAGTGGGGTCCCGTGGGCTCTGCCGTTGGAAACGCTGGAACTCCATCACGCACCTTGGCTGGTTCTCCACGGGAGAGGCTGGAGCAGAATTGTAATGTGAAATTATTTACTTTCTGAGTCAGGTTAATTAAAACCCTCAAGTCTGTGCCTATTCGAGCTAAATAATGTAATTAAAAAGACATTTAGTTTTTCACCTGTTCATTATAGCATTTACAGTAACAAATGTTTTCCCTGAAATTACAAACTGGTTTCCATTTTTAATCTTCTGGCTCATGATTTTCTGCTCCCAACTTTTTGACCAATTCCCTTCAGGTGGGAGGCTGCAAGTGGATCCCACACTCAGCTTTTTTGGAGGTAGCTGCCTCCCCGTGGAGCGTGGACTGTGGCACACAGTTTAATAGGCAAATGTGGCAGGTGAGTGAGCAACCAGTGAGCCCCAGGTCTGCATCCTGGTGGGGCGCCCTTCAGTGACCTCAAGTCTTGCTCTCTTTCCATCCCCATCTCCTAAACACAAACTAAAGGCATAATAAGAATATGGATCATGGTTTGTCATCCTCTTGTTAAGGGAGAGCACAATTAGGGTTGGTGAGCCTCGCGGTGCCAAATGCTCCTGGTGTGGACGGTCGCCCGACCCAGCTCCCGTGTGCAGGTGGCCACCTGTCCCCACGACTATGGCTTTGTGGAGAGTCTGAAACTACAGCCCTTCAAGATCGGCGCTTGGGTATTTCTCTAGATATTAAATTTAAAAACAAGTTCATATAAAGTTCATAGAAAAGGTAAATTTGTCATTTTGAACTGCAACCTTATGTGAAAAGACAATGGGGAGAGCAAATAGCTGGGAGCCTACTGCAGTGTCTTCGAGGGACGGCAATAAATTGCTGGGACGTTTTTATGGAGTTTCTTAACCTCTGGCCTTTGGAGGTGGAGAGATCAATAAGATATTAAGAAAATCATGAATTAATGTTTCCTAGAGTGTAGACATCAGTAAGAGCTCTGCGGTTTCGGTGACTGTCCACAGCAGGAGGCGGGCGGCTCCGGGGGGCTGTGCGAGGTCGCCGGGCAGCTCTGAGCGGCTGCCGAGGGCTTCACGGGGCCACGCGAGCCTCGAGGTCTTGGAAAGTTCCCCGGGACGTTGTGAAGACGTCTCTAGGGGAAAGGAAACACGAATCAGCCTCATCCATTAAGGGAAATCACTCCTGCGGTGGTTAGTAGGCTTTCGAATTGACTCACGTGATGTTTAAACTCCCCGAGGCTGTGGGGATTAGATTTTCCTATGATTGGCGGAAATACACATTTTCCACCCTTCCATTATCTATTGGGATGTATGTCTGTCTAGGAGGCGTGGGGCGCCTTTCCCTCCTCTGCTTCTCCCTGCCTGGAGCCGAGGGCACACCCGCTGGGGCCAACTCCAGGTTTGTAGGTACAGGGCATCACGGCAGGAGGGGCACACAGGCACACCTGGAGACAGGGATCCGGCCCATGGGCGCTGGCCTCGGCTTTCGTGCCCGCTCGGCACTCAGTGCGAGTGGCCATGGCACTCCTTGCTCTGCGGCTGCACCACCAGACCTGCGACAGGCCACATTCCAGCTGGTCCTTGTCAAGCAGGTGAGTTCCAGCTGCTACAGCCCCGTGTCAAGGTGGAATGGAAAATTGTGCAAGACAAATGTTTACAGGCTCACCTGGACACAGTGACTACTGGCTCAACGCTGTAGGAAGGCTTCTGGGGACACTCAGAGTAGAACACCGACCCCACCAGGTGCCCTCTGGCCCCGGCCCACCACGACCTGTCCAAGAAACATCTCCCATGCTCTCGGGGCCATGAAAATCCATTGGCCACTCCAGCTTTGCAGCCTGGGGTCACCCTCTGGCTCCCCCCTGGGAGACGCCTCCCTCTCCCTGCAGGCCTGGGCCCGTGGGGTTCTTGCAGGAGCATCCCCGTCCCCATCCCTCCTCCTGGGACCTCGGCCATCTGTCAGGGACCTGTTTGCTGCTCCCTCCCAGCCCAGGAGGGCAGGCCCCAAGGCCAGGGCTCCATCTGCCCTGTTTGCCGTGTGTCCTCAGCGCCAGAGCAGCTCCTGGTGTCCCGGGCAGAGCCGAGGGTAAAGAGACACCTCATGGTATCCACGGGGTACCTGGTGGGGTTCTAGCTTTGTCCTCCTGACAGCTCCCGGAGCAGGCAGGAGCTGCCTCTGTTTCATTCGAGAACACTGAGGCAGGGAGGGCCTGGTGCATGCGGCTCCCACGGGCAGCACCGGTATTAGCCTGGGAGCTATGGATCCTGAGTCTGTCCTGCCTCCCAGTCTGCCCTGCCCTCCCCAGCCCCACCCTGCCCTGCACAGCCCTGCCCTGCCTGGCCCTGCCTTGCCCTCCCCTGCCCTGCCCTCCCCGGGCCCACCCTGTCCTGCCCTGCCTGGCCCCACCCTGCCCTGCCCTCCCCTGCCCTGTCATCCCCGGTCCTACCCAGCCCCACCCTTTATGCCCTCTCCTGCCCCACCCTAGGGATTAGCCTTTGACATTTTCTACTGCCTTGCCCTCCCCTGCCTTGCCCTGCTCTGCCCGGCCCTGCCCTCCCCTGCCCTGTTGTCCCCTACCCTCCCCTGCCTTGCCCTGCCCTCCCCTTCCCTGTCGTCCCCAGCCCTGCCCGGCCCCACCCTCCCCTGCCTTCTCCTGCCCTCCCCTGCCCTCCCCTGCCTTCTCCTGCCCAGACCTGCCCAGGAGGACGTAGTGCGTGTGTCGGCCTATCAGTGTCCAAAATGCGCTCCCGCCTCCTGTCCTCGTGGTCAGTGCTCGCAGGTGGACAGCGAGACGTCTGGGGTGTCTGTGGGCCAGGTAGACCGTTGGAAGTCCCCCAGCCCAGCCACAGTCCCCTCCCCTAAAGGACAGACACCTGCGGGGGGACCAGCCCCTGCTGTCCCCAGTGGTCACCGAGCTGCCCCTGCCCCGCTGTCTCCATCTCAGCCTGCTCTGAGTCGATGCTGTAACTGGAGCCTCGTGGCAGCGAAGGTCAGTCTCCACCTTCACAGGGGAGGACACAGCGGGGGTGGGGGGACATTCTGTCACTGTCCGGTCAGCAGGAGAAGGCTCCCCATTCCTTGGATGGTCAGGATCCAGTGCGATAACAGGGAGGAGCTAGCAGTGTGCACCTGACACTCGGGCGCTGGCCGGGGCCCCTCCACCCCCAAGCCCCGGCTGGGACTCGGATGCAGGCCCACTGGTGGAGAGCCAGGGCTGCCCCCCACTGGACGGGCTGGGCACTGGGGGTCAGCTGCCAGGCGGGGGTTTCCCTTCCACCCCTTTCAGCCTTGTGAGTTTTGTGCCATATGCATACGTCACCATCCAGAGCTTGTTTTTTGGCTTTGTTTAAATAATCCCCATAAAAACAGGCACGGGACTTCCAAGTATGTGACCTGGGAATTAGCCTTGACATTTTCTCCAGCTGATTCTGCTGCTTGGCTATGTCACCTCAGGAAGGTCATCCCTGACCAGGGCACATCCTACTCCACAGAGGGAGCCACTGAGTTCCCAGCAACCGCCTGGAAAGAGGAAGCCCAAGTGCAGAAGAAAGGGGCGGAGTCGTGGTACCTGCAGGGCAGCGTCATGCCCCGTGGTTCCGGGGATCGAGACGGTACATGCCTTACGGGCATCACCACAGAAAGGGCACGTGCCCTTGGTGAAGGCGTGCATTGTCTTTCCTATTGGCTGCAAGTCACCTCCTCTGTGTGTGATGGGCTCGGGGAGAGTTCTCTTGGGGAACTGTGGCTTATAAAACTGAGTGGAAACTGGAAATTTTGGATCTGATTGGGTACATCAATCAGCCAAGGTGCAGAGCTGCTTCTTCACTGGTAAGGGGAGCAGCAATCCTTTTTTAGGAGAATCTGAGACCAGGACACTTCTTTCCCAACAGGGCAAGTGGCATGAATAGGTCTGTAAGCACAGGTGATCCTGAGCATGCAGACTCACAGATTGTCCCCAACCATGGTAGCCCCCAGGCCCCTGTCACCACTGCAGTGAATGGCAGCCCCATGCTCCGTCCGTGCTGTGTCCAGCGGGAAAGGCCACGCCACATGACAGCTCCTGGAGGACCTGCCCCTCGTGGGCCACTGACTTCCCGGCCCGTGTCGGCCCGGCCGAGGGGGCTGCGCACCCCGCTCCACTGCCAGCAGCCCGGGCTTCTCCCTATGCTGCAGAAGATGCCCGCCCCCTGGCACCAGCACCGCACTCTGATGATGCGCAAAACTGAAAATTGTCTGGAACATCAGATTCTGAACAAAATGCCTGTGAATAATGTGTGTCCATGTGGCATTGGCAGGTGGGTCCTGGTGGCTGTGTCTGTGATGGCGGAGCCTGGAGGCTCGAGGAAGTGACACCCACGCCCACGCTGCCCACGTGTGCTTACAAACAGAAGTGGTGCCACTTGGAGCTTCCAACGTGAGTGGCCACATCATGACGTGACTTGCCTACCAGGCTTGGGAGAAGGGCATGTGGTGTTAAAAACCCATAAAAAATGCTGCTCTTTATTCTGAGAGCTACAGGAGCAGAAGGCTTCTCTGTGCTGCCCAGGGAAGAGTGGATTCGCAGCCGGCAGGTGCTCTGCCCTTAGAAACCTGCCCACCGAATGTGAACTGGTGCAGCCACTCTGGAAAACTGTGTGGAGGTTCCTCAAAGAGTTAAAAATAGATCTGCCCTACGACCCAGCAATTGCACTGCTGGGGATTTACCCCAAAGATTCAGATGCAATGAAACGCCGGGACACCTGCACCCCGATGTTTAGAGCAGCAATGTCCACAATAGCCAAACTGTGGAAGGAGCCTCGGTGTCCATCGAAAGATGAATGGATAAAGAAGCTGTGGTCTATGTATACAATGGAATATTCCTCAGCCATTAGAAACGACAAATACCCACCATTTGCTTCAATGTGGATGGAACTGGAGGGTATTATGCTGAGTGAAGTAAGTCAATCGGAGAAGGACAAACAGTGTATGTTCTCATTCATCTGGGGAATATAAATAATAGTGAAAGGGAATATAAGGGAAGGGAGAAGAAATGTGTGGGAAATATCAGAAAGGGAGACAGAACATAAAGACTCCTAACTCTGAGAAACGAACTAGGGGTGGTGGAAGGGGAGGAGGATGGGGGGTGGGGGTGAATGGGTGATGGGCACTGAGGGGGACACTTGATGGGATGAGCACTGGGTGTTATTCTGTATGTTGGCAAATTGGACACCAATAAAAAATAAATTTATTAAAAAAAAAGAAAAGAAAAGAAAAGAAAAGAAAAGAAAAGAAAAGAAAAAAAGAAAAGAAAAGAAAAGAAAAGAAAAGAAAAGAAAAGAAAAGAAACCTGCCCACCAGACGGCTCCTGCTGCTTCTGGGCCCGGCCAGGTAGGGGGCAGCTGAGCCTAAGAAGCAGGTTTGCCGTCTTCTGGGCCCACATGGGGCCTCACCTTGTCTGGGAGTCGGGAGCCCTGAGGACTGGGGGGCCTGGGGAGCCACAAGGGCTCAGTAGCACTTGTGAGCCCGCCAGATGCTTGTGTGGGTGTGGGTACTGTCCCCACCCCCAAGTCCCCGTGATCCTTGAGGAACAAGCTTGGGTCATACCCGCTCCAGGTGCCCCTGTGACCCGAGCATGGCCCAGAGGCACATGGGAGGAGACACTAAGTACCCACTGGGTCTCCTCTTGGGAGGCCGAATCCCAAGTGCAGCATTACAGAGGTGGGGGGGGCCCGTGGCCACGGGGACAGAGACTGGGGCACCATGGGAACCTTCCTGCACCTGAGGGGTGGCTAGATGGACCATTGCATGGTCCACAGGATGTCCTGAACCCCAGAGTCCTGCTGCTGAAGGTCACGGCGTGCTTTGAAGATCAGGTGACCAGGGTGGCAGGGGGTCCTCCCAGCCTGGGGTGCTGCTGAGTGTTGTGGCCACTGGCCACAACTGCCCGCATTCTGGTGTCAGCAGAAGAAAAGCTAGACCTGTCATTATTGGCATCATGCCTCAGGAAAATTATAGGTTTATTAGGTGAACTATTAGAACTAGTAAGAGCTCAGGAAGTTTTCCACATACAGAATTCAGCAGCGCGTCATTGAACCAGCAATGGCCATTCAAAAGTACAAATTGTTCATGACAGTCCCAGATACTACAAAGGTTCTCCAGTTAATTTTACCAGGAACACACAATGCCTCTATAAAGAAGCCTTTAAAATCCTAACAGAGGACGTAGAATATGATCTGAGTGAATTGGAGAGATTTTCATGCTCTTAGCTGGGGCGGCTCTAAAGATGCCAATTCTCTCAAACTTATCTCTATCATTAATGAAATCCCAATCAACAGTCTAGTTTGATATACAGTAAATTTAAATTTTGGTGGAAGAAACAATAAAAAAATAATAAACACAAAACCCCCCCCCAAAAAAACAAAAAAAAAATTAGTGGAAGAACACAATTTCATGAAGATCTACATTAACCTTATAAAACAGAAGGCAGCAGGCTGGCCCTTCCAGATGTTAAGAAATACATGGTCACAGTAATAAACATGTCGGTATTGACATAAAACCAGGCAAATGGAAAAATGGAACAGGGCAGAGATCTGTGTCTCGGAGGACTAGAAATACGATAAAGGTGGTCCTCAAACCACTAGAGAGTGAATTTGTTGCTTAGCAGATGGTGTTGAGAAGAGAGACTCACCACAGACAGTGGTGGACTTGAGCAACAGACCTACATGTGACATGGACGGCTGTTCAGTTACTAGATAATGTGGGAGCCATGCAAGATTTGGGAGTGGAAGAGGACTCTTGAGATAAATCTCTACAAGCAGAACCACAGGATGCTCCAAGAAGATGCTGTCAGGTGGGGATGCATGCGCTGGGGTGGGCGGGGGGGCTGGCGGCAGAGGGACAGGAACGCGGTTGTACTCTCTATTCATATTTCCAGGCTATCCTTAAGTCAAGTGCGCAGAAAGTGGGTCAACCCAAGTGATGAATTGAGTGGGAAAAATGCTTTGGGAAGAGCCCATTATAAGGTCATCAATTTATTAAAGTAAGTGTGCAGTGTCAGACCATGCCAGCTTCAAGTTCCCATTCGCATGGCTAAGAACGGATCTTTCCTATAATTTACTGGAATCACAATTGACAGAGATTCAATTATTCTTGAACACATGAACTGTAATGTGCTAAAATGATAGGTTCTTTTTTATTCATGGGAATATATATTTTTAATCGTCTTTCAGAAAGTCATTAGGAAGGGACAATTGGGTAACAATTAAGTTTTCTTTTAAAAATGTAATTAAACATACATTTTTGTGTTTAATTTCAGGTTTCTTTTGCAATGAAGCACAAGGGCTGCACTGAGGAAACCCCACGCCCAGGCAGCACACTCCCCCACTCCACCCCTCAGAGGCTTTCTCAATGAGCAGCATGCCACTACGTGAGGCAGGACTTGGTGGCCTCATGACCTCTCCCCATCGTTTACGGAAGTGATTCAAAACCATGCATCATAAAATAAATGAGTTCTCCTCCAAGCAGAGGAAGAAGTGAATTCTATGAAACTAATAAGTAAACTGGAGGCTACGCAGCTGGCGTGCAAATGGTAGTTGCCGTGAGGGTCTGCTGCTCATCCATCAAGTGCCTGTGGCACAGGAGGGATTGCACGGGACAATGCAGCTCCTGGTGTCCGGATTCAGCAAGATGGGCTCGGAGCCTGGGTCCCTGTCATGCCAGCTAGGTGCAGCAAGGTGCGTTGTCCACACTCTGTTCTCCAGGGTAGAAGTTAGATGAGATCAGTGGTGGCAATGCTCATACAGGTGGCATGATTATTATTATTATTTCTGTTTAGGTGCAAATAAAAGTACAGACAAGCCATTCAGGATCAATCTGTAGAAGTGAGATAAACAAATATGAAATCAAACTCAACAATAGTTGGATAGGATTACTGAAGGACCAGTGACAGGTTTTATGAGATCCGTTTAACAGACAAGCCGCTGCAGAGCATATAAATAAGGGTGTATAAATCCTCATTCAGTGCCAGGAGAAGCTCTTACTCCTGCAGAGGTGGAGGGAGCTAACTACTTCCAAGTCAGCTTCTGGAGGGGTCTTTACAGAATTTTGCAGGCTCTGTTTGCAGACCTGTCTCCTTCACTGCACTTCGAGCTGAGGTGGGTGCTAAGTAAACCTCCAGGATTCACCCAGGCTCAGCAGACACAGCCTGCATGACTTCCGTGGGCTCTCCACTTGTAGGCAATAAGTCAGCAGGAATGACTCACTAGACCAGCCTGGAAATCAGATCTCTCTTTTTGTCAGATGTCAGCTGAGTATCTCTAATCAGGGGGACTTCTTCACAGTGGCAACACCAGCACAGTCAAAATTAGCTTGGGCTTGTTGCCATGAGAAGGGGCAAGTGTATCTTTTACCTATGTCCATTTCTGGGTGATTCTTGCTCACCTTGGTACTCAGTCCTGTGTCTCTCTCTTCCCAAGAGTGATGCCACCTTTCAGGCTCTGCAGCTTGTGTTACTGATGGTTCTGTGTTCACAACCTCAACTCAAGGCAGGATGGTCCTTGGTCACTTATTGGCATTAGGAATGGGACTTTCTCCAAACCATAGGCTTTTGATAGTGGATATGGGTTATTATTGGAGATTAGCTGGCTAATGTTGATATTAGGTACTTGTAAATGATAGGAACAAAATTTCTATTCCTACCATACATATTCAGAGGTGCTGGTTGCAGTTATTGTTAGCAACACATGGAGGTGTGCTTAAAGTTTAAAAAGTGCCTTTTGTGCTCTGGACCCCATATGTTCAACACATTATCCTATGTTCCAACCAGGCACAGTTGTCAGTGTGGACCAGCAGCCCACATTGCCTGCATGGTAGCTCCAGTGGAGACCTCTAGCGTAGGCCCTTGGTATCCATGGTGGTGCCACAGAGAATGAGGGAGAATCAGTTGGCTCTAGAGCCTTCCCCCAGGACACTGGGTCTGCTAGGCTGTGCTGTGCTCAATCACTTGCTGCCCACTCCTGTGAAGACAGTTGTGTGTCCCTGCCCCCCAATAGCAGGTGTGGGTGTATGAATCACTTTGGCCAATGAAATGCCAGTGGAAAGGACACCTGCCATTTCTGGGCAGCTGCTTTCACCCAAATGCAAAGTGTTTTTTCCTTCTACCTCAAGGATGGCAGGGACTGCCATGGTCTTCAGCCTGAACTCCAGAAGGAAGGAGGGATGTGGAGCAGAGCACAGTCACCCTACCACTGGCATGTAGTACAAGAGAGAAA
The DNA here is from genome assembly GCF_048418805.1 of Vulpes vulpes. Taxonomy (NCBI): domain Eukaryota; kingdom Metazoa; phylum Chordata; class Mammalia; order Carnivora; family Canidae; genus Vulpes; species Vulpes vulpes. The sequence continues at coordinate 63,738,902 of NC_132782.1, forward strand.
GAGACTATGTGAGGCCCTCCTCACTCCTTGAGTGGTTATGGTCACCTGTTCCAGAAGCACAGCTTCAGGAAAGCTGAGGGCTTCACCCTCATATACACAAAAGTGGTAAGAGAATTTTCATCCTCAGCCATTTACTGCCTTCTTAGAAGTCATTCTTGTGCATCTTCAAATGCAAAAGCTCACCTCAGTGTACTGCTGCCTTGCAAGTGAAAGTTTTATGCTAACATTTTGAAAATAATCACTGATAATAATCTGAGCACTTCCTATATACTTCAGGGACCAATTTGCTTAAGATAAGTCCGATGGGAATGATATTGTTATTATGACCCACACACACATGAGCAGTGGCTAGTACTCACCTGTGTTGGCCAACTGGAGCTGGGATTTAAACCCAAGCACTAGAGCTCTGGCTCAAAACTCCACACACTTTCCCCAATGGTGCTAGTATCACCCTGTGAAAACCTGCATGTAATTATAGCAAACAGTGGGAGTGGGGTTGAACATGATCTAATTAATTCCACCCTGGAGGAAGCTCTGGGAAGAAGTGTATAAGCACTTCCTACCACAGAAGGAGAAAGGAAAGAATCCGGTTGCACATAAAAGGATTCCCTTGAATCTGGATGCTGCTTCTGGACCCTGCTAACATGTTGCTTCTCCTACTGGCTACAGCCAAATCCTGCAGGTGTAAATTGTGATACTTCATTTCCACATAGTCTCTTCTGTTCCCCTCTTTGGGAGGACATCTGGAAGGGAACCTCAGCCAGAAGAACATCTGTCTATGCCCTCACCAACACCTGACCGAGTGCAATGGCTTAGAGCAAAACGACATCAGGGAGTTGACAGTGCTGACACTAAGGAGCCACATGGAATGCATGATACAGTTTTTTGTATTCTTTATTTTCAGAAAAAAAACAACATAAGATTTTCCTAATGATGAAATTGCTTATTTTGTATTTTATTGCTATAGCAACAAGATGGTCAATAGTATTATGATAATTTAAATAGTTGATGGAATTCTTCATTTTGTATGTTTTTATTCAGAGCAATAAGCCACTTTTACAGTTAATATCACTGTACTTTTTATGTATATTATCTTTGTGTTCATTAAATATACTTCTATCAGCATAAAAATCCACTCAACACATTAATTCTAAGTAGTAGCTAATTTATTATTTTTGTTTGTATTTTAACCTGTAGCAATGAAATAGATTCTATAAAGCATTACTACATTTTTGTCTTTAAAACTTGCTGTAAATTATAAATACAAAAACTCAGTGTCATTAGATATACAAAAGTTCTTCTTGGCAAAAAGTTGATTTTATTTATAGTGTAGGAAAATCTAATTTCTTTGACAGATTGAACGTGTGCCTATATAGGAAGACCAGAGAAGTTGAGAACACTTGTTCCAGAAATGGTAATTCTATTTTATTGTCATTTCCTGCCCACAGTTACAGAGCCTGGAAAAGTTGAGCAGAAGCCACATCACCAAGGCCTCCTTATCTCCCTGAGTGCTGACATGACATCCTATTGTTGGCTATGAGTCACTTTGTTGCAGGGAGGTGTCTTTCCCAGGACTATGGTACCTGTGGTCTGGTCCTTTCACCAAAACAATTTAAATACAAGTCAATTATCAGGAAGGTAAGAAAAGCAGCCAAGAAAGCTCAAGTGCAGTATGCCCATGGTGACCTCCACATGAGCAGAGAGCCAGCCTTCTCCAGAGAAAGACTCCATTACGGTATGAGTGGGAAGCCTTTTCTCCAGGCATTCAGCCCCTCATATGGTTGCTTGTCTGGATCAATGTTGGCTTTATAAGAACCGATCGTCTGAAATGGAGTTAATGGGATAAGTCAGAAGACAGTTGTGCTTGCTTAGCTGGGCTCTGCCCAGTGAAAACTAAAGCCATGATTTAGTGCTTTGGAATCAGGAGAATGTGAACTGGTTTTGGAGAAGCATTTTGCAAGAAATCAAAGCAGGAGAGGTTCAATGGTCTAGTTCTTTAAGCATCTCTACTGTTTTATGGCTTTGGCCAATAACAGCAACAACCTTGTTGCATAAGCCTGCTTATCTCCCATACTCTCTGTTCTCACTCACCACTCTCCCATCTCTGGGAGCAGCTGGGTTAGGAAGGACACCATGCAGCTTACAGATGTGGAGACAGTCACACAGATGTGCTGCTGAACTTGTCAGAGGTACTCACCACAGGTCAAAGCAGGAACCACTGTTCTGTTCTTCTGATGGCCCATCCCTTCTCCTCTGCACCACAGTGTGTGTGTGTGTGTGTGTGTGTGTGTGTGTGTGTGTGTGAGAGAGAGAGAGAGAGAGAGAGAGAGAGAGAGCTTAAGTGAGTTTGAGTAAGTGTGTGTGAGCCAGCGTGAGTATACATGTGAGTGTTACAATAAAATTTGTAGTTTTGAAATCTCTCCCAAGAAGCAATAAGAAGAGTGAGTTTGTGTCTCCTAACTTTGTTGGTGTAGGTTTCTATTGAAGGTTGTTAAGAATTGGTGTTGAAAGCAGCACAAATAAAACTTAAAGTATGGTCCTCCTGACTAAACACTATTTGCCTTCATCAAAACCCATAAGAAGAAAAATAAAGGAGAAATAATTTTTTAAAAAGAGAAATGCCATCTTCAATTAAACAAAAGAATTTCCACAACTAACAAAAACAAACCAGGAAGACAATGTGCCAAGTCCTGTAAAATTGTGCCAAATCCTCAAAAATGATACATATGTAATAACCACGCCAAAGATGTTTTTTAAGTGCAATGAGATCTAGGGCCGTGGTTGGACCACAGAAGAGCAAACCCAATTCAATACCAAGTAATGTCAGGGGAGAAGAAGCTGAAGGGAAAATTATGCTGACCAGCATTTCCATCATCTCCAGCTTGGCTCCTTTGCAGAGGAATTGACTCTGGGGTGGGTGGTAGGAGTGAGGGCAGACAAGGAGGCAGCAAGGACTGCTGGCATTGTGGAGAGCGTGGATGGAGAACTTCTGCAAATTACATGGTATGCATTCCTCAGATAAAACAATTATCAGATATTTCAAAATGTGTTTGATACCCCCTGTTAAGTCTTGTTCAAAAGTAAATGTTTTTCCAAGTAATTTCCATGTGCTTCTCCCTAGGCTTTTCTTAACAAAGATCTGGCACCAGAAAAATGAATAATAATCACAAAGGAACTAAAAAGGGACCTGGCCTAAAGATTTAGGAAATAAAAGAAGAAAAGTAGTATAAGCAAAAAAAGTAAATGAATAAAAAAATATGAAAATGGTTGCCAAACTGTCAGGTGACTGATTCACCATAATATTAAAGATATTGCAGACAATATCAGCTATCAAAAAATAAACTCAAAAAACAAACATAAACATTTAAAAGGGAGACTATACCATCATAGAAGAAAGGAATAATGCATTTTCAGAGTTCTGGAAATACATTTAATATGGAAAAGAAAGGCATTTACAGAAATTAAAGTTATGTTATAAATAAACCAAGGGAAAAAACTAGAATAAATGCAATTTAAAACCAAAGAATATTGTAAAAGTCTTTAGCAAAACATAATATATTTAATGTAGTGAATATCTGTCATTTATTCCAGCCACCTAGCATATGAATCTTTTTCTATGTTTAGTGAATATCTCATTTTTGCCATATTGTATGCCCAGATTCCCTTACGTATAAGACTCGTGTGTCACTTGGGTGTTGTCACTTGCCAAGAAACACCTATAAAAGACTGGATAAAACAGAAGAAAGGATTAATGAATCTAAAGACAGGTTAGTAGAATGTATCCAAACTGAAAGAGAGAGAGAGAGAAAGAGAGACAAAGAGAGAATAGAATTACACATATAAGCTATGGTGAAGCCATTTCATGAGTACAGGTGGAGTCCAGAAGAAAAAGGAAAAATAACAGGCAGAATAAGTACTGAAATAGATAATTACTGAGCATTTTCCAAAGTTTATAAAAGAAGATATCAACCCACTGATTCTAGAAACTCATTGAACTCAAAGCAATAAAACCAAAGCAATTCAATAAGATAGACATATACCTAAGTATATCACAGTCAAGTTCTTTAAAAAATAAATTAAAAAAATATCTGAAAGGGAGCAAAGACAAGAGAAACAAGAGACGTTGCATATGAAGGAGCAAAAAATAGACTTACAGATGACTTTTGAACAGAAATTATGAAAGATAGAAGACAATAGATATTTAAAGAGTCCACAGGGAAATCTACCAGCCTTAAATTTATTATCAGCAAACTTGCACTATAATAATCATTCCAGAATATTCTTCAGGATACACAATAATGTTCTACATGGAAGCACATAACTTTAGGAAAGACCAAAGAGCACCTGAAAACCATACATCGGTAAACATATAAAACAATGTTGCCTATGTAAAGCAAAAACAAATAACTACAATTTGAAGTGTGTGTAATATATATGTACCCATAAAATACATCACAAAAATGACATAAAATATAGGAGAGAGTAAATGGACATAAATTTATAAGATTTTTTCCAAAGTTTAGATGATAGTAAAACTATTTTATTTAAAGTAAAGTATAATAGGTCAAAGTTGCATATAGTATCTTTGGAATAGCTACAAAAAGAAATTCCATAACCAAAGAGTTAATAAAAAATACATAATCAAAACAAGTCAAAGAGATAAAGAAGAATAAAAGATTAGAAATAAATGGAACAAACTGAAAACAAATATGTAGATGATTGACTTAAATCCAAATATGTAAGTAATTAGGCTAAATGTAAATGGGTTAAACATTCTACTTAAATTGCAAAGACTGTCAAGTTGGGCAAAAGTACAAAATTAAACTATGTGCTGTTTGCCAGAGGTGCACTAAACATAAAGGCAAAGAATATGTCATTATAGAGTCTACAAACATGAAAAAGGCAATAAACAATTTTGTCAATCTATTTAAAATGAACATTTCTTAGAATTGATACACCCCTGGAAAAATACATGATGTTAGAACTGACAGAAGAATAAGTCTTAATAAAATCTTTAAAAAGGTGTGTGTGTGGCGGGGTGGGGGGGCAGCCCAGGTGGCTCGGCAGTTTAGCACTGCCTTCAACCCAGGGCATGATGCTGGAGACCTGGGATTGAGTCCCATATTGGGCTCCTTGCATGCAACCTGCTTCTCCCTCTGCCTGTGTCTCTGTCTCTGTCTCTCTGTCTCTGTCTCTCTCTGTCTCTCATGAATAAATAAATAAATAAAATCTTTAAAAAAATAAACCTTATATCTGTCAACAATATTGAATCTACAATTAAAAATATACTCAGATACAAAGACTTCCCTGGTACATTCTCCCAGATATTTAAGGAAGTGATAGGATTGATCTTACCCAAACCCTTTCAGAAAATAGAGAAGATGAAAGTTATTCTAAACTCACTTTATGAAACTTGCTTAATCCTGAAATAGAAATTTGACAGGCATGTTATGGACAAGGAAAATACAAACTGATGTCTTTCAGAAATCTAGGAACAAATAGGCTGAGCTCAATGCTAATGAGCAGAACCAGTAGGATGTCTGGTGTATGATGTGTCCAGAACAAGATGACTTCAAACCCTGGAAATTATCCCATGTGACTCACCATGGTAAAAGAATAAAAAAGGGAATCACCTGATCATTGATTAGATTCCCTGAAAGCCTATGGTTAATGGAATTCCATATCTGCTCATAAGAAAAACCATCAGCAAAGTAGAATTAGAAAATGCCTTAATATGATAATAATTAACAATCTAAAAGGAACCTGTAGGTAACACTGCACTTAATGGTGAAATATTGAACACTTGCTCCCTGAGGTTGAGAAGAGCCTGAGAACGTCTGTTCTCACCACGTCTGTTCCACAGTCTGCTAGAAATCCAAACAAATAAGGCAAGAAAAGTAAATGAAATTTGCAAAAATTAAAAAGATTACTCAGTGTTGCCATGATTATGTTTGTAGAAAATCCAAAAGGATCTACAAACCAGTAAAACTGATATGAAATTAATAAGGTCATTGAATTAAAAGTCAATATAAAAATCAATAGTATTTTATGTACAAATAAACAATCAGAAAACAAATTTTTATGAAATATCTAGTGTCAGCAAACTTTTTATTTTGCAAAGGGAGGTAGGAAATAATCCAGGGTTTGCAGACCATGTTTAATCACTGTTGTATGTCATTTCTTTCTCTCTGTCTGTCTGTCTGTCTGTCTCTCTCTTTTTCTTTAATGATATTTGGGAACATAAGAACTATTCTTAGCTGAGGGACCACACAAAAACAGATGGGTGGCTCAGCTTGGCCAGTGGGCCTCAGTTTGCTGGCCCTGGTCATAGCAACAGAGAATGTCAGATAAACAAGCATAAATCTGAGGGAAGCTATGCACGACTTCAACCCATAGCTGAGAGAAAGTAAAGACAACACAAATAATAAAAAATGTACCATAATCCAACAGGGATTATATTTTCAAATAATTGTCCTGTGAGAATGCCATTTCTGTGTGGAAGAAAGTGAAGAACTTCTGCTAATGTTAAGAGAAGGAAATACGTAAGCCACAGACTGAGAGGAGATATTTGCAATAAATACTTCTGACAAAGAATGAGCATCCAGGACAGACAGGAGCTCTGTAAAATGAATAAGAAAAAATAAATATAAAAAAAGGGTTAAAGAGGCTTCCACTAAAAAGGATATAAAATGCCAATAAGCAAGTGTACTCGACATCATTAATCATTAGGGACATGCAAATGAAATCCGTCATCTGATATCATCACATATCTAACATAATGGAAAACTGAGAGAGACAGGCAGGATGCAGATGACGAAAATTCTCCTCTGTTTGCTTTAGTGTGTAAGTTTGCACAACCACTTTTAGATCTGTTTGGTGATACATGTTGTAGTTAAATATCTTTCTACACTGTGACCCAGCAATTCCATTGCTAAGTACAAGTCCAAGAGAAATTAACCTATCTGTGCTTGAATGAAACATATGTATAAAATGTTTATAGAAAATGTATTCATAATGACCAAAGAGATAAAACAAGAAAATGGATAAAACTTATGGGGGGGGGGGAGGCACCTGGGTGGCTCAGTGGGTTAAGCATCTGCCTTTGGCTCAGGTCATGATTCTAGGGTCCTGGGATTGAGCCCTACATTGGTCTCTGGGTTTGGTGGGAAGCCTGCTTCTCCCTCTGCCTCTGCCTCTCCCCCTGCTTCTTTTCTCTCTCTCTCTTCCATAAATAAATAAATAAATAAATAAATAAATAAATAAATAAAATATTTTAAAAAACAGGTGAGATTGTAAAAAAAATAAAAAGCAAACAACTTGTGAGGTCACGGAATATAACACTATACAACAGTAAAAATGAGTAAAGTGCCAGCTCATCCAACTACATGCATGACTCCCACAAACCTTATGCTGAATAACAAAAACCAGACACACAAAAAAGCATGCCATATGGTTCTGTGTATAGGGAGTTTGATAAGAGGCAAAATTAATCTATTGAGGTAAAAGTCAAATAGAGGCTACTTTTGGGCAAAGAAGTGGCAAATGGTACTGAGTGTGTTTTACCTATTATTGATCTGGGGGGTGGTCACAGGGTATGTGCAATGATGCCAATCCATCACCTCTTTTAGTACACACTTAAGATCAACACACTTCACACCAATGCTTATATGTGTTATTCTTTAAATTAAAACATGAAAGAAAGGAAAGAAAATGAAAACAAAGGATATGCTATCTTACAAAATTTGACTACTACACAAAGAGAGTTGCTGTGGAGGAGAAGAGAAATTTATTTGATCTCACTGTTGCTTTGAAGATGAAGCACAATTGCATTTGTTAGTTGCCTGAGGTGATGGGTGTGGAAGGTTGGAGGTAAGGAAGCACACCCCCACATGCAGACCCCCCCCTCGGACAAGCAAGAAGAGGGGCATGTAGAAAGAGCATCCAGCATCCAGGGCAACAAGAGGGTTTCACAGGCAAATGGGATGAAGAAAGGAAGGGAAGAAGATACATATCTCGATAAGGAGTGGGAAGTTGAAAGAATGCACTCGTGACTGCTGAGTTTTCTCCAGTCTGGGCATAGCAGGCATCAAACGGGGCCAGGGTGGTGCCTGAAGACCGCAGTGTGGTCCACAGTGGTCACATCATGTGAGCTTCTCCAGCAGATCAGGGAGAAGAGGATACAGATTACAGACTGGATCAGCACTCAAAGATTTTCATGACAGAGGACGACAGGGATGTGAGGGGGTTACAGATGCCGGAGTGGGGATTGGATGGATTTGGACCAAAGGGAAGGCTGTCAGTCTAAACACGCCAGAGTGACAGTCACAGCGTGGACTTACAGCACCGACCGGCACATCTGGGTCCATGTGAGGCAGCATTTCAGGAAGGAAGTATTCCAGAAGGGAGAACTGCCCAGCTGACCCAGAGGGAAAGAGTAAACACCTGTTATTTAAGCCAATAATGTTTTGAATTTGTTGTACAGCAACAACTAACTTATACACACTTTATAAAAAATAAGAGTGCTTCGATTCTTAGAACATTGGAATCTCTGCAATAATACTGTTTTTTTAATAGGTAAGTTTTGGAAGATGTTGTCTATTGGGACAACTTGGGACTAAAATAAATCAGAATATTTCACCCTAGGGATGCCTGAGTGGCTCAGCCGGTTAATCATCCTGCTCTTAATTTTGGTTTAGGTCACAATCTCAGGGTCCATGCTCAGTGGGGCGTCTGCTTGAGGATTCTCTCTCTCTCCCTCTGCCCTTCCCCCAGCTGTCTGTCTCTAAAATAAATGCATATTTAAAAGAAAAATAATATTTCACCCCAAAATATGCCATTTGGGCACAAGAATTATTTTGAGCTGGAAATAATTGAGAATTAACAAATACAGAAGAATTTTCCTCCCTCTCTGTTTCTCCCTAAAATCGGGGCATACGTTTCCTGAGTTAGCCTCCTAACCATACCACATTTTAGGTGGCCTCCTATACCACACCAGGAAGGGGAGCGAGGCCAACTCCTGGAACTGCAGAAACACACCTCACTAAAAAAACCCTAACCTCCCATTAGTTCTCCATATACGTCTTGGTCTCATGCCCACAATTGATCATCTCTTGAAGTCTGGACTCTCCATCGTTTGTTAAAATAGTGTATAAGCCTTATTCTAACTTCTTTAAATTTCACTTTTCTGTGAACTTCTATGAACATAAAATATTAATACATTTGTACTGTACTTTTCCTATTAATCTGTGTTTTGTCAGTTAAATTCACAGGCCCCTAGTCACAGAACCTAAGAGGGTGGAGGAAGATGAAATTTTCCACCCTCACAGTTAAATGGATCTCTTTTCCTTCCTGCTTCTACATTTCGGGATGATTTGTCTTTTTATAATAAGCCTGAGTTTCTTTTACTACTTGAAAAAAAAAGTGTTAAAATGTTAAGAAACACTGTTAATCCAGCAAATACACAATATCACCTAATGCCAAGGGTATGGAATGGTACCTGATTCTCTTGCTGATAATCCAGTTTTTGGTTATTATTTACATATATTCTGATTATAGAGAATGGCCGCAGAAAGATGCGTGAGTAAATGAGATCGGTTTCTCCAAAGATAATCAGATTGGCTGATTGAAATAGAAGTCCCCAGACCAACGTGGCCAACAGGACGGGCTTTGGGACAAAGCGGTCTAATTCTCATTAAAACATGCAGTGTTGCAGACTGGCTTTGAAGATTTTTCTCTCTTTAAATTTGCTTCAGTACCAGACAGAAAATAAGATAAAATGCCTTCTTTGCTTCTGAGCATTGATGTCTGTGCTGTGTTTCAAATTTAAAGTTTTTTTTTTTTTTAACTTTGCAGTGAAAATCAAAAACTCCGTAAATGATGTTAGAGACAGCAGGAAGTGTGTAAGAATCACAGAGAATCTTGCTGCAGTTTATATTATTTCATTATCTAAATCAGTGGGTAATGATTTCTTATATATCAAAGCTGATAATTATTTTTCAGGGATGTGAGCAATGGAAGAGAAGTAGGAGTTTGAGGACGATGTCAGTAAAAGAGCCAGGGTTTCTGCAGAAAAGTGGAGGAATTTGCCCAAAGAGCAATTATGTAAATAAAATGTGCCTAGGGCTAGAATAATGTGACTGTCACCCACTGACAGAATGGCCCGGGGCTCAGGCCTATAAGTATTCACATAGGGAGGTAGGAGATCCAGTGGGGTGAAAAAAAAATTAAAAAGTCAAAAAAAAAAAAAACACCCTTGTTTTTCACTTCTTTTCCTCCTGATTGCAGATTGTTGGAAGGTGGATCTTTTCTGTGTTTCTGCTTACTTACTGAAGTGATTGTTCTGGAGGGAAGGGTTTCATCAATCCCCCATCTCCCTACCTCCAGGCCCCTAACCAGCCCCACCCTTCCAATGGATTCCATACACGGCTTCCTCCCATATTAAAACAACCCCCAAACATCCACAAACACTGACACTCACTGGCTCCACCGCTCTGGTTCTCTGTTGAGTATCAGATATTTTGAAGATGGGGATCCCTGGGTGGCTCAGCGGTTTGGTGCCTGCCTTTGGCCCAGGGCGCAAGGGGTCCAGGGATTGAGTCCTGCATTGGGCTCCTGGCATGGAGCCTGCTTCTCCCTCTGGCTGTGTCTCTGCCTATCTCTCTCTCTCTCTCTCTCTCTCTCCATGTCTATGTCTATCATGAATTAAAAAAAAAAAAAAAAAAGATATTTTGAAGACCACCTCCACAGCAGAAACCTTTGGATTGTAGGATGCATCACATCTTTAAAAATTAATAAGGCAATGACATCCTCTTGTTTGATCAGGCAAAGATGTTATTTTAAAAGGACAGTTACTATCAACAGTTTTTTTTTTAAAAAAGAAAGCATATTGTAACTCCAAAACCTATAGGAAGGAGATGATTCTGGGCAATACTTAGCTTTCTGAAAAACTCATGAAGATGCTGTTATTGATATTTTTCTCATGATTTTCCTGACCCAGCAGAAATGCTGCAGTGGACACCCTGCTCCAAGGCCAGGGAGGTGGCTGGTCCCTGCCTCCGTCATCCTGCTTTCTGCCCTGCTGTCCTGCTCCCTGAGAGAGCCTTCCCTTCCCTCCTGACTTGCCTACCTGCCCACTTCCCAGATCCTGGCCTCCCAGATCCCAGGCTCCCTGATCCCAGCCTTCCAGATCCTAGCCTTCTAGATCTCAGTCTCTCAGATCCTGGCCTCCCAGATCCCAGCCAGGGATGCAGGGTCATGTGTCCAAGGCAGGAACAGCAGGAACCTGGAGCCAGAGTCGGAAGGATGCAGCAGCAAACCTAGGTTGGCAGGACCAGTGGAGCCCTGCCTGCTGCCCCCTGAGGTGGATCTGAGCAAATGGAGAACCCAGCCCAGTAGCTTCCTTCCCTTCTGGCTGACACCACCAGCACCCATGGGTCAGTGGCTGCAGGGAGAGATGTGGCTGCTTGAGAAAAGCTCACTAATTAAGACCAACAGGACAAAGGTGATGAGTGGAAAGCATGAATCAGGGAATCTTTCAGGAAATTGTAGTTTCTTGATCTCTTGAGTGCAGGCAGCAGAGTGAACCAGCCCTGTCTGCGTCTCCCTGAGGAGTCCCCGGCACCAGCCAGTGATGGGTGACAAGGCGGGGAGACCTGACTTCTGTGCCGGTAGCACCCTGCGTGGGTCAGGCACTTGAAGCACGCCCCTGACGGCTGTTAGGGCAGTGGTTCTGGAGAAGGTCTTCCCTCATCCTATGGAAACGTGGCCTCCAGCCCAGCCCCCGTTGCCACATAGTAAAGCAGCTCTGTGGTGTTTTGTATCTGGGCTATTCTGGGTTGTCCCCGTGTGTGGAGTGTGTGTATGTAAGTTGTGTGTGCATATGTGTGCACGATGTGTGCATATGTGGGGTTGTATATAAGCGTAGGTTCTAGGTTCTGTGTGCATGTGCATGCGTGCCTTGGTGTGCATGGTGTATATATGAGTGTGTGCTGTGTGTGGTGTGTGAGCGTTGGGTGTTTGTTGTATGTAAGTGTATGTGTAGTATGTATGTTGTGAGTATCAGTGTGGTCATGAGCATGTGTGTTGTGCACACTTGTATGTGTGTCCTGTGGGGGTCATTGGGGAACATGAATGTGTGTGTGTTGGGTGTTTGTTGCTTATAGGTGTAGATGTGATATATATGTTGTGAAAGTGAGTGTGTGTTCATGAATGTGTACATGAGCGTGTGCATGAGTGTTATCATTATTAATGATATATATTTATATTTGTATTTATATATATTTATATATACTATATATACGTATTTATATTTGTATTTTTTTTACTTTGGAGTGTCTCAGAGCCTTTGTACTGTGTTGTTTCGGTCCCTCCAACCACCTCCCAGATGGTGATGAAGAAATGTGTCCTGAAGAATCAGTTTACCCTACACAGAAGCCGAACTGTCAGGGGATGGGCCAGAGGCTGTGGAAGCTGCTTGATGGATGATGGGACCCAACGTCCCCCTGAAGGTGCACGAGGGACTGGGTGGCAGGAGGGAATGACATTAGTGGAGTTGGGAAGTGTCCAGTGAGCACCTTCTTCTCTTGAGGAAAGTTCTGCGCATCGATCCCAACCACGTCCGCCAGGCCCCAAGTTCCACACCTCATGGAAAGGGGACCCTTTAGGATCGAGAGAAGGGGAGATGGAGGAGGGCTGACCATGTGCACGCCCCCCCCCACCCGGGGACAGGGGGCTCTGGCCCACACCCCTGTCCCGAGGAGCTGAATCCCCGCAGCCCAGGGACTGAGGGGCTCTGGCATCCACTCAGCCGTGTCATGTCACTGGTGGCACGGCTGTCCAACAGGGCTAGGGATGAACAGCACGTGTAGTGTCCTCATTTGGAATGGAAGTGAGGCTCAGGACCACACTCCAAAGGAGCGCATCAACCTGGCTTTTAGGGCAGCAAGACAAAGACGTACTCCATACGTGTGCACCTCGTGATGGAAGCAGGAGCCCGGGGAGAGGGGAGTTTCTGAGACGGGAGTTCAAAGCATCCATAGTTTCGTTACTATTTCTTGTGGCAAATAGATCTTTTGTGAAAGGGGATTAGGCCTGTCTTGTTGGTAATGGGGAACCTGAGCAGGTTCACCTGATGGGGCTGCCACACGAGATCCCATAGGCCGGCAGCTTCAAATGATGGACGTGCGTTGTCTCCTGGTCCCAGATGCTGGAGTCCAAGACCAACGCCAGTGGGTGGGTGTGTCCCGAGGCCTCTCTCCCAAGGCGTGCAGACAACCGCCTTCTCCTCAAATCCGCACGTGGGTGTCCTCCTGTCAGCGTCCTGATGTCTTCTTACAAGAGCATCAGTCCTACAGGATCAGCCTCCACCCACAGGACCTCCTTTTAATTTAGTCACCTGTTTAAAGATTGGATGTTCAAATACAATCACATGTAGAGGGATTGGGGCTTGGGGTCCAATCTGGGGGACTCAGTGCAGCCTCTCATCTGGCCCCTGCATACCTGTGACCATGAGTTCATGTCTTCTTGAGGCGCGAGGACAAGGTACGCATGCTTGTACCTGAAGGGCACTCTGTACATGTCACACGGGCTTATCAAAGTGATTTTTTTGTAGTCATGACTGTGAGGATAGTATTTGACTAGCATCTGATGTGATTTTCTTGCCTATTCCAGTTACTCTATCTTATTTTATTTTATTTTATTTTATTTTATTTTATTTTATTTTATTTATCTGTCCCCTTTCTTAGTTTTTTCCATGTTAAACCCTCAGAACAAAAGTTCGATAAAGCATTTCTGCTATTTACCGAAGGTAGAGGCCCGGTTGGTGCGTTTCTGATTCTCTGAACCGTCTCGTCTCTGGTCCCCTTACCTCATGAAGCAAATATTTCCCCTACTTTTAATCAAGCAGAGCATTTGCACACAGTTTTTCTCTCTGCTGCTATGTTAACTTCTCTCCTTCCAGCTTCGTTGTAAGCGCGGTGGCACTAACTCATAAAATTAATTCCCTTTCCGTGGGATTGTCAGAAATGAGGATTGTTCTGACCCCTATTTGAACTCATGAGCTGGAATGAAGTTGTTCAGTGAGCTGGAGAAGACAAAGCTGGGTTCCAAGAGATTAATCAGCTCCATCAGCCCTCGGAAGAGGCCTGGAAACGGCCCCGTCACACTGACCCTGAACAGCTCCGACCCGCGCACAAATGAAAGCCATCACTCCTGGCCAGGAAGATACTAAATTATAGGCTTTTAAATTTAATTTTCAGTTTACTTGTGTTTTCGATTAGCGTGCCATGTCTCATAAAGACGGTAGTACCTTTAAGTAGTAAACACCTCCACCCGGTAGCCCGGGCTGCCCTGGTAATGAAAAGGCGCACCCCGACTGCGATCCGTTACCAAACACGCCGGAGTGGATTCTGGACCCGTGACATCTTAAGCTACAATAGCAAATTATTTTCTTCATACCAAAATCAATAACTGGCTTGGAAATAGAAAGTCTCCCTGGGCCTGGGGCCACAGGATTTCCTGACAGGCTCCTAAAACTATCTCGCGGTCGCCGGGAGGCCTGGGGACGGCCATCGACTTTCCACTCACAGTGGCGTCGCGGGGCATCTCCCCGGGCCAGGCAGTCTTCACGGCTGGATGACGGATGGCCAGCTGGAGGAGGACCGTCCTCGCCCACCGCACCCCGGTGGGATGTCACTTGTGCACACACAGGACACAGAAATTTTTCTGTTCTCTGGAGTGAACATTAGAACGGTGGCTGCCGGGAGGGCGCTGAGGGCTGCTGACAGACGTGGTGGCCGCACCTTTGGTTATTCTGGGTGTAGGTTCACACTTACCCAGCATGAACCAGCCACTGTCCCAAGGGAAAGCTCCAGAGAGCTGGAGCGTGGGTGCACAGAGGATCCCGATGCACACGTGCGCGGCCCGAGCCCTCTATGCACCTGCCGAGCCAGCGGCCAGGCCTTCCCTCCCCTCCAAGCACCGCGGTCCTCCCTGGAGTGGCCCCAGCAGAAGCCACCCGACCCTGACCGACGGCCTCGGCGCCAAAGCCACTGGCTAACACGTGGCTGTGCAGGGCCACACTTCAACCAGCCCGGTTCACGGCCTGCTTGGCTTACAACCAAGATGGAAGCAAACAGGCAAAAGAAATGTAGGGAGAAGAAGAAAGTCACTTTAGCAAGATGGTAACTGGGGCCTGCCCCTGCTCTGGAAACCTCGCCCCTGACGTGGGTGGTCCTGCCTCCCTTCCCAGGCCTGCAGCGGGCTTCCCTCGCTTTCAGGACTGAGTTCTGGTAAAGTCCAGCACAGAGTGAACGCAAAGGATAAGACTTGACTTACGTCCCCCTGCTCCCAGCGGCATTCCTGAGCCCCAATCAACAGGTCTGGGCGTCCAGAGAATGTTCCAGACCAGCGTTGGCATCCCTGTGCTGGGAGAAGCAGGCGGCAACAGATCACACCAGGGTGTGCAAGCTGGAGGGCTCCCAGCCATGGCTGCAGGCTCTCCCTGGGCTCTCTGCACAGCTCATGATGCAACCCTGCGAGGATGCGATCCAGATGATGTTTTGGGACTTGAAGGTTGGGGATCATTTATCTTCTTGGAACCAAACTGAACAACATGTGTGCTTATGGCCAGCCCCGTGCTGACCCCTCCAGTAGGTGCTCTGTCCCTCCCTGTCCCCATCCCCACATCCCCACAGTCTGCAGGATGCAGCCCTGGGAGGAAACCCCTTCAGAGTCACACAGGATGGTGTGCCGTCTCCTTGTGAGTTAGTTCTTTGGATTCCAAGTCAGGGTGAGGTGATGATGTTTGAAAGCCAGAGGGTCCCATCTTGGGGACACGGTTCCTGAGACAAGGCATGCCCCAACCTGGGATGCCTTCCCTGCCGGTAGAAGCTGGAGAAGCCGGTCAGTGCAGAGACTGGCCACAGACAGCAGGCCACTGCTCTTGCCTTTTTGTTCAGTTCAGGCTTTTCCAGTTTCACAAAGAGACACAAAGAGTAACACGCAAGAACCAGGCAAAGCTATTTCTTTGTATCTGTGTCACATCTTCCACTCACGTTGCTGATTCCTTTTTCGTATTTTGCTTTTTCATTCATTTGTACAAGAATACTCTAGAAGCAACTTGGCCTTGCACAGTGCTGTAGAACAAAATGCTTTAGAAATACTGAATTTAATGGGTACAACATGTAATTTTATGAAAAACGTGAAGCAAGACATATTTCATAATATCAATTGGTTCTCACTCCAGTTGGACTCAGAGCTAAGAGTCATCAAATGAATTGATTAGCCAAACGGAGAACACTTCTGGGAAAGTTTCCAAGTGAAATGGTACAATCGTTTGTAATCAGAATGGAGCTTCTGTGCTGGGTGCTCGGTGCTGAGGACTCTTGGCCAGTGGGGTGTGAAGGAGGAAGGACGCCGGGGCCCTGCCCTGATGTGGGTCATCAAAGTCTCCAGGTAAGAGATGCCCCAGCTGCTGCCTCTGCCTGAGAGCAGCTGGCTTCTGCTCCCTCTCTAGGACCCACAGGAGCTCTTTTCTTCCTCTCATTTCCTCTAAAAAATATAGGAAGGGAAGCAAATTTAAAAGCAGGGCAACCCAGGCTAGCTCTCCTTAACCCACGGCTCAGGTGGGAAGGTCCTGTTGGACATCCGTCCTGGGGCAGGACCAGTTGGGCCTGTTTGTGTGCTGAGGGACCTTCCCCAGTAGACAGGGGTTTGGGACCATTAGACCCATTAGATGAATTATCTAGACCATTAGATGAATTATCACGGAGTCATCCGGCAGTATCTGAGCTAGCCCACCACGCCGTCCATCGGAAGAACCGTGACGGTGCCCTCTGAGCACGGGCAGTGCTCCTTGGGGGCAGGAGGGCCCTGAGGCTGGGCTGGCTTCCCATGCTCAGGGGCCCCAGGATTAGTTGAAGCCTCTGCGGATGACGCCGTGTTGAAATTCTAAGCCTTTGCCTTTTGCATGGGGCCCTCCTACTTCTGCAGCTGGCCTGTATGGGGAAGGGGTCCCGCCAAGGACAGTAAATTGCTCCAAACGACACAGTGAGGGACGTACGTGACCCTCTGTTGGCTGCAGCCCCGTGCAGTGGCTGTGCCAGGTGCCGGCAGGTGAAACTGTGCGTGAGGCAAAGTCAGGAAGGGGCCCCGTGCTGTGATTCCAGGGGAACTGAACAAGGTCCACAGCTGACGCCTGTATTCACTGACTTTCACCAGCAATTGCTGAAGTAACTGGGAACTGGTAAGAAGGTGTGTTCAGGGAGGATGGTTTTATTACTGATATTGTGTAGGATTGATGCATGATGGTCATGAAAGGGAAACTAATTTTTACCTAACTTTTATAAAGTTTCACATTCACCATTGCTTTCCCAGTGGTGGCTGGCACCCTGACCACTCTTGGGCGGCAGGGGCTGGAGGGGTGGGCATCTGGGGCAGCCCAGCTAAGGCGCAGAGGGGATTCCAGCCCCATCGTCCGGCTGCCCCACGAGGCCCTGGGCAGCACACAGCAGCCTAGAGCTGCCCTCTGCCCTTGCCCCCTTCCTGACCCGAGAATCTGAGAACAATGGCAATGATGGTCCTGTGCCCCAGGCTCTGTGGTGACATGTTCTGTGGTCATAAATACCTGAAACACCTCCATTCATGCACCTGTCCTTTCATGCATCCACTAGGGCCCCGGGGCACACAAATGCAGCTAGGATATGTTCTCTGCCTCCCAGAGAACAAGGCCGTTTGTTCTGACATCTTTGTGGCCCCGGAGTCAGGAACCAAACCAGCCCCCGTGTAGACAAACCTCAAGAGCACGCCCAATTCTGAGGAACTATGTCCACCATTCAAACTCAAGGGGCTTCCCTCTGGACCTTCCAGGCTAGCAAAAGTCTTATAAACATAAAACTTTGTCTCATGGGCAGTTTCACTTGCCGGCACCTGGAGGAGGCCAGGAGGTGCATGGCCATCACACAGGGCTGCAGCCAACGGGTCACGTCCCTCATTGTCGTTTGGAGCAAGAGTTGCCCCCCAGGACCTAAAGATTATAGACTGTGTTAGCCAATCAGTTCTCCTGTTTATTTACTGTTTTACCAGGGTTGACACACCATTTCACTCTCCCCTACATTGTCCACTTCTGATCCTAAAAGAACTTTGAATTATACGCGCGCTACTCTGTCTTCCACATGCAGGACCTCTTAAAATTCAATATTTCAGTATTGTGTTGTATTTCCAATCTGGAAGCTTAAGCCTAAAAGACTATGCATTTACTGGGTTGCCTGGCTGTCTCCTGGCTGGAGCTTGCAACTCTTAATCCTTAATCCCAGGGTGGTAAGCCTGAGCCCCGCGTCGGATGTAGAGATGACTTAAACATGAAAACAAAAAAACAAAAAAATGATGTGTTTTACTTGTCAAATCCTCAGGAGGGATATTATTAAGTGTTTGACTACTTACTTACTAGGTTTTCAGGGGTGATCTGTTACTGTTTAGAAGACTTTTCTTGTCGTTAAGTGAAAGAGGACCCGTGTCCCCTGCAGCTTCATGGGGCATCCGCACGGAAGGCTGGTCGACCCTCATGGGGGCTCCTGGGTGTCCCCACTCTTGGGCTCATTCCAGGGCTCCTACCATGGCCTGCTAAGATGCAAGATGTTTTCTGTTCCCAGAGCACTGCATTGCTTCACCCTGTTTAATGGGTTATTTATGAGGAAAAAGACATTGGGAGTGAAGAAATGCAGAGCTTTTTGTTCTGGGACACACAGTGCTTTTATCACATAAATAATTCACCCTTTTTGTCCTAGTCCTGCCAAGCACTTACCTTTCCAGGTGTGCTGGCTACAGCTGCACACTCCTTGTCTGAAATGTGTTCCATGCGGCCTGGCGCGCGCCCTGCCACAGCCCTCGGGTTCACGGGCAAGTGTGTTGTGTTAACGCATCGACCTGCTGCTCAGCATGAGCTCTGCCATATCAGACCACGAGTCAGGCATGGCCTGCTGCCGGTCCAAATCCCACTGCGGGCCAAGTTCCACCATTAAAGGCACGTGTCCCCTCTGGGATGTCAAGGAAGACGTCTGCTGTATATCTGAGGGCTCCGATGGCCAGAAATGAAACCACAGTAAAGAGACCAAGAGCTGCAGCTGGGAGAGCTTTCTGGAAACACAGGCAATGTTGTCACCGTGAAGGCAAATTTTCTTTTCCACCTCGACTTGCACTCAGCACACGTTGTGAGTCAAATGGAAATCGAACGGAGGCACGTCTTAGAACACGGCAGACAGCACTGCTCACAATCCCAGACATGATCAAAGGGCCCCTGCATCGAAAAAGGCTTTCCTGGAAAATATTAAAGTGGCGCATCTTCTGTGGGGGTCTCTACAGCTCACAGCACAGGCGACAGTTCTCAGATGATACCCTGTAAGCCTGATTTGCATTGCAGATGAGAAATATTAATTAAACAGTAAATGTGTCTTTGCAAATGAGCAGCTCATGCTTTTAAGAGTCACAGGTTCTAAGCGGTGTTTGGAAATTTCTTCTGAACTTAAGACAGGTCAGGATAAACACATTACAACGAATTTTTATTTTCTCGCTTCAGTTCAGGTAAAGGTATTTTAGAATAAACTTAAACTCAGGACAGGTTTTTATTCTCATGGGCTGTTTGTGGGAGGCCAGTAAAGATATTCCTGTAAGTATGGGAATGAAGGACAATTATTTTTAAAGTTTAATTTTAGTTTCCTGTCTCCTGTGTTTCCTAACAGGTTGGATTATTAGCTAAAAAGGACATCCTTTAAATGACTGAGACTATACACTTAATCTGCAGTTTTAATATAATAGTATATGTTGATTGAAATCAGAATACCAAAAGGCTAGGTTTGGGGGTCATTCTCAATGACAGAGTACATCCAAAATAATTTAATTTTCAGGCTGTTTTGATAAGATGCATCAAAACAAAAATAAATTCATGTATGTGAAAAATTCATGAACTTGGTTTAGAAAATTTGAATCAGCAACAAGTTGTTGGCGCTCTGGTGAGGAAACTGGTCCTGCACTTTGCCTTCTAAGAAACAAAATTGACAAACTCGACGTTAGCCATGCTTCCCTGGTGATACTGACATTCAGGACCAGCGTCTGGAGGAGAGAGCCCAGGGCCATCAGTGGGTGATGGGGTCCCTGGGTCCTGGCTGTAAGTGGTATGCAGGGGTGTGTCGGGCAGTGCTACACCACGCAACTTTGCGGAGTGACCCCACTATGGCCCCAGGAGAGGCCCCTTTGCTGGTGGCTGAGATCTCAGGCCTTGGGTCTAATCTCCTTGGACATGGTGGGAGATGCTGTAGGGAACCACCTCCCAGGTAGCAGAAACATGTCTCTGCTGCTGTTTGTTCGCACACGTGAGAACGTGGCCCCTCTGACTGTTAGACACACAGGTCTCAGCCACAGAGTGTGCAGCCCTGGGCAAGGGGACCTGTGGGACCTCTGAGGAGACACCAGGGACACAAACGTAGGCAATGAGCAATTCCTCTGCATTGCTGCTCTATGGGTAGATTAGATGAGGTGTGATGCAAGCCTACAGCCAACACACAAGTAATTTAACCCAAGAACATGGGGCCAGGAAAGTCAGAGAAATACATCAGTGAACGTGAATTTTCCCATCATTGTCACTTTATTTATTACTCATTTTGCTGAAAGAAAAAAAAGTTAATCTGTTCTTTTTTTTAAATAATAAATTTATTTTTTATTGGTGTTCAATTTGCCAACATACAGAATAACACCCAGTGCTAATCCCGTCAAGTGCCCACCTCAGTGCCCGTCACCCAGTCACCCCATCCCCCGCCCACCTCCCCTTCCACCACCCCTAGTTCGCTTCCCAGAGTTAGGAGTCTTTCTGTTCTGTCTCCCTTTCTGATATTTCCCACCCATTTCTTATCCCTTCCCTTCTATTCCCTTTCACTATTATTTATAAGTTAATCTGTTCTTAATTCCCCTTTCTAGAGCCCCATTATTACTAGAAGCTACAATGTTTGTCTTCCCATTTACTTTCAAAATTTCTTAGAGCCGGGGCAAAAAGGGACTCCAAACTCCATCCCACCTAATGTTTCCCAAAGTGGAATTCATGTGAGTTGAGGACCCCACGACGGTCCATTTAGGGGTCCTGCTGGTCCCATGCACTCGACACAGCCACGTAATACATACATAGCATTTTCATATATTTCACATGTATGCATACTTGTAAGTGTGGTATATATACAAGTTCTCTATATAAACATCTATGCATGCTTTATTTTTATGATAGATTTATTTATTTTAGAAAGCACTTGTGAGAAAGTGAAAGCCCAGGAGAGGAAGAGGGGGACAGAGAGAAGGAGAAGCAGACTCCATGCTGAGCGAGGAGCCTGACGTGGGGCTCAATCCCAGGACCCTGAGATCATGACCTGAGCCAAAACCAAGAGGCCAATGCTCAACCAAGGAAAAGAAAAGAAAAGAACCGTCTCTCCGTCCAGTCTGCCTCATCTACCCCACAGACGTCGACTCCTGCTGTTTTCCCGGGGTGCTTTACCTGCTTACAGGCAGCACCCTGCCTTGACTCCCCTGCCTCCTGCTCCCTGCGTCTTCCTCACCGGCGGGTCCGGGGGTCTCCCCAACAGCGCACACCAACTCTCTCCTGTGCATTTACTTAGCTGTGGAGCGTGCCTCCATATTCATTAATTAAATGTGACTTTTAACCCCGTCATTCTTGATGGATAATCTAACATTTTTAATGTTAAGAATATTTTTTTACAGATACACTTTTTTTCCATGTTTATGTAATTACCTTTTTCAATATTCCTTTTTTGGCTTTTGGCTTTGAGTGGTGTTTAGATAGGATTGTCCTCTCATGTTTTCTTCTACTATTCTCACTATTAATCATATATCTTTTATCCCCCTGGGTTTTGACCTTTTCTGAAGGCAGCGCTGGCTTGTTTTTCCTTTCAGAAGACTACTCACTTTTGCATGTGCTGACTTCCGTGACCTGATGGGGTGTTTCTGGGCTTCCCACGGCTTCTCCGTTCATGTAGCAGCACCTGCCTGTGTTCGTCCATGTTGCTCTATAATTTGTGTTATTACCTGTAGATGTTGCTTTCACATGTCTTAGAGTTTTCATAAACATAACTTTTGTACCATTTACTTCTTGACACTTGTGCTGCATTCCCTGAGAAATTAATGATTTTATTTCTGTGCATTTAGGGGAACTGACTGCTCTTCCTTCCTCTCATTGCCTCCAGTTATGAACTGTGTCCCCAGAGGGCACGCCTCACTCATAGGAGGCCCCGGCACACTGGCCCCGGGCTGGGCAGGTCTGTGTGAGCAGACATGGGTCTGAGGTGGGGAGACACGCTGCATGCTACACTGAGGACATTCTCTGCCAGCGCAGGGTGCAGGCCTGTGCAGGAGCCACCCCTGCATCTGCCCCCAGCTGGGCTATCTGCTTCGACCTAGGCTTCCTGGCTTTGCACATCCCCTCCTGGTGTGAGTGAGGGCACCCGTGTGTGTGCACAAACACACACAATAGACACCCCATATGCTATACATACATGACGTACACATGGCACAGAAAATCCACCTCACATGCCACACACTCTGCCCACCTGTCTACAGGAAATACACATGGCACACACACTACACACACATGAAAATGAATTTCAAAAAGCCAAAGCATGTTGTGCTCCTGTTTTCTGGGTTTGATGGCCTCTGATGGTTTCTATTTTGTTCCAATCTCTTCCCTTCTATTTGTTCTTTCATATCAAAAAAGTTGACTCCAGGCCTCTGGACTTCTGAGATGCTCTGTGCAGTGTGGACGGTGCTGCCAGCTCGTGGGCGCTGTGCCCACTCCGAGCCTCCTCCCAGCATGGGTCCCCACTCCCCTGCTGACCTGAGGCTCTCTTGCTGGGTCCACGGATCCTGGCTTGACTTCTAGAGGCTGAGCAGGTGCTCACCCTCAAGCATACAGAGAAGGCACAGACATATATATTTGTAAGAGCCTCCTCTTCCTTATCCAGGCCCTTGGCAACTGGCTGCTAGTACTGGCTAACTCCTGACTCTCTGAGCCAGTGATGCCCTTTAGGGACTAGAATCCCTAATCCCAAATTCCACAGTCCGAAAGTCCCACGGAGCACTTGCCACGCATGCCCAGGGTTGGTGGGGCCGGTCCTCCTGGGATGAAGGGACCACGGGGCCTGAGGAGAGTTGTGAGCCCCGCAGGGAGCAGCTCCAGGCCAAGTTTGTGCCCCCAGGTCCCCGCCATGGGGCTGCCTGGGGTACTCAGGGAGGCTAAGGCTTCCAGGGACAAGCCACCGGAGGGCGAGGTCCATGGGCCCCGGGGTCTGCAGAGGGTCTACTGTCCAAGGACCATCCTTTCTGTTTCTTTGTATCCACTTTTGAGCTGAGCCTTCCTATTCTTTCAGCAGGTAGAAGAAGGGGCCTCTCAGAGGCGGTTTCCATTGCAGAGCCTGGAAGGGTGGCTGCCCATCGACGTCTCTAGGAAGGGGCGGCCTCCTCTCCCTCGCTTGGTGTGATACAGGATAGGCCGTCGTCAAATGTTTACATTAAGAAGTATACAGCAAGCCTTCACTTTAGAGGCAAATTAATAGTCGGGCGCTGTGAGAGCCTGACTCTATCTGAATATTGATGGTCTTCTTGTGCAGGTCTCCCCGGGCCGGGGTGTGAGGTGTTGATCAGTGCTTCTTACTGATAAGCAAAATATTTCCAGAGCGTGAAGAATTCCGCGGTGTGTGAAGAGGATAACCATAATCTGCCCCAGCACGCCAGGTCCTCGGCGGCGGCCGCATTGACAAGCAGCCGACGGTGCTAAGCTCTCTATTAGAGCCGCGCAGTGAAAGGTCCCCTCATTTGAATGAGGCCTCTTCTGCATGTGAAAACCGTGGCTGGGCGGGAGTGCGCCTTTAATTAGGGTGGCATTTGGAAGCAGAGGCCTTAAATGTTCACTTTTGTGATGCTAAATCGCCGAGTGTTTTTAAACACATTGTCATCTTTCGTAAACAGTTTTATTCTGACTTATTTCGTAGAAAGGGAATGAATGGCCAGCCTACCGCGGGCAGGAAAGGAGGAGGTGCACACGGCGATCTAGGTGATGGGATATTTAAATCCAACTGTTTGATGAAATGTAGAAATATGTTTAAATACAGGATTAGACTTCTAATATACGAAGCAGTCAGGAGATCAAAGGCTCCAAAGTCCTGCTGAAAAGGGGCGGAGGGCTGGGGGGGGGGGGCGGGATTTGAGAGCCAAGTGATTAAGGAGAGTTTTCAATGTGTTTTATCCGATCTGACTTCAGCATAAAAATAAACACAGCTGACGTGCGCAGAGGGTGGCGGTCCTCTGGTTGCCCTGGACCCTTGGATCCGGAGCCGGCGCCTGGGCTCTGGTTCCCGCTCCGGCACTCAAGGAAAAGGAGCATTAGGCCTGGACAGTGACCTGAACGCCCCCAGGGACTTCCTGATGGATACCGGTAGGTTCCACGTGCAACCAACACCCACGACAAACCGGCCTAAGCCTGCTGCAGCCCAGCAAACTCAGGAAGGTCAGATTTGGGATTTTGGAAGGAGGCTCTGCAGCCGCACAAAACCCGAGACCCGATGGCCAAGCAGAGGACACTCGGGAAAACAGTGTGGTGCAGAGAAGCCGCCGGGCAGGTGACAAGTCAGGAACCCGGACGTGCCCTTCAGTTTTTGGCTTTTAAAAAGATCCTCCTAACATGTTCCGCACGTCGGTGCCCATGTTTGAGAAGGTTCGCAGGTGCAGCAATGACTAACCAGCGGATAAGATGACTCAGCGTAAATCAGCCATCCAGCCAGGATTAGGAAATGTCTCGTTTCTATTCCTACATTAAGCTGCCAGACTTCATATTTTATTTGTTCGCTCATAGACGGTTCCCGTCTCTGTCTCTCTCTCTCTACTTAGCATTTCATGCAAATGAAAATTTAAGAACGGGACTTTTAATAACCAAGGAGGCCCATTTATCACTATTTGGGATCTTATTTATATGACCATTTTCTACAAATATAATCTTATGAATCACTCTTTATGTAAATAAGTATAGCACCAACCATGTTCTGTATTAGAGACAGTTCCATGTTTTCTAACTCTTGTGCAGCTCTGCAATGTGTCTTATAACAGTATCTGTCTCAGCAGCCTCCACTGGGTTTAATTAACTTAAATGATTATAAGCCTATAGTTCTTTCTCCATTTTAGAGGTTTTTAGGTATGTTTTGAAAATGCAAGTTATGCGTCTGTTGGTCAATTTAAGAAGATGGCAGCAGCAGCAAGAAGCATTCTGTGCACCCGGAGGGGGCTTCAGGAGGCCCCGGGCGATGCACCATTCACCAGCACACTTCCCGCGGGCACGGCCTTCACACGGGTTTTAGCGGTCCACCAAGCCTTCGAGGCCAGAGGCATAGAGTTACTGGCACACACTTCTGAATCAGAGGGATCTTTGTTTATATGGCGCCCTCTCCGTTTCCCAGTTCTACAATATTGGGAAATTTACTCTGTAAGCCTTGATTTCTTCATCTGTGAAATGGGGATAGATGGTGGTGACCCCGTGTACCTGCCACTGAGACAGAGCCCCACGGCCACACTCAGTCCCTGTTAGCCCTCGGGGTCATGCTCTTCCCTAACAGAGACTAGCAGAGAATACGCTTCTAAAGCCACAGATAATAACCTGTGAAGTGTTTTAACGCCTGTAGGAAGGGAATTTATAAATACATTTTGAATAGTTTTGAGGACTGGAGAGTCACTACAACTATTTTTAAAAATCTTAGTCATTTCATCGATATGTAATGGGCCTAATGCTGAAGCCAACAGTCTTGATCTGGGCACGGGAGAGCCCCGAGAGCACTGCCGCTGGGTGCCGAGGAGGAAAGAGGCGGCCGGGGTCTCCGGGACACCTCCTGGGCTCCCCTGTCACTGTCCCCTGCAGAGGGACCCAGAGAACAGCATCTGCTCGGCCTTCTCATATCCCAGGTGTTGTCCTCCAGAGGCCAACCTCATGATCACATACGTGCCAGGACCCCAAATGTGATGTGAAATCATTGTTGCCAGAGGATTTGGTTTTAACTTGTATTGTATTTTTTTTATTGGAGTTCGATTAGCCAACATATAGTATAACACCCAGTGCTCATCCCTCAAGTGCTCCCCTCAGTGCCCGTCACTCAGTTACCCCAGCCCCCCGCCCATCTCCTCTTCCACTACCCTTTTTTCGTTTCCCAGTTAGGGGTCTCTCATGGCTTATCTCCCTTTCTAATTTCTCCCACTCAGTTCCCATCCTTTCCCCAGTAATCCCTTTCACTATTTCTTATATGCCCTGTGTGAGTGAAACCATATGATAATGGTCCTTTTCCGACTGACTTACTTATAATTCCCTGGGTGATGCCATTTTGTGCATCAGCCCCAGGTGCAGCCCGTGGGAAGCAGCAAAGGGGCGGGGCTTCTAGTCCCCTTCCTCCAGGGGACCCAGAAATTCCCGTTGGATTCCAAACACTCCACCTTTTAAGTTACATGCCATTTCTGGGCAAAATTACCAGCCCATCCCAGGATGTTGCTTTGGCCTTGTCACTTGGTGGGGTGGGGGGAGCACAGGAACCTAGCATCTGAAGAACCCAGAGAAATCTAGTTTACTCCCCCAGGTTACGGAGGTCAGCAGACACCTCCTGGGGAGGCTGTCAGGGCCACAAAAGATGCCTTTATGTGAATATCGGTGCATGTTTTTGTTTATAAGGATAAAATGGACAATAGATTTACATCTTCCACATATGCTAGATTCTAATTACGTGGAACCAGATATCTTGTTTTCTGATGTTTTCTGAGCTACATATTTGCTGTACTTTCCCAAAAAGGCATGGCTGTGCCTTCTAGTCATATCACATCTGTTCTGTGTGGTGATGGTTCTGGTCCATCTTTCTCTCTGGGTTCATACCCTTGCTTCACACTTGGAACCCCCTCGATGTTAGAAGGCTGCCCGGTGTGCAGCCTGTGCACTGTGGCGAGAAGGTGCGCCCCTCGTCTGTGGAGCCAGGACTGTTCAAGCTTTAGTCCACCTGCCCGTCCCTCATGTCTTTGCTGTGCAGTCAGACTGTTCACACATCTATCTGTGTACTGTCATTGCTGGTAAAAGAGCATGTGGTGAGGGGTGGCCCTTTGGCTTCAGGGATCCTGGGGCTGGGTCACTAAGATTCCCTCAACAATCATAAAGTGGAACAGAGCGTGGGGCAGAGGGGGCCCCATCAGTGCCACTTGGTGTGTGTTGTTAGACATCCACATCAGTGGATGCCCCCTGCCCTGGCCAGCTCCCTGCACTAACAGGTGCCATAGCAGCTCAAGGGGAGCTTAGATCTGGGAAGAGCACCCTGAAAGCCAGTGTGAGCCCCTGACACTGGCTGAGCATCGAGCCCACTGGCTCACCTGTACTAACTCCTGACTCTGTTCCATGGACACCTGAACCCTCCCTGGGACCTCCCCCTACCTCAGTCTTCTGGGATGAAGACCTGCACCCAGCTCAGCGACAGCCAGCCTCCACCTTGAAAGAGAAAGAAAAAAGAAAACCAATGCCTGAAAAACAGAAATGCAAGAGGAAGTTTTTCTAACTGGAAATAGAAGACACGCATGTCGCTGTGGCCCCCGGCTCCCAGGGGACAGAGGGTCTGGGGCGGATTGTGAGTGCTCCTCACACATTCGAGTTGCGCCGGCCAGGCAGCAGTCAGAGTTCTTGTTTCCCTTTCCCTCTGCAGTGGTTGAACTAAAAACAGATACCAATAAATTAATTAGCTAATAACTATGTGAAAACTTAGCTAAAAAATATAGAACCTCTATAAACATGATGCTCAAATCTTCTGGAAAACTCTTTTTGTTTTTAAAAATCTTGAATTATGTTTCACGGTTCTGATAGGAGACATTGAATGATACTACATGGACTGTAACTTCAACCCAAGCTCCAACAGCCTTTTCAATGTCACAGAATTATTTTCGAGTTCACCTACAGGATTTTTTTGAAAACAACACTAATGGGAAAATTTGCAATGACGGACCGAAAAATGTGATATAAAGTTAAAATAATCCAGGCAGCACAAGGATTGGCAGATACATTGATAGAATAGAAGGAAAAATACCAGAAATAGTATAAAACATTTAGGATGTGATAAACTTGAAATTACAAATGAGTGGGAAAGAGGGATTATTAAAAACATCATTTTGGGGCACCTGGGTGGCTCAGTCTGTTAAGGATCTGACCAAATTTCAGCTCAGGTCATGATCTCAGGGTTGTGAGATCAAGCCCTGTGTCAGCCTCTGCCTGCCCTGAGCCGGCAGTCTGCTTGGGACTCTCTCTCTCTGCATCTCCCCAACCCCCTCTAAAATAAATCAGTAAATCTTTGAAAACAAAAGTCGTATTTACAAGACTTGCTTACTGTTTGGGGAAAAAAATGAAAATTGATTAATGCTACACTATGGATTTTAAAATAAACATTTATATAAAAAAATTAAATCCCCAAAGAGAAAACAGTGATATTCTGAAAGGAAATATGCATAAATATTTATTTCATTTGGAAGTAAATATTTATTCTTAAACATGACATCAAAGGCAGAAAGACTTAAGAAGTTCAATTGCTTTTGTTATCTAAAAACTGCGAAAAGTCTGTAGAAGTATAATACTATTGTTAATGATAAAAGATAGACAGTAAGCTGGCAAGGTATACGGGAGACCTTAAAGCTAGTACCTTAATATATAAAGTGTTCATATAAATAAAGAGGCTACCATAATTTTTAAAAACGTACTAGACAAAGGATATAGATGGGTAATGTATAGAAGAGAAAAAAACACACAAGTGTCAGAAATTAGGAAAAAAATACTGCAGGTTCGCTAGTGATTACAGACATACTATTGCTGCTGTTATAAATGCCCACAACTGGCCTAAAACAACGCAAATTGTCACGTTCCGGTTGTGTCTGTTAGCAGGCTGCCGGGGGGCTTCCTTTATGGAGGGGAGGGGGCAAGCTCCTGTGGCTTCTGCCCTCTGCCCGCACCCCCAACTCCACCCCCAGCGAGGCGGAGGCAGTTGCTCTAGGCACCAGGTGCTCTGTGCTGTCTACTGCCAACTCCCACCTTGTCCACCACCTAGGAAGGCTCTTCCTTTTCCGGGGTGAATACGACTACACTGGGCCCAGCAGGTAATCTGGGATAATCTGTCTCCAGCTGCTTCATTTACTCCTATTTGCAAAAGTAACTTTTCCCATGTCAGGTGGCATTCACAGAGTCTGGGAAGTAGGATGTGGACATTGGGGGTAGGAGGCACTAGTCTATCTACCACTGGCCTATAGGAAATTCAGTATCACTATATATGGTGATACTAAATATATAGATATATTAAATATATACTAAATATCTATATATAATACACATATATACTACATATAAGAAATTTAAATACACCTTTATTACATATACATATATGTTATAATGTATATTATATGCTATATTACAGTATGTAACATGTTTATATTATGTATTTATATTTACTATATATAATATATAATGAAGGAATGTTTAATTTCTTAATGCAGTCTTTGACATCTGTTGAGATTATATAATATTTTCCCATGAAATTAATTTTTCTAATGTTAAACAATCTTTTGATTGCTGGCACAAACAACTTGGGATGATGTATGGCATTTGATTTCTTGTGTTGGTTTGATAATGCTCCACGACTCTTGCATCTATGTATATATGTGAGCAGGGCCTCTAGTTTTCCTCTGCTGCACTATCTCTGTCATGTTTTGGTTTCAGGGTTATGCTACCCTCATAAAGTGAATGACACAGGATTTTTTTTTTTGTCTTTTTCTTCTTTATTTTATTTTACTTAATTTAATTCAATTTTATTTTTACTCTGAGCATGTCTGTGTAACATTGAAATTGTTTTTTCTTGACTGTTTCACAGAACCTGCTATTCAAACCATGCATGTCTAATTTTGTCTTTATGGGACAATATTTACTTGCTAATTTCCGTTCTTTTATGGATCTGAGGTAAATCAGGTAGTTTATTTTTGTTATCTTAAAAGATTTTGAACGTCATTCATTTATTTATATATATAGCTTATTATCTCTTTCAGGACATGAATTTCCAATTTCCAAACAAATTCTTTAACCACTCTATGTCTCAGTAAAATGGAGTTAATGGCAGCACCTACTTTCCACGGTAATCATTAAAATTAAATGATTTAATATATGCACAAGTCTTAGAACACTGCTTGCACATGGAAAGTGCTATGAAAGTGACCACTGTTTTCTATAACTATTTATATATTCACTATTGATTCTGAACTAAACTTCAAGATGGTTAGAAAACATATCCTGAGTAGTATATAATGCTTTGAAATTTATCAAGATTTGCATGATGGGCCAATATATGACCAAATCACCCTAATGTTGGATTTGAGGTACACGTTTGCCTGACATTACCTGGGTGCTTGAAAAAAAATTTGTATTTTGTTATTTTTGGAGGGAGTATTTTAGATCAGGCTTATTCAATATGTTGTACTAATGTTCTGATTTTTATTGATTTATG
This sequence comes from Vulpes vulpes, assembly GCF_048418805.1. Lineage (NCBI taxonomy): Eukaryota > Metazoa > Chordata > Mammalia > Carnivora > Canidae > Vulpes > Vulpes vulpes. Next base: position 63,769,486 of record NC_132782.1, read on the forward strand.
AAATCTGCTTATCCTATCAGTTTTAAGTTCTTTGTTTAAAGCTTTTATAATTGTAGATTTCTCTTTATAATCAAAAATGATTTTTTAAGTTGTTTTTTTTTTTTTTTTTTATTTATGATAGTCACAGAGAGAGAGAGAGAGAGAGAGGCAGAGACACAAGCAGAGGGAGAAGCAGGCTCCATGCACCGGAAGCCCGACGTGGGATTCGATCCCGGGGTCTCCAGGATCGCGCCCTGGGCCAAAGGCAAGCGCCAAACCGCTACGCCACCCAGGGATCCCGATTTTTTAAGTTTTTATTTGAATTTCAGTTAGTTAGCAGACAGTGTAATATTAGCTTCAGGAGTATAGAGCAATGATTCAACAGCTTCATACAACACCCGGTGCTCATCACGACAGGTGTGCTCCTTCATCCCCATCACCTGTTCCCACCATCCCCCACCCACCTCCTTTCCACTGACCATCAGTATGCTCTCTGCAATTGGGAATCATTTCTTGGTCTATCTTTTCCCCCTCATTTGCCCCTTTGTTTTATTTCTTAAATTCCACATACGAGTGAAGTCATATTTGTCTTTCTCTAACTATTTCCTTAGCATAATACCATCTAGCTCCATCCATATCACTGCAAATAGCAAGAGTTCATTCCTTTTACTGGCTGAGTAGTATTCCGTCCCATATATACACCACATCTTCCTTATCCATTCATCTGTTGATAGACAATTAGGCTGTTTCCATGGTCTGACTACTGTAGATAATGCTGCTATAAACACAGGGCTGCATGTATCCCTCTGAATTAGTATTTTTGTATTCTTTGGGTAAATGCCTAACAGTGCAAATCAATTTTTAATTTATGTGTCTTAACTCTGTTATTGAGTTTGTGTGAATTTAGATTGGTTATATCATGTTTCTGAAGTGACTCATTTATCAGTATGTAATGACTTCATGTCTATATGCATTTTACCTTAATGTAATTGGAAAAGTTTTTGCTTAGTGTTTTCCTGCTGTATCTTTTTTCATCTTCTTATTTTCTATCTTTCTGTTCCTTATTTTTTTGTTGTTGTCTCTTAGAAAGGTTTATGGGTTTTGCTTTTCCTTAATCCAGTTTGATAATATTAAAATTTTAATTAAAAGCTCTTAGTCCATTCATAGTAATTATATTTGATTATTTAATTAGATTTATTTCTATCATCTTATTTTTTGGCATGTTTCTTCTGTGGCAGGGCCAATGTCCTGTTCGCGACATGGCCTGCTCCAGAGTGCTCCCCCAGGTGACCAGGGAAAGCTGGAGACAGCCTGGAGGGGTGACAGCCTGGCTGCCCTTCCATTCCCACAGTCAGGTGTCTTCAGTGCATCCATATGGGCCTTCCCCACGACTGAGGGACAATCTGTAGACCCCTGCCTCTCCAGGTGAGGAAAAACCAGCAAATCCCTGTCTTTGCCATCAGACAGCTTCACATGGCCTTGCTTTCCCGCTGTGGTCTGGCCTGCTTCATATCAGAGACAGATCCCACCTGGAACGCGCATTCCTCTCCTGGGGCTTCAGAGGCCCTCAGGCAGGCTGTCAGCCACTAGCTCTCCCCAGTCTGCCTGTCCCCTTGCCTCCTGCCCTTGGCCCCACACACTGTAGCACTGAGTTCACTCCATTTTGGAAAGGACTTTCCCAAACCACAATTTTTCTTCAGGAAAAGTGTGCCTACTTTTGTCTGCAGACAATGCGTGAGCTTTGCTTGGTGATGGCCATCTCTTGGTCTTTTCTCTGACTCTCCCTTCATTCTAGAATTTTCATTATTCGAATACTAGAGTGAGACTCCCGCAGGCTGTCCTCCTGGCTGTCAGAGGGCCGAACAGAGTTCTGCCCTTACCTTGCTTCTCTGGACCATTTGACACTGAAACATTTGATTAGTAACTCTCCAACACCAGTTATCTGATAGACACGGTTCAAGATAGTGAGTGTATCAGTTTAAAAAGTAGGCAAAAGCACTCTTTTTCTCATTGTTTTGTTCATTTTAGTGGAGGGGGAAGGAGTCATTAGACAATGGCCATGGTAGATAAGTAAATTATATGCAGCATTGTAGAAGGTGATGGAGTCCATAGGAATTGACAGGCAGGAGCAAGCAGGGTGGGGGCCAGAGGTGGGGGTGGTTGTGGCCCTTTATAAAGGACAACCAGGTTAGGTCTCATAGGGAAATGCCTTCTCACGGGAAAGAGATATGGATGTGAGCCAGGTGAACACCAAGGAAATGACCGCTCCAAGGTTCTCAGTAGGGCCACACCTGCCACCTAGGCTCACACATGAGACCAGTATGGTGGGAGCAGGGGGTGAGGACAAAGCAGGTGGGGCACTAGCTCTGCAGGGCCTCTTGGCCACTTCCTCCCTTGCCCTATGTCTCTGCTTCCCATGCATGGACCACTAGTCCTCTCTCCACAACCACCCAGTACCATCTCCACGACCTTAGACACTCTCTTCCTTAGTTAAAATCTTAAAAAATTTCATGTCTTTCCAATCCATCTTTCACATCCCAGACTGAACAACCTTCCTGACATCTAATTCTGATCATAGAAGCTTTTCTCAAAAAAAAAAAAAAAAAAAAAAAAAAAAAAAAGAAGCTTTTCTCCACCTCCTCATCCTTCCCCACCTGTACAGGTGCACACACAAGCACATACACACACACCTTCTGTGTTCTCCCATAACTCTCTGGAACAAGGTTGAAGTACCTTCCTCTATGCCATGGAGCCATTGTAAATTACTCGACATCTGTATCTCTCAGCCCCAGCATCCTTCTGCCGGCCCAGCAGAACCTCCTGTGCTTATCCCCAGGCAGCACAGTCTCTAGCTCCTGGTTTTCATCCCTTGTGGGTCTCTCCTTCCCAGTTTCCCTCTCTCATGGACTCTCAAAGTACATCCTACAATGTCCCATGTTCCATGCCCCTTCTCAGTATGTTTACCAGTAGCAAAGTGCCCCCACACACTAAAGCATGAGTTAGATGGCTTATTTTTCTTCCCTATCTATCTTAAATTCCTTGAGGACAGAGATGTACCCCTGTATCGTTCAACTTTCCAGCAATACTGGCACCCGTGGGTCCTGGCCCACAGCTATTCATGTCCTGTAATGCTGATGGAAGGCTGCCCCTTCCCATCACCTGGAAGACCCCAACTCATCCTTTAAAACCCAGATCAAGTCTCCTCTTGCTTTTTCTACAACCCACTCAGTGGAAATACCTGGCTGTATAAGCAATGTCACTTTTTGTTCTAGATATTCTCTTGACCTTTCTCTTAATAGTCAATGAAATCTTTTTATATCTCCGTCTACACGTCTCCAGTACTTAAAACTAGCCTGACACATAAGAGGTACTCAAAAAATATTTATTGAATGAATAGATAAGCCAACTAGTCAAAATGTGCTAAAGTAAGGAGCAAGATACTATACCTTCTCATCTAAGGAAGACTCGAGGGAGGAATATGGATTAAAAGTGCTGAGGTGTGTGACCCATTTACACTCATCCCCAGAGAGGCATGCACCTGTTTCTCCACCCTTTGAATCTCGGTTTGGTCATATGATAATGGAGACCGTGGGGCATTACCAAGTGTGACTCAAGCAGAGCCTTCAAACATGCTTGTGCATTGGGTCTTCCCTCTTCTCTCTACACTGGGGCCTGGCACGCTAAGCCTGAGCCAGCCTGCTGGAAAGTCCCCTGGGGCAGAACCTTGGAGCCCAGCTGACAGCCATGCAAGGGAGTCCATTATAGACATCCAGCCCCAGCTGCACTCACTCCAGGTGAGAAAAGTGGGAAAAATTACCCACCAGTGCCCAGTTCAAATTGTAAACTAGTGACTAGTGATTTTTTAAAGCTATTATGCTTTGAGGCCACTTATTACATAGTAAAGATCAACTGATATTGCTTGTAAATTATGAAAAAACTACTTGCATTATAGATTTATAAGTACAAATTTAATTTCGATAGCAATACAAAATAAGCACAGGCTGTCCTTCTCAGCAAATTTGTGTGCTCCTATTGAAAGTCATTTTAATTAGCATTGTTGTTTTTCTGTAATACCCTCACCCTGTACCACAAGTTAATTCTGTCTACCTGAGATTGTGTAACTTTGAAAAAAATGGAAGCAATTAACCACCTCCTTCAAAAGGCTGTGTAGGAAAGATGTTTGCAATAAATGAAGACGTTCATATTTGCCCCATTATTTCCATTCAAATGAAGAAATTCAGTATTTGGCAACTGCAGGTTTAATAGTGAAGGCTTCAGGAGGAAAACACAGTGAATCTGAGACTTGAGCCAAGCCCTTTGAGAAATAATGGTATATGGGCATTCATGAACTGTATGGCATACAGGCAGAGGGCAGACAAGAAATATCCCCAAACCCATGATAGAAGTGACAATGGAGGCTGAGTAATATTCTATTGTACGTATAGACCAGATATTCTTTATTCATCTGTCGGAGCTTTTTCTATAGTTTGGCTATAGTGGACGTTGCTGCTATAACATTGGGGTGCAGGTGCCCCTTTGGATCACTTCATTTGTATCTTTTGGGTAAATATCCAGTAGTGCAATTGCTGGGTCACAGAGTAGCTCTATTTTTAACTTTTTGAAGAACCTTTACACTCTGTTTTCCAGACTGACTGTGCCAGTTTGCATTCCCACCAACAGTGCAAGAGAGCTTCCCTTTCTCTGCATCCTCCCCAATACCTATCACTTCCAGACTTGTTAATTTTAGCCATTCTGACTGCTGTGAGGAATATTACTCAGCCTTCATTATGATTCAAAAAAAAAAAAATAAGAAATCTTACCATTTGCTACAATATGAAGGGAACTAGAGGCTATTATGCTAAGTGAAGTAAGTCAATCAGAGAAAGACAATTATCTTATGATTTCACTCATATGTGGAAATTAAAAAAAAAACAGAATCATAGTGAAAGGGAAGGAAAAATAAAATAAGATTAAATCAGGGAGGGAGACAAACCTTAAGACTCTTAACCATAGGAGACAATCTGAAGGTTGCTGGAGAGGAGGTGGGTGGAGGGACGGGGTCACTGGGTGATGAACATTTAAGGAGGGCACGTGATGTGATGAGCACTGGGTGTTATATGCAACTGGTGATGAATCACTACATTCTACCCCTGAAACTAATAATACACTATATGTTAATTAATTGAATTTAAATTAAAAAAAAGAAGTGGCAGTGAAAATTTCTATCACAAATGGAGCCTTGGGAGGCATGAAAGGAAGGGTGTTCCTAATCAAAGAGGTAAAGGCTCTATACCCTAAAAACTACAGAATACTTCCGAAAGAAATTGAGGATGACACAAAGAGATGGAAAACATTCCATGCTTATGGATTGGAAGAATAAATATTGTGAAAATGTCTATGCTACCCAGGGTGATTTACATGTTCAATGCAATCCTTATCAAAATACCATGGACTTTCTTCACAGAGTTGGAGCAAATAATCTTAAGATTTGTATGGAATCAGAAAAGACCCCAAATAGCCAGGGGAATATTGAAAAAGAAAACCAATGCCGGGGGCATCACAATGCTGGATTTCAAAGCTGTATTACAAAGCTGTGATCATCAAGATAGTGTGGTTCTGGCACAAAAACAGACACATAGATCAATGGAACAGAATAGAAAACCCGGAAATGGGCCCTCAACTCTATGGTCAACTAATATTCTACAAAGCAGGGAAGAATATCCACTGGAAAAAGGACAGTCTCTTCAATAAATGGTGTTGGGAAAATTAGACAGCCACGTGCAGAAGAATGAAACTGACCATTCTCTCACACCATACACAAAGATAAACTCAAAACAGTTGAAAGATCTAAAGGCAAAAATGAACTATTAGGACTTAATCAGGATAAAAAGCTTCTGCACATCAAAAGAAACCGTCAACAAAACTAAAAGACAACCTACAGAATGGGAGAAGATGTTTGCAAGTGACAGATCAGATAAAGGGCTAGTATTCAAGATCTATAAAGAACTTATTAAACTCAACACCCAAGAAACAAAAAATCCATCATAAAATGGGCAAAAGACATGAACAGAAATTTCACCAAAGAAGACATACACATGGCCAACAAGCACATGAGAAAATGCTCCACATCACTTGCCATCAGGGAAATACAAATCAAAACCACAATGAGATACCACCTCACACCAGTGAGAATGGGGAAAATTAGCAAGGCAGGAAACAACAAATGTTGGAGAGGATGTGGAGAAAGGGGAACCCTCTTGCACTGTTGGTGGGAATGTGAACTGGTGCAGCCACTCTGGAAAACTGTGTGGAGGTTCCTCAAAGAGTTAAAAATAGATCTGCCCTACGACCCAGCAATTGCACTGCTGGGGATTTACCCCAAAGATACAGATGCAGTGAAACGCCGGAACTCCTGCACCTCAATGTTTATAGCAGCAATGTCCACAATAGCCAAACTGTGGAAGGAGTCTCAGTGTCCATCGAAAGATGAATGGATAAAGAAGATGTGGTTTATGTATACAATGGAATATTACTCAGCCATTAGAAAGTACGAATACCTACGATTTGCTTCGACGTGGATGGAACTGGAGGGTATTATGCTGAGTGAAGTAAGTCAATCGGAGAAGGACAATCATCATATGGTTTCACTCATACGGGGAATATAAGAAACAGTGAAAGGGATTATAGGGGAAAGGAGGGGAACTGAGTGGGAAAAATCAGAGAGGGAGATAAACCATGAGAGACTCCTAACTCTGGAAAACAAACAAAGGATAGTGGGAAGGGGGGGTGGGCCAGCGGATAGGGTGACTGGGTGATGGGCACTGAGGGGGGCACTTGTTGGGATGAGCACTGAGTATTACACTATATGCTGGCAAATTGAACTTCAAAAAACAAACAAAAAATGAAAGGAAAGGCATTTGGCAGAGAGCAAACCCAGAGCTCAGCCTGAGATTGGTGGCACATAAGCATACATGAGGGAAAGCGGGTTGAGTATCAATTTGATCAGTTTTGTGTCAAAGGGACATTACAGCCATGTGCTTATTTAGTGAGTGTGAAAAGTCACTTTGACCTCTTTATTTTGGTTCTTAGCAAGTATGGAGCTGCTCTATATTTCCTCATGTTTGAAGATTATATTATAGATTGACACAGGCTTCCATGATCTCAATTTGTTCTCGAGGCATCTGTCCCAAGCAGTGCTGGCTTGTTGAATTTTGCCTAGAGGCCTCATGGTAGGCATGGGAAAATGTGGAACACTGAGTGATGAACACAGAAGATGCCATTAGCAGAGGCAGGGCATTGGGACCAGGCAGACCTGGGTTGGAATTAGGATTTATATGAACCAACTCTAGTTATATAGCTTCCCTGACCCATAGTCCACTCATCTACAAGTGGGGACAAGAATACCTACTTCACAGAATTAAATGAGGCAACATGGAATGCACATAATTCAATTCTTGGTACACCTCTTTGCATGATGATAACGCATGACTTTCCCAACAGCTCTTTATCCCATCTTTTACACACCTCACCTAAAAGAGAAGTGACTCAAATTCCAAGACAATCAGCTGAAAGTTCATGAAGTATCTTTCATTAATTTATTCTAAACTAGATTTGCTGCCTCTGGCAGGTTCCATCCTCTGGGAATGGGGAAGTAGGTTTGGCTGGTATGTAGGGAGCCCACACACTCTGCCATAGTACTATGCTAGTAGTCCTCCTATTTTTGAGAATAACCTTGCTGCTGACACATAAATTGAAAGAAGTTTGAAGCACATTTTTACGTGAAAGAAAACACAATTATATACATAGGTAGAGTTTACAAATAAACTATATCTTCAGTGAAAATAAGGGCAAAGAACAATGTGCAATTAAGATATGGCCATAGTTTTTTTTACCCTAAAATCAAAATTTTACAGTCATTTCCCCTCTCAACCAAACTGGGAACCTGTAATATATTGAAATAAAAACATATTTTTAACATACTTAGGAAACTAAGTGGAAGGGACCTAAAAATATATACATTGGAATCCTTGAACCTTTTGGATATTATCACAGAAGTTGTGACTGCCTTGATCCTCTGGCTTCATGGACAAATAGAGATCAGAAATATACTCCCTCTCCTCATACAACTATACTGGGAGGCTTTTTTTTCACCCCAAACCATATAATAGCTGAAAACCACCTCAGCATGCTAGCTGGGGATACTGGAGCAATGATGAGGACCAGCGTCAGAACAGACTAAAGGCAAGTGGTTGGTGTGAAATCAAAGATGTCAGTGTGGCTCTGTGTTAGCAGGTCAAAGTGCTCCTCACATCACCTCAGGGCCTAGCTCGGGGCTTAGGATATTTAAGAACCTCAATAAAATGTTTCCTTGGTATCTAGGCCATGGAGTTGTGAACTAGGAATTTTCATTGTCTTACAGGCACACGGTAGTCCTGGGCCCTTGTGATGCCTGGAATTACAGCACCTAGTATCAACAACTGTCACCCTGTATTGATGAGAAGCTCTGATTAAATTTTTTAAAAAAGTGTTATCAGGATGAGAGGTTAATTTTCCAAAACCTCTTTGGAAAACTGAAGTATCAAAGTTGAATTTAAAATCTAGCCATTAAAAATAAATAAATAAATAAAAATAAAACCTAGCCATTTCACTCTTAGTCATATAAACTATAAAAGTGTGTACAAAGAGAAAATCTGGAAAACAACATGAGAAAAACAATTATTCACGTACAAGGGAACAATAGTATGATTAATGGCTGATTTCCCATCAGAAGCAAAGGAGACCAGAAAGCAGAAGGTTTATTTATGTAAAGTGCTTAAAGAAAAATAAGTTTTAAAAATATCAAAGAAGAATTAATTATTCAGTTAAAGTATCTAGCAAAAATGAAGGTAAATATCCTCAGATAAGCAAAGACATACTAAAGCTAATTCTGGACTTATTCTCTTCTTTAGAAGACATAGATAGTATAAAGAAATGATTATAACACTGTACTATTGGGTTTATTATATAAACTCACACTCATATAATTATATATAACATATTGATATAGAGAGAGTGATATATTTATATATAGTGATATATATATATATATATAGTATGTGACAATATAGATATATTATTATACCATTATTATATATACTGCCATATATATCATAGGAAAATAATAGACAAAGGAAAGGAAAATAAATGGAACTATATTAGGGAAAAGTTTCTACATTTGACCATAATTAAATTAATACTAATCTTAAATAGATATGATGTTAATGTTGTAATCTATACAACAAACAAAATAATTTTTAAAACTAGTTTTACTAAATTCTACTCCTGAAACTCATAATACAGTATATGTTAACTAAATTGAATTTAAATATAATTTGTTTTAAAAAATCTATAGAATTAAAAACACTAAAATGTTTATTTTTCACAAAAGAATAAAGAGAGAATAAACCAGAGAAAAACATGAGGCACTTAGAAATAAAATAGCAAAGTGACCGACATAAATTCAATATTAACCATGAATAGACTAAATACAGATGGCCAAAATGGATAAAAAAACAGATCCAGCTATATATTTCTATGAGAGATATTCTTTAGATTCAAAGACACAAATAGGTTTGAAAGTAAAATGGTGGAATAGACATATCATGCAACAGTAACCATAAGACATCTGGAATAACTATAGTAACATCAAAAAATATTATCACAAAGAGAAAATTTTCATAATGAAAGGTTAATTAATCAAAACAATCTCAGTAACTGAGAAGTCAATTAAACTGAAGGAAAATAAAAAAGGGAGTTAGAAGACTTGAACAACAGGACTAGCCAACTTGACCTCACTGACATTTCTGGAACACTCCAGCAATAGAAGAATACACATTCTTTTAAAATGCACATGGTACATTCTCCAGGATGGACCTATGCTGGCCCATAACACAAACCTCAATGCACTGCAAAGGATTTTAATTACACAAAGTATGTTACCTGACCACAGCAAGATTCAATCAGAGCTCAGTGGTGGAGAGAAATTTGAGAAACGACCAAATGTGTGAAAATTAAGCAATGTATTTTTAAATAACCTATGGGTTAAAGTAGAAATAACATATGAATTAGGAAATATTTTGATATAAATAAAAACAGAACACACCATTGAAACTGGTGAAATGCCCCTGACATAGCATTTAGAGGGAAATCTAGAGATCTAAGTGTATATATTAGAGGAGAAATTCCTGAAATCAATAACCTAAGCTTCTTCTTTATGAAATCTCAACAAAGAAAGAAAATTAAATCCAAGTTAAGTAGAAGGAAGGAAAATAAAAGTGTAAATTATAAAAACTATAGTAAAATCAATTTTAAAAAACCCAGAAAAACAATGGAGAAAATCTATGAATCTAAAAGGTGGTTGTTTGAAAAGACTGACAAAACTCATAATTTTCATCTGGGAAAACAATAAAATAAAAAGAGAATATACAAAATACCCAAATCAAGAATAAAGAAAGGATATCCCTGGTAACCTACAGAAATTTTAAAAAGATTACAAACAATATACTGATAACTTTATGTCAAGATATTAGACAATGTAGATAAAATACACAAATTCCTAGAAATGCACAAATACCAAAACTGACTAAAGAAGAAACAGAAAAATCTGAGTAGACTATAATTAGTAAGGAAATTAAATCAGTAATTAAAAACATTTCCACAAAGAAAACCCCAGGTGCAGATAGCTGCATACATTACTTCTATCAACATATAAAAAAAGATATAAAACCAATCTTACACAAATTATCCCAAATAATACAGGAGAAATTAACACCTTTTAATTCATTCCATGAGGCCAGTAACACAGTGATGCCAAAGCCAGATAAAGACATAAAAAGAAAAAAAATACAGATCAATATCTCATAAACGTGGACTAAAAATACTTACAATGTCTTAGTAAATCAAATCTAACAGCTTATAAAATATCCAGAAATTTATACCAGGATTACTAGATTGTTTTAATATTCAAAAACAATGTAATTTACCATATTAAAAGGTCAATGAACAAAAGCCACATGAATGTCTCAGTGGGTGAAAAAAATTTGACAAAATCTAACATTCATTCATAACTTTTTAAGTGTTCAATATAGTAGGATTTTTTCCATCTGACAAAAGACTCTATAAAAATTCCAGAGCTATCATCATATTTAATAGCGAAGGCTTGAATGTTCTCCCTTAATTTCATGAACAAGGCAAGGACATTCACACTCACCACTTCTATTCCATATTGAATGGAAGATTTAATACTGTTTTTTAAAAGAAATTATAAATATACAGATTGAACAGAAGAAACAAAACTTCTTATTCACGTGATCCAGTATGTGGAAGATCCTAACACACAACACACAAACACAGAACCCAAACTAATAAATGAGTTTTAAAAGATCTCAAGATACAAGATCAGTATTTTCAAAATTATTTTTATCTGGATTTTAGCAACATAAAAACTGAAATTCAATTTAGAATACAATTCCTAATATCAAAGAAGGAAAAATAGTAAAATACTAGGCAATAATTTGGAATATGTGAAGACTGGTATACTGAAAACTAGAAAACAATGAGAGACAACAAGGAAAACATGGAACAAGAAATGCCATGTTCACACATTGGAACACCAAACATGAAGGTGTCAATTCTCTTCAGACTGATCTGAAAATTCAGTACAGTCCCTCTCATAATCCCAGTAGATCATTTTTATGTAAAAATTGAAAATCTCATCATAAAATTTATGTGAAAACTCAATGAATGACTAAAAGCTTAGGAAAAAAAAATGTGGAAGACTTAGACGATCTGAGTTCAAAACTAACTAAAAATTTACAATAATCAAGGCAATGTGGCATTGGACTAAGGATAGTATATGTAGATGAGCGGAATAGAGTTGAGAAGCCTGAAATAAACCCTTTCATTATGGTTAATAGATTTTCAACATACAAGCCAAGGTAACTCAGTGAGTAGAATATAAACTGGTCAATAAGTAGTCCTAAGACATTTGGTTATCAATATGTAAAAGTAAGCAAACAACCACAATAACAGTAAAAGAAAACAAATGAACTTAAGACTTAGGAACCTTATCTCACACCATACATAACATTAAGTCAAAAGTGGATCTTAGACCTAAATGTAGGAGTTAAAACTATAAAACGCCTAGAAGACAACACAGAAGTAATCCTTGTGAACTTCAATTAGGGAAAGAGTTTTTATTATGGCAGTAAAAGCATAACATATACAAGAAATAAGTGAATAAGTTGGACTTTGGTAAAGCTAAAAAACTTTTCAAGGGATCTCTGGGTGGCTCAGCGGTTTAGCGCCTGCCTTTGGCCCCGGGGCGTGATCCTGGAGTCCCAGGATTGAGTCTCGCTTCAGGCACCCTGCACGGAGCCTGCTTCTCCCTCTGCCTGTGTCTCTGCCTCCCCACCCCCGTCTGTGTCTATCATAAATAAATAAATAAATAAAAATCTTTAAAGAAAAAGAAAACTTTTTGATTTCCAATGATGACATTACATAGCTGAAAAGACAAGCTACAGATAGGAAATATTGTGGAAATAATATATCCAATAAAGGACTTTTATTTAGAATATCAAGGAACTTTTGAAACTCAATAACAGAAAATTTCTCAATGAAAAACAAAAAAACAAAAGACGTGAAATTGAAGTTTACAAAAAAAGATTAACAAATAGTAATAAACACATGAAATGATGCTCATCATCATGAGTCATTAGGAAAATCCAAATTGAAATCACAATAAGAAACCTCTACTGTCTCACTGAAATGAACACAGTCAAAGAAACTAACCACAATCAAATATTGCAAAAGGTTGGGAAACCAGAACCTTCAGGCATTTCTTTGGGAAAAGCAAAATGTATAGCTACTTTTTAAAAGTTTGCAAGTTTTTCAAAAGTTAATGCAAACTTAAATAATAATCCAGCAATAGATCAGCTTCTTGATCTAGATGTGCAGGTCATGAGTTTTTAGTTCTTCTTTTCTTACATGTGCATCTTAGGCTCTGAATTTCTAAATACAGCTTTAGGTACATTCTTCATGTTTATCTTTACTTCTTGAAATTTAGTTTAAAATATTTCTAGGTTCCATTTAGTTATTTTTTTTTTGACTCATGGGATATTCAGAAAATGTCTTGTTCAACTTCTAAGTATTTAAATATTTTATATTTATCTTCTAAATTAATCTATGGCTTAATTTGACCATGGTCAGAGTACATGCTCTTAATGATTTCAGTTCTATAAAATGGTGAACATTTTGTGTGTATTAGAAAAGAATGTGTATCCTGTTGTCCTCGGGTTTAGTACATGCAATCTACCAATTTTGTAAATCATCTAAATAATCTAGCCATCTAAATCTATACTGATTTTTCAATCTTCTAGTTCTACTAGTATATACCTAATAATATAGCCTCACATTTTCTGAATAGGAAACTACACAAAGAAACGATGAATTGACATAGTGGATATCTAACATGGTTAGTAACTACAAGAACAAATTAGGTATTATGTCATACTGTTGAATTAACCATTTATCATTGTGAAATATCTTAATTTCTTGGTTATATATCTAGTCTTAAAACTTATTTTGCATGATATTAGAATATATATACTAGCTTTCTTTGGCTCCATTGTTGCATGCTATATATTTTTCCAAACTTTTGTTTTCATACATATGTACTTTTGTCTTTTATAACAGCATATAGTTAATTTCTTTTAAATCCAGTTTATTTATTTATTGCAATGTTGTAGCTTGTGAGGCCCTGAGCAGAGGACAGAGGACTCTGCTAACTCATGCCTGGGGTCCTGAGCACAGAAGCCATGGGATAATAAATGCATGCTCTATTAGGTGCAAAGATCGTAGTGATTCATTATTCAGCAATAAACCAATATACACAAACAATTGTCCAGTGTCTAGAGGAGCAAAGATGCAGGGAACTTAAGACCCATTTCAATGCATTCCTCTTCTTTCCAAGACACTGGCCTCTTAGGTCCTGGCTTAACTTGAATATTTGTCTATACCTTTAAGCAAATTTTCTTTTCTTTTCTTTTTCTTTCTTTCTTTCTTTCTTTCTTTCTTTCTTCTTTCTTTCTTTTTCTATTTCCTTCCATCCTTCCTTCCTTCCTTCCTTCCTTTATTGTTTTATTCCTTTCTCTTATATATTTTTTAAAAATCCTACCTTTATACTGGTTCTTGAGGTGTAGATTAATATAGGTTACTCCTTTTTAGATAAGTGGATCAGAAAGTCAAGAGAAGAAGTATCAGATTAATTAAATAAACTTGGCAATGTTGCTAGATATAAGATTAATATACAAAATTTAATTTTTATTTTAGAAATATATTGAATTATATTCATATGCAGATATCAGCAAAAATACTTTTAATATTATTAAATATATAAGAATATGAATCTAAGAAAATAGTTGCACTGAAACTCACAGAGCACTAATAAAAACCTATATAAGCAATGAGTGTGCCATGTTTGTAATTAGAAGATTCACTGCTATAAAATTTACATATAAACTCAAAGGGCTTAAAATAAAGATGCCAATATCAAAGAATGACAAGGAGGAAGGAATCATCTGATCAGATATCAAAACTCATTTCAAAGTGGCAATAATTAAGGCTATAGGTATTATCAAAATACGGACAAGAGAAACACAACAAACACCAAGAATCAGGACTGAGCACTTGATTTAGGACACAGGAGAAACTGAAGAACACTGATGGGCAATAGTGGTCTTTTAATAAATGGTGTCAGAATAAGACATGGGAATTTAACCCATACTTCACAACATAAAATATATTTCAGGTGAATTGTTGATCTAAATAAGAAAAATAATTGAAGTTCTACAAGAAACTATAAGAGAATATCTTCAAGACCCTAAGGTAAGAGAAGATTTCTTAAGTAGGATGCAAAACACACAAAGCAAAAAGCGGGGGGGGGGGGATTGATAAATTTGCTTTATTAAAATTAATAATTTATGTTTATCAAAATCACTATTAAGGACCTGAAAATGAAGCTACAGAGTAGGCAGAGATGTTCTTAACATACATGATGGACAAACACATCAAAAATACAGAAAGAACTTGCAAATTGATTTTTTAAAATTATGCAACTCAGTAGAAGAAAGAAAATGAAAAGGGATCTTGAAGAGGCCAATCACAAACAAGGATATCCAAATGGTCAAAAAGGAAGGAAGGAAGGAAGGAAGGAAGGAAGGAAGGAAGGAAGGAAAGAAGGAAAGAAGGAAAGAAGGAAAGAAGGGAAGAAAGAAGGGAGGAAAGAAGGGAGGAAGAGAGGAAAGAAGGAAAGTTACAGAGTTAAACACAAATTAAACCATAATGAAATATAATTACACAGGTGCCCTAATGGGTAACATCTAAAGGAAAAAAATCATCAGATAATTCAAAATGTTGAGAAGATGTGAAGAAAGGGGGACTTCCCTGCATTGGTACAACTGTTTCTGGTACATTTTTGGGGTGTAAACTGGTACAATTGTTTCTTTTTTTTTTAATTTATTTTGTATTGGTGTTCAATTTGCCAACATATAGAATAACACCCAGTGTTCATCCCATCAAGTGCCCAGTCACCCCACCCCCCACCCACCTCCCTTTCTACCACCCCTAGTTCGTTTCTCAGATTTAGGAGTCTCTCATGTTCTGTCTCCCTTTCTGATATTTCCCACTCATTTCTTTTCCTTTCCCCTTTATTCCCTTTCACTATTTTTTATATTCCCCAAATGAATAAGACCATATAATGTTTGTCCTTCTCCGATTGACTTACTTCACTCAGTATAATACCCTCCAGTTCCATCCATGTTGAAGCAAATGGTGGGTATTTGTCATTTCTAATGGCTGAGGAATATTCCATTGTATACATAGACCACATCTTCTTTATCCATTCATCTTTCGATGGACACCGAGGCTCCTTCCACAGTTTGGCTATTGTGGACATTGCCGCTATAAATATTGGGGTGCAGGAGTTCCGGCGTTTCACTGCATCTGTATCTTTGGGGTAAATCCCCAGCAGTGCAATTGCTGGGTCTCAGAGCAGATCTATTTTTTTAACTCTTTGAGGAACCTCCACACAGTTTTCAGAGTGGCTGCACCAGTTCACATTCCCACCAACAGTGTAAGAGATTTCCCTTTTCTCCGCATCCTCTCCAACATTTGTTGTTTCCTGTCTTGTTAATTTTCCCCATTCTCACTGGTGTGAGGTGGTATCTCATTGTGGTTTTGATTTGTATTTCCCTGATGGCAAGTGATGCGGAGCATTTTCTCATGCACTTGTTGGCCATGTGTATGTCTTCTTTGGTGAAATTTCTGTTCATGTCTTTTGCCCATTTCATGATTGGATTCTTTGTTTTTTTGCTGTTGAGTTTGATCTTGGATACTAGCCCTTTATCTGATATGTCATTTGCAAACATCTTCTCCCATTCTGCAGGTTGTCTTTTAGTTTTGTTGACTCTTTCTTTTGCTGTGCAAAAGCTTCTTATCTTGATGAAGTCCCAATATTTCATTTTTGCTTTTGTTTCTCTTGCCTTCATGGATGTATCTTACAAGAAATTACTGTGGCTGGTACAATTGTTTCTGAGACACTGTTTTGTACATTTGTACAACAGCTAGTAGCTGCAGTAGCTAGTAGAAGCAGTCACATTGAAACAACTGTAGCTGGACAAAACAAAAAGATGGGCTCTCCCTAAGGCAAGCAGAACAGAAGAAGCTGGAACCTTCCCATTCATACAAGGGTTGAAGAAGTTTCAAAGATAAATTGGAGTACTAGAAATGAAGATGGTGTGCACCTCTGATGGGGGAAGGTGGACATTATGATTTGGAGGAGAATGAATGGGCTCCTGGTCCTGGTAATATTCCATTTTCTAACCTCGAAGTTCACTGGGCTGTATCCTTAGGTTTCGTGCATGCTAGTGCATGTGTATTCAACTAAGTTCACAACAAAAAGGCTTAAATAAAATTGTTATTTGTTTTACTAAATAGAGACCTATTTTTTGCAGAGGGTTACTGTGTAATGCTCAAATGTGCAGATTCAGGGAGGCAGAAATAAAAATGGGAACAGATAAATGGACAGAGTCTCCTCACTGTTAGAAATGGTTTCTTCTTGAACGTCAGTGGACACCCTCACACTGCAGCTGCTAGGGTCCTACCACTGCTCTGGGCAGGGTGGTGAATGCATATAGTCCTGGCCATGACCTTAGGGAGAGTTTTGTTTTGTTTTGTTTTTAAATGGGGATAGTCAATGTCTAGTTAGAGCTGATCTTAGTTCCAAAGCCCAGTGACACTGTCATCAGTCACTTACTGTGGGTGGGAACTGCCTGTCCCCAGTGTGCACTGTCCCTTCTGCAGGCCAGCTTCTTGCCCTCTCATCTCTCTCTGTGCCAGACACAGAGCAAAGCACTTCACGGGCGTGATTCATTTAATCTGGGCAGAAGCTCTCCATAGGAAGCACCGACCAGGACACGTGTATAAATCATTGTGGTTGCTGCTGCTTTTGCTGCTGTGGTGGTAGTGCTTTTGTTCAATATGACCAGCTAAGAGAGGGAGGGTGAGGAACCACAGCAAGAGCAAATTCTTACACCATTTTGTACCCCCACACATGTGTGGATATGCAGCACGGGTCTGCTGTGAGGGTGAGGAGCCTAGTTTCCTCCTAGGTCTGACAGAGACTTACTGAGCAGGACTGGGGTCTTTCCTATTAGAAACAATGGACTTCACCATCACAGAAGCTTTATTAAATCAGATGATTAAGTAATAAATTAATACCAGATGTCAAACTGTACATATAACAGGGTAGTTACCTTTAGGAACTTCAATGATTAAAAAAGAGAGAGTGTATGCCCAGGGGTTTTCTTTGAAGGAGAGAAGTGACTGGCATGAAGGCCCTTCAACTTTCAACTTGGCAGCAAAAAAAAAGAGGCATAGGTACCAAGGACCTCAAGCATTTTTCAAAGGATGAGAAAGGAGCAGAGAGCTCAATGATCTTCATACGCAGGGCATAATCCCTTACACTCAGGACACAATCATCTCTAGACCTGTCTTGAAACTGGCAGGTGTGCAAAACGAGAACCATTTAAAAATTTGAAATTATTCATGATTTCTTCCTGTGCAACTGACTGCTATCTCTATGTATTTAAAACATTTTAGTCTTAAAGGCAACAGACAGCATTGTCACGATGACAGATGTCTCAGAGTGGAATGCCGAGGAAGGTCCTGGTAAGGTCATTGTGCAAGGTCACCACTGGGCTTACACCTGATGGGGTCTCAAGTGTGGAGGTCTCAGGCCCAGGCAGAGTTGTGGAGTGAGGGGCCATCAGCCCTGGACTCCGGGGCGCCCGTGTGGATGAGCGTGATGAATCAGGGATGCCAACAGTCTCCTTCCATCATCGTGTGAAGCTCTGAAGTTGTGTTAGCACCTGGGGATGTATTTTTAAGTGACTGTCCCTCCTGGTGACTGGGGCTGATCCATTATGGCAGCTCACTGTGACATCTCCAAGGAGCACGCCGCATCCTCCAGCCCAATCACAGGCATCTTTTGTCTTTGGATACATGTTTTAATTTCAACAGACCTACAGACATGGCCATTTAAAATATTTATCAATTTAGACCATGCCAAGTAATCCGTTATTTATGAAGAAACTGCCCACTTACCCTGTGTCGGTTAAACTATTTGATATAAAAGGTAGGTCATCTTCTTTCCATTTCTGCAAGTAATAACTCTGAGGAAGAGCAGAAATACGTGGTCAGGAAGTGAATGCCCCTCCTGGTGACTCGGGCTGATCCATTACGGCAGCTCACTGTGACATCTCCAAGGAGCACGCCGCATCCTTCATCCAAATCACTTTCAAATCAATCACCGTCATCGGGTCGCTTGCTGCGGTGGATGACTACAGGACAGATGTTTCGGTGTCTGGGATGAAATGTTAGGTGTTGCAAGAACTTTGCGGAGGAAGGCTTTATGTGCAAGCCTGACAAATTGTGTCAAGAGCAGGAAATGGAATAGTCCTGGTTGAAATGCTGCATTTTGATCAGTTAATCCTTGATTTTTGATGCCAGAGACAATGCTAACCAAACATTTTCGGATTGCATCTCTTCTCCAGGCCTCATTTACACCCAAAACATCTCTGCGATATTGCCAACGTGTTTGTATGTTTACCCCTGGACGTTGGCTGGACGTCTGGGAAAGTGAATCCAACACTGGGAAGCTGGTGTAGCACAGATAACTTCAGAAAGTTAGATGTTTCTTGAGACAAAAATACTCGTGTGTGTCTCTTGTGTGGAATGAGTTTGGATGGGGTGCCACTTCCTTTCCCTAGCAGCACCCCACAGGCTCTGTGAAGGTGGTTGTAACACACGTTACATACATCAACACACGCTTTGGGTTTTCTGACTTTTTTTACACACATATCATATTATCAATTCCTTTTAATATTTCTGCATAATATTGTATTTCCTCTAACGATGTAACTCGGGTGGCATTTGCTCCCAGGTGGCCTAGCTATACGGTTATCCGGTCAACTCTAACGTATTACTTTGTAAACTACGTTTTTGTTGCTTGTTTATAATTGAAAATAATGAACAAAACTGTCCTGCATCACACAGGGAGCATGTGTGATGTTGTAGGCAAGTACTTGAGACCACTAGACAAAACCAGACTGTGGAGCCCTGCCTTTGAAATATGATTTAAAACAGAATTTATAATGTCGCGGAATTACATAAAACTGTGTGAAATTGTGCAGATAATCATTTAAATCTCCCTACATGAAAAGATAATTGCTCCAGAAATTAACTGTACCTGGGGTTCATTCATTTGGTCATGGCTAGTTTCTTGTGTAGCGATGATTTGATATTAGAGCTAATTAAGATCAGGTCAGAGTTGCTGAAGGTCAAACATTAATGTGTGGGATCATTGAAATGATAATTATAAACAGATTAGGAAGCCACGGTCTTTCATGAGGGGTTATTGGATAATTGCTACGAGGGGAACGGCTTACTGTAATAATGCATTATCAACTACTTACAGCATTTTAAGGGCGAGACTGTATTACTTCCTCAAGGACTAAAGAATAATGTTGTCAAAACTCAGAGCTCAGTAAATAAAGTAGAAGGATGTTGGCAACGTTCCTCTTTCTCCTAGAAGTATTTTTATTTTGGGGGGAATGCCTGATGCTGCCTTGGTTTGCCCCATATGGAAAGGAGGCAGACCCCGGGAGGGGCGGAGGAGGAAAATAATATGGGCCTTCCCTAGTGTCAGACACATGAGCAGTGGGACATGGAAGGTTGTTCTTTCCTCTTTGGTTCATTTATCCAGGCTTTCCCAAATATTGGAAATCTATAACGGCGCACAGTGGAGTGGAACCGGGTTGGGCCCATTTTGGTGGCCTGCAGCACAGGCCTGCATTTGGCTCAGGTGTTACCTTCTCTGAACATTCGGACAGTTAAATGAGGTAAAATTTCAGGGAGGCAGTGGACACCGGGCTGTCCAGAACCCGGGGCTCCTGTTGGGCTGAGGTCCCTAAACTCAATCCCCATGGCATCACCTGCAATGCCTTTGCCTCAGGTCACTTGACAGAGGTAAACTTTGCCGAGACATAAGCTCCTAAGTAGGAAGAAATATTCAGGCTTATTTTCCCAGGCTCTCAGATCTGAGTGTGCTTGAGTCTGCAAACCTCTTCTCTCAGTGCGATTTTGATAAAAACAGCTATAATTCCTTTCAAGCCTTCATCCTCTGTGAACACACGGCCCCACGGTTTGACAAGCGATAGTTGTGCTGTGGGCCAGGAAAGCTGGTGGGGAAAATGTGGCACGTGTGTGCTTATTCGGATGCCGCTTTGTTAAAACCAGCAGTCCCGAGCAGGGCTTCCGGGGAAACCTCCAGCTTTGGGGGCGAGGACACGTGCAGTACCTGGCGGGCAGGAGCAGCTGGCACCCCGGGGCAGGCTGGCGCTTCGGCAACGAGGCCCCAGGACGGCCATCGACGTCTGAAAAGGCCAGAATCCAGCGTGACATAAACTCAGGCCTGGCATTGTCCCTGAAGTGAGGCCTGGATCTGGGAAAGATGAACGAGAGTGGGGACGGGGGCTGAGAAGGGAGGCTGTCCAGGGCGCCAGCCTGGCCTCCTGGGTGCCTGGCGGGCCAGCGATTGCTGAGCGCTCCCCAGCAGACCCATAGCGGGCCGGGTCCTGGCGGCTTAGTGAGCGGCTGTGGGTCCCACCCCAGGGACCCCTCCTCCTGGAAGCACGGCTCACCCTCCCTCCTCATGTAACCACTTTCACAGATGGCTTTTCAGCAGAGCCTGACTCTCCCACATGTCCCATGCATGAGTCCTCAGAGTTTTCCGTAAGCCGCGGTAGAGGCCCTGGACAGGCCCCCTGGCCGCACAGGTGCATGGCCAATCGCTTCTTCCTTCATGAGCAACATCTTGGGTGAGAAAGGGTGGCCGATCCTGGGTGGGCAGGTGACATTGCCGTCCTTCTGGGGCTCCGTGGCAGGTGACATTAGCCCGGCACCTCCACGCAGAATTCTGGCTCTAGCGAAGGTCCTCACATAGGTGGTTTGAATGTACCTCCTACTCGTAATCTGGGGTGCTCTCCCAACCCAGAATAAGACACTCTTCTCTCTAGGAAATATGCATAGTCAGAAACACACTCTGCTTGAAGCTTTAGGAGTCCCCAGAAAGGCCGAGAGGACCTCTGACAATCCCGTCCCACCGGGGCAGGCCAGCACATTCACGCACAGTGGTCGCTGCTCCTGGAAAGGACAGTACTCACTCTGTCAAGTGCACAGAAGATGCACATCTGAAGTCTAAATGTGCTATTTGAAGTCTGTTTTCAGAAGAGCACAGCAGGATCTCACTCTTGGCCCTCTGGTCGTGGGGCCCAGGACTCACTTCTACCACTGAAGCGTGTGAGTCCTGGGGCTCTCTGTGGTGGCTCTGGAATCCAAGGGAAGCCATCCTAGTGTGTCCCCGGCAGCGAGGACCCTCCCATGGTGGAGAGTCGGCGGCAGTGTGTAGTGCCAACCTTCCCTCTTGATGGAGGAAGCCGCAATTCTGAGGTCCGGGCTCCACTCACTTCTCATGAATGACACTCGCAGGGTCACACAGAAAAAGAAGACAGTTCTGTTTGAAGTTGAGGACTGGAGCTCCCAGCCCCTCGACCCCCGAGCCTGTAGGTGACACACGTCATGCAGGAAGGCAATGACACTGTGCACATTGTCACAGGCACATGGCACAGGCTGTGGGCAGTGGGGGGAAGGCTCCCCCCTGACAGTCGTCTCTCTTCTGACACCACAAGGCTGAAGCAGGCTGCAGGCTCTGTATGGAAAATGCAGGCACAGGAGGAAAAGTGAGAAAGCAGGAGGCATGAAGCTAATCGTTAGCAATCTCAGACCTGGGTCCAGTGGGGACCCTGAGACCCTGTGTCATCTGCTGAAAGGGATGGTGGGGGCGGCAGCCATCTGGCTGTGGCTGTGCTCCAAGGAAAACTCTTGGGATAGGAATTTCTGAACGGCCAAGAAGATTTCTGATTCCTTTTTAAATGTTTGTATTGGAGCTCATGTCTTTCTTGCTAGAATCTCATTCACCCAAGACTCAAATGGCCTATTTCATTACAGATGCATATTGGAATCTGACCAAACACAGCCAAACAGAAAGTGGGGTTTGCAGTCCACCTTACCATCATGGAACTCCGACCATCCTACCAGTGCTTCTAATAGTCACATTGTTCCAAAGAGACAGTGTGGCTCCAGAAACTAGGTGAGTCTTTGCATAAGTGAGACATTTGGTAACAGACTTTGGGTTTAATCGTGTTTGTGGTTGTCCAGCCAGATGTCATGCTCTCCTGCAATCCATGACACATTGGTCCGGTTCCTTTAAATTCAGAGTAAAACAAAACCCAGCCTTTCATCAAGGCAGGAACTCTAGCACTCCTGAGATATTCTGGGACACACAGAATCCATGCCCAAATAAGTCTGGGAAGCGCAACGTGCAATATTTCTGTCTTAGAGACTCAGAGCACAGATCAGTATTCTGAGGTTGAAAATTCCAGTAGTAAATAAATAGAAGCCACTTCGTATGGTGTCCATTTCTCAAACTTCTTTGACGTCAGAACAGCTTCTAATGTGAGACAGTATTAAGGTTCCACAAAATGGTTTCCAGAATGCATCCTGGGTCATACCTTTTTATTTTTAAATGCAGCGAATGGGAAGAACTGGATTTGTGTCCGTTATATCGGTTGAGCACATGTCCGAGTGCAGGGATTCTTACATGAAACAGTCTCTATGGTTTTGCAATTCTTCACTCAAAGTTTTCACAGCAGGAAATTGATCTCTGTCTTCTGCCAAGTGGCTTCATGAAAGAGTTATTTGTGGTAGTTCTTAGGAATCTACTTTCAGTTTTCATTTAGGGACGTTTAAGTCATATGAATATAAGCTTCCTTTATCTTTCTACAAAAATTCATTACTAAATATGGTAGGAAAGACTTAACCCAGACAGGGTTGAATTGGAACAGAGCTTTGATGTGGGCAAGGCAGCCAGCACCATGGAGATCAGTCCATTTTGATGTAAATTGAGAAGCTCACCAGTCCAGGAGGAGCTTGTCCTCAAACCTGAGGCTCACAACAGAAGCAGAAAGGCATTCATAGATTGGGTTTTTGAAGATCAATGACAATTTGGATTCAATTCAGAAATGTTCTACATTTTCAAAGCACTCTTACCAGACAGAATCAACATGTTTTATTAGGATTTTAAAAATACAAGTTTTAGGTGGGGGCCTACCCAGGATGTCTAAAATTCACTCCGCGCACTAAAGAGCTTACAACTGCCAACCCTAAATAGAAATCTAAGAAACCCACCAATAGTTCAAAAATTTAGTCATGTTGACTTTTCGGAATAAATAGACTCTGTAAAATCTCTTTCTTGCTTCCTTTCTTTAGAAGTAGCTGTAGTGTTTTGTAACTCAGAACTACACACTATTTAGTATAACCTCGTTTGGCAAAGGACTGGGGTTCGTTGCCCCAGCCCCAATCTGACAGGGAGTCCTCACCCCGCCAGACCCCACACTGGTGGCCCACACCAGGATGACCCCCAGTTTCTTGGTCCATGTTTCGTCTACCAAAGATACACCTGGACTTTTCTCCTTGTTACCATTTACTAGCCTTGTACATTTGTGCAGGAACTTCTTTCTGAACCTCATTTTGGCTCCTCTCAAACGTCAGGGCAGGACTGTGTTCCTGCTCCTCAAAGGTGGGGTAAAATTAAATGATTTCATGAACCACCATCGGACACAGTGAACTACTATACGACTGTATACGTTAGATGAAATAAATTAGATCAAAAAGATAAATCTTTGATAACTGGCTTAATACTACAATTCTTAGAGTGTTTTTTATCCTTCAAAGAAGAATGCGCATATCCAAAGGTTTAGCTTTCCCAGCGGAGTGAGCCAGACGGGTTCCAAGACCCGAGGAGGATGCATGCTCCTCCACTGAGCTCATTCCTGTCCTGCTCAGGCAACAATCACAGAAGAGGAAGACAATGTGCATCTTCAATAGCTGGAAATTCTGGCTTCTTGTTCATTCTTATATGTATGGAGGAAACACTAAGGATGCTTTACTATCGCCAACCTTGGTCCATAGTTTTTAATCTCTTTATGCTCAACCAATACATTTAGGGACAGAATCTTCTGAAAGCTACACATCATCACTTGAAGGGTTCTTCTTCCTTCTATGTGGTTGCCCCCTGGTGAACTGCATCTACTTCTGCACACACACAAAAAAGCATATTAGCAAACAAGTTCTACGCAGACGGCTCCCAGGAAGGACTCTTTTTTTATTATTTTAATTTATAAAAAGAGAGGGTCGGTGGTCTCTGTGTCCGAATCCCTGAAGAACACCTGAGTCTCCCCGGGGAGGAAACAGATTCTGCATGTGAATGGACCCAGGGGCCCCTCCTCTGGAGGTCTGAGGGTGGCCAGGGAGGCTGTGGCCCACACAGGTCTTCTTCAGAAGGCCCAGATCATGGGTTGGTGGAATCTGAGCCACATGCACAAGGCTGCCTCCCTCCCCTGAGTGATCTTTGTGTCTGGCAAGGATATGTTGGAATTCAGGAAAGGAAAGACCCAAAGTGCTTGAAAATTTCCCAGGCAAAATTGCTGCGTGTAAAAGCCAGGCTACACAGTGTTTTCCGACTTAGCGGGGAAGGCTAGGACACCACTTTGGTTGTTGTCCTTGCAGTATTATTCCACATCCCGCCCCGGAGGTATAGACTCAGCGTGTGGTTGCAAAGCTGTTATTTTCCAGTTGGTTGAAAGCCCAAGACATCTGTATGTGTGTTAAAACATCTTTCCTGTGCACTTGTATTGAAAGTTCCTCATATATTTAAACGCAATCTGAGATTGGCTGAACCTAGACCCCGAGAGGAAGCTTACTAAAATAAATGGGTTCTTTATCCTATACAAATACTATGTTTTGTTTGATTTATTTATTATTTTTGTTTTGATTTTGTTTTAGGAAGTTGATATTTGTAGGTATTTTCAATCTTTTAATCATTGGACTCTGGTCAAAACTGTGCCATGAGCCCAGACTAGTGCAAGCAATCACACTGGTTTTAAAGACGAATAAAATCGCGACATTTCCTTTTTAATGTCATAAGTTATGGATGATTCTATTAAATTCCCATATGGCATTCTTACAGTGTAAACATATGTCATCAAAGGGACTCACATCTGGGCCATAAGAACTCTGGTGGCTCACTGTGAGCTGTTCTGGCCGGGTGTTTGTTGGCTTGGCGATGGAGGGAACAATATATTGTTTGGGGCCCAGCACATAGTAGGCGTTCAATAAATACTTGCTTGAATGATTAGGGGTAGCTTACCAAGCATTTAGTTACTTCGGTGCACCTGAACGTCTAAAATGTCTTTGCTAAGTCTATTTGACAAAAATATATAAGGAAAACCATTGTGTTCCTCAATATCTAACTAGAATTTTCTTTTTTACAGTCAAAGTGCTTGGACAGTGATCAATCTGTCTGAAATACATCGGCCCTATTTCCTCTCCTTGGATGCTCTATTGTGACCCTTCCAGTTGTCTACCCACAGGCCATGAGTCCCCTCTTCCCTCCCGGCTCCCAGCTTTCTCTGTCCCCTGCCCCCACTTTGCTTTCAGATGCCTGTCTGAATCCCCATCCAACATGGCCCAGGCAGTGTCCACGGTCGGCCAGAGGCATGACTGCGAATCAATGTGGGTGAACGGTAACTCCCTGTCAGACACTGGAACAGCTGGGAGTCATGCCTGCCCCCACCCGTCAACTGAGACTGTGAAACCGCATCCAACCCGGGCCCCACCCAGGGTGGAAATGCGCCTGCCCTCTCTGCTGAGAGGCTCTGGGGAATCCCCCACCCGCCGGTGTCCATCAGATGTGCTGATGGGCATGAATGGGGTGGAGGGGAGAGTCCCTTGCCTGCTTGCACCTGTCAGCAGAGCTGATGGGCAGGGAAAGGTGGGGGAGGCCCCCTCCCATGCTGTCAACCCAGCTGATAGACAAGTGTAACTGGGCAAGGCCCCTGGCCTCTCCTAGTCAGATGGGGGAGTTGTTTGATTGGGGAGTGGATGGGGGTTCCGCTTGCCTGGCAGACTGAGGGGCTGTAAGCGTTGGAGGCAGAAGGGTCTACATAGACTAGACTGAAAGGCAGGGCTGGTGCACGTGTGTGAGTGCGCGTGTATGCGCCAACCTTTTTTAATGTGAAAATGTGGCCCCACACGCACACCGTGGTGCATTCACTGAGCCTCAGCATTTGTCTTACAGCAATTGGGGTAATGGCAACCTTTCATCCATGGAGTATCTCCCCAGAGGCAACTTTCTTGTAAATATGCTTTCAGAAATGAAGGAGGGATACAAGGGCCATGTTTGTTAAGTTTGAGCTTCAAATTTGTAAGAAAAAAATACTTGAATATATATTTCGTATTTATAACCCAAACTAGTAAACTTGTCTCTTACCTCTTGGTAGGAAAAGAATGTGGTTTCTAAATCCTTCACTGAGTGGTTTCAATGTTTTTCTTTATTAGGTTAGAATCCCTTGATACCAGTGACATCCAACACAAAGACCTGGACACAGGTCTCAGGCATGACAATTTGTTTTTGATGAGGAATATTATGTACCGCTTATTTAATTAACATTTTTACCAAGTTGAAATGTTGAAACTTCCTTTAAACTCAGCTTTAACCACATTTTCATGGAAGTTGAGGACTTTCCGGAAGTGAGTCCCATGGTGAGAAGGCTGGCAATGGAGCCACACCCATTGGAAAGGAAGTAGTGTAGAGTGTTGTGTGACTTAGAATCTGGCCAGCTCCACACAACCTGCAAAAACATGGGAAATGTTTTAGTGATTCATGAGATAAACAGAACACTTTGTTTCATAGAAACTCAAAAAAATATGCAATTTCAAGAAGGAATTTGGGATTTACTCCAGTCCCATTTTGTTTCCATGTAATAAACAATGAAATGCCCAGTTTTGCATAGCTGGAGAGTTGGGTGTCAGCAAATCAAGAAAGAGCTGTCAACAAAGTCTTACTTAAGGCAGAACTCTGTGTTGTCCTGAAAATTAATTGGGGTTAGAGTACTTTAAAAAAATGTTTGATCACTTTCAAAATTTCCTGATTATGATCTCTTGGAAGAGTTCAGTAAAACTGATCAACAATCAATGGACCATATAATCTCAGAAATTTCTGTGGGAAGATCTTACAGATAGTTCACCATTTGAACCCAAAGTCAACCCACTACTCAAGAGTATATACCTTCTCTCACCAAAGAGTGACACTAGGAATAATGGAAACAAGTAGTTGAATTTGAGGGATATTAAATATATCCCCTACACTTTGAAATACACCTGTTATTTCCACATTCATAAGCCCTAATTTCATCATCTTGACTCATTGATGAATAAAGCATCAAACCAGGTTTTCAAAAGTTACGGAATTTGCTGTTTTTCAGCTTCTTTTTTTAAAATTTTGAAACATACAGTGTTTTTCCTAACTCATCAGTAGAGATTCTGTTGGTAGTGCAAATGTGCTGTGGTGGTATGGAGCATTGTTTGTGGCTCTTCATTATCAACTTGGACATTAATGGTTGGGTAAAAAAAAAAAAAAAAAAAAAAACTTGTCTCAACTGGACCAGGAAAGAGGCTTTTATTTCTGTTTTGCTTCGTTTTATTCCTGGGAAACTTGAATGTGCAATCCATACTAATATGGCAAGTACACTTTGAAAGGCAGTTCTTGCCTTTTCATTTGGAACCATGGATTTATCTGTACTCCTTATGTTGGTCTTTACTTCAAGCATAAATCCACAAAAAAAAAAGAAGTGAGAATCATTCTGTGAGTTCCTGGACTGGTTTCCTTTTATGCTCTACACTGGTCATTTCATACCTGCAGTAGCACATCTGGTTTGAGAAGCCACATTTAGAAAAGAAGACTGAAGAGCTTCTTTACGCACAAATGACAAAAGTCTTTGATGACATGATATGAAGAATACCTGAAGACACTGGAGAAATTTAAATCAAGAAGTAGAATGTTTAGCTGAGGCCTAAAAGGATTTGTGAAATACATGTGAAAGAGACATTCCAGGTTAGTTTTGGTCATGTTGGACAACTGAGCTAAGATCCACCAAAGAGTCAATGAAGAAGACATGGGGCAAATTAAACAATGGCCTGCTCAGTAGAGTCTTTAGCACACAATATTTAATAAGTGGCTGGGAGACATATCTCAGGAATGTTGGAGAGAGGATTCCTTCCTTTGAGTGGGAGTTTGAAGTGAAAGAGTCTACGTGTTTGCTCCAAGGGTGTATGATTCAATCACAAAACTATTTAGAATACTTGGGTCAGGAGGGAGCCAGGATTTCCCTCTTCATTATAGATCATTTGAGCTTTTTCACACTTAACACTATGAAGGTTTGTTTTTAAACATAATAGAATAGATTTATCAAGTTTTCTCATATTAAGTCACAAGTTGATTGCATATTCAGTTTTGGTGGTTATATGTCACCTTGCAGACAACCAGCTAATATGAAAGAAAAATGGAATGAGCCTTAAAATGGTAAATTTTGACTGCCTGATAAATAAATATACCCTAAAGATTCAATAATTCAGCACTTTGAGTTATTTATCTCTCTCAAAAGATTTCTGAAATCATTCTTTACTGTTTTGCTTGATTAATTCTTTCATCTCTACGATGAAGATCACTTTATCCATGGCCACTGCACAGACTGAGTTATTAAACAAATGGAAAGGTGATAAACAGGTTGGTGTTAATCAGTTAAAACTGTAAAGAGCTTGGGTGAGCAGACTGGAAATGATAGCCTTAATACTAACCATGATTTTGAAAGCTACAGCTGCTATATGTCTGTATATTCATAAACCATAAGTGGCTGGTTTGTAAGCAAACTGGTCATCAGAGCAATGCTATCTATGTGGCAAGGAGCATGGCTGAATTACTTATGTGAAGTACCTACTTGAATTTTTTTTTTTCCTACTTGAATTTTTTTAGGGCAATTGGTTGCCAGCCTTTTTTTGAGAGATGAAAACAGTAGCCATGGTTGGAGTTTTATTATGGCACCTAGCTAAAAATCTGAGAATCACATAGACTTCCAAAAAAAAAAAAATCACTTAGAGAGAGTCATCTTCCATTCCAGGAAAAGAGTTTGTGCATACACAAGGACTGAATTGAATTTCAATGGCGTATTATTTTCATATTATAGGAAACCTGGACATAAGTTATTACACCTTTTTGTTCTTGACACTCCTCAGACATTCTGAACCAGGACCCAAAATGTCATCATAGCTGGTGGGTAAGAGGTGACAAAGGTGTGCAAAGGATCAATCTGCACAAGCAAAGATCTGAGTCATAAAACAGCCTCCTTGAAGCTGTCTTTTCTCATAAATGGACATAACAAGCTGATAAAGCATTTGTGGGTAGAAGATGTTTCCTTTGGTAAAAAGATCAGTGTGGTGTGTGGTTAATATTTAAATATCTGAGCAAGTGGTTAATGCATGAAGCTGCTCTCACTGTGCAGACTGGAGTTTTAGGGGGCTGGGGGCCTCCAGAGCAGGGAGTGGTGAAGGGCTTAGAGTATCCACACTGGATTACAAAACGAGGTTCATGGCCCCACCACCTCCCCCGAAAGATAAAGCAACACAAGTAGGAGAATAAGGATAAGAAGTCAGACTTCTCATTTATCTCCCCCAACCTCTTTCCTTTCACTGTATTGATTCCAAAAGTTGCACATGATGGTTGTAGAAAGGACACTTAGCTTTATTTATAACAGCACTTACCAAATTACAGTAGATTGTTTTTCTGGAAAGAAGAGGAGTTACAGGGACATCTCCATTATTAACTGCTCCTGGGCAGTCCAGGAATAAGCCAGACCCAGTAAGTTTCCTGGGGTTTTCAGGAGCCTTTGGTGTGCCAATGTTGTGCTCCAAGATAGACAGCCTGTAGGGCTTCCTGAACTTATTTGCCCATAAAATCATTTTTCATGGAATACCTATTAATATCTCAGAGCACAGTATGGAAAACTCTGGTTTACTCTATTAATTTGCTTACTAAACCCTTTTTCCATGGATAAGGCAGTGGCAATCACGGTCCTTGGTCAAGTCTGAATTTATAACAAATTCTAAATTGGCGAAGACAAATTGGTGACATTTCACCCTTGTGATATTTCTTTTTTTAGGATGTGTGCTAAGCAGCAGCTACCATGATACACAAAGTATGCCCATGGTTTACCTGTTCTGTGAAATGTCTTAAGAATAAAGGCCTTTAACGATCCAGTAACTTCAAGGACTACTTCAAAATCTATTTGCTTCTCCTGACACCAAATTCATGTCATGGAGATTCTCCCAAATAATAGTAATAATAATCATAATGATAATAATTCTGAAATGCATTACAGGAATAAATGAAAAAACAGGAACAAACCCCAAACCCAACAAAAATCTGCACGCATGTCTTTAACCTAGCATTCCATAAACATAATTGATTTTAAATTGTTTTTTGCAACGTGCAAAATAATGTCACCACAAACTAGTCTTTTGGCACACTCTAGGGGAAGTGCTGGCATGCACATGTCAGTTGAAAACATCTTTGAGAAGATAAAATTGTCTTAGCTTCCTGCCCTTGCGATGCTTAAGAGACCTTTAAGCAGGAACCAGGGAGGGGTGTTAATCCATAACATGCCTGAAACTCTTTATGAAAGTAAAACAAAGCTGGAGATATGATTTAACTATCTTTGTTTTAACTGAGCTGCTATGAAGCTCTGCTTTGTAACTCTTTTTTTTTTTTTATGCCCCTGCTGGGTTGGGGGTTGGGGGGTCATGGCTCAGACACACCCGGTTCTAATTGAGCTCATTAACACTGTTTAACACTCACCCTCCTCTGTATGTAAGAAGACACTTGATATGTGTATGGGTATTTCTAAAGTGTAGCTGTTCTATTTTACAACATAAATAAATCTAATCTCAGCATATTGCAGCAAACTGACACTGTCAGATAAGTAACAGCACTGTCACGGATGTATTCTGAGTTAATTCACATATTCAGACTTTTAGAATTATTAGCAAAATAGTGAAAATTATTTGTAGTTTCATAGCATGTTAAGATTTCCTAAAAATAATCACAAAAATTATTTAACTGTCAATGCACAATGACTCCTTGCTTTATTACACTGTATTGAGTTTACAGAGAACACACAAGTCTTCCTTCAACCTGAGATCTTTCTTTAGATCATTGCTCCACAAGGTCCACAGCTTTGTTTTTCTTCTCTCAGAGTCAGACTTCTATCACCTTTTGTAAGATGTGATAATTTCAAATATCAATATATTCTTTCTATGGTGTGATTAAGTTTAATAGATAATGATCAGATGATACATCTGTCTGGCAGCTAGAATTATGACATCAAAACTATTGTTGCTATTATCACCATCATCATTATTAATACTACAGCAAGTAGTATTTGCAATAACTCAATAATTCCAACTATATTAATGGAGATTTTTTAAAAACGAATAACCTAATTAAAATTAGAAATAAGCAGTTTTTCCTTATTTTTTGAAAGCTAAAGCAATGTAAAATAATTTATAATCCCCATTCATTTAGTTGTGCTCCCAGAAAAAAAGATAATTACCAAGAAAATAAGTTTTACAAACTGAGCACTGACCATGTATTAGGAATTTTCCAGCTGTTATTTCTAACACATATAAATCTGAAGGTTTTTGCCTACAAGGAAACTGAAGCTTAGAATCTAAAACAGTAAGGGTGAAGTCAGGATTGCAGATTCTCCAATTCCTTTCTAGTAGTGTTAGGCTCTTTCACTGAAAGTCTCTCAGGAGACAAAGTAGTATGTATCCCTAAAAGAATCACAATAGCCAATATAGCCACAATGGCTAATATTTTATTTTATTTTATTTTATTATTTTTTTTTAAATCATGTCTCTTTTTTTAAATTTTTATTTATTTATGATAGGAACACAGTGAGAGAGAGAGGCAGAGACACAGGCAGAGGGAGAAGCAGGCTCCATGCACCGGGAGCCCGACGTGGGATTCGATCCCGGATCTCCAGGATCGCGCCCTGGGCCAAAGGCAGGCACCAAACCGCTGCACCACCCAGGGATCCCTAGACTTTAACCTAATAATATCACTTAATTTTGTTCAGTTACATAAAATTACTCAGTTTTTCCTATTTATTGCACGTATGAATTTGCACAGGGAATGGTATATGTAATTGCAAGGGTATCTGCTTTACTTGGTGAATATATATTTGATCAGTTTTGCTAAGAAGTCATCAGGTAAGATATCAGTGCACATAGACCAATGTTACAAACACTTGCGACCAGTAATCCTTCCTCCATTTACCAATTGTTCGAGTCTCACGGCCAATCTAGAAACATGATTTCAGCACCAAGTGGAATATCAATATTGTCAATTTGTTCAGCGTTTCTGTAGCATTTACTTCAAGTATGTTTCTTCTGCTTTAACTGAAACACACTTGAGTTTCTAAGAGCAGTGGCTTGTTTGTCCTGTTAGGTCTCCTCCCTGATGGTTTCTAAAGATGACAAATTAGAGGACTATATCCATTGTTCCTGAGCCCCCAGCTCTTCAAACCTGATAGACTTTTCATCTCTTCAATGATTTTTCTTGTTGAATTCTATTTATTAATATAAAACACTAAATATGCTTACTACTCCTAGTGGAGAAAGCACAGCAACATAATTTTTATTTTAATTTATTTTAAAAGATTTTATTTATTCATGAGAGAGAGAAGGAGAGAGAGAGGCAGAGACAGAGACAGGAACAGAGACATAGACAGAGAGAGAAGCAAACCCCATGTAGGAAGCCCGATGTAGGACTCTATCCAGGGACTCCAGGATCATGCCCTGGGCCAAAGGTCACAGGATCAACCACTGAGCCACCCAGGCATCCCTGGATTGGTAATTTTTAAAAGGTAAACATCTTTCTTCATTTTCTACTCATATATTTATTTTGGAGCTTAACCTGTTAATAATTGTGATCGCTGTCCTTTCCTTCGTATGGCCAAGTGGTGTGTAAATTCAACAGCACACACAGAGAGGGTTATTTGTTGTGATTTAGAAATCATAGACTAAAAGATCATATCAAATCTATTACACTACACTTCAGTTTTCTCAATATTGCATCACAGATATTTCTGCCCGCCAAAAGCTATACAACTCATTAATCAGTGTATAATATTTCAACATAGGGGTAGATATAATTTATTTACTCACTAGTCAGTATTAATGAGTATCCTTATTGATTTGGATTTTTTGATACTGTACATAGAACAATATTTACATATCCTTACATATTACTTATTTTTATATTTCTGTATTTTATGTTTCCAAAAAGAAAGACTGCTAGAACAAAGACTATGCTCTTCTCGACTTAATAAAAGACTCTCCAATAGACTGCAAGAATTAAAATTCCTAGTAATAATTTGTGAAAATGAGTATTTCCAAGTACTCCCATTCATACCACCTATATAACTGCACTTCACCAATTCAGGCGAAATTAAATAAAATTTTCTCACTGTTGTCTTAATTCACATTTTTCTAATAATGGGGTTCAGCATCTTTACTCATGTGCATCAGTCATATAGATTGCTTTTTTGGTACATTGACTCATCATTAAATCTTGTTTCTTTTTCCGTTCAATCTGAGGAATCTTGGTGATATTCATCCTCTCCCATCTGCATAGGTTGCAGGTATATTTCTAGTACCTTGTTTGTCTTTGACTATATTAGCTTTCACCATTAAAAAAAAAATGTGATCAGATAGGTCTCTCTTTCATTTCTGGATCTTTGTTTTTTAATAACACAAATCCAAAGTGTTCTCAAATTTCTGTGTATTTTTAAAATTTTAAAGAGATTTTCTTTAGTGTATGGTATAAATATGGGTTGAGTTTTGTTTTCCTCAAAATGAATAAATAGTTATGTTCAAACCATTTATTAAGTACCCCTGTTTCATGCTCCTGAATTGAAATGTCACTTTTGTCATACATTGTTTCTGTTTGCACTTTCTTTTTTTTAAAATTTTTATTATTATCATTATTTTTTTTATTTACGAGAGTCACAGAGAGAGAGAGAGAGAGGCAGAGACACAGGCAGAGGGAGAAGCAGGCTCCATGCACCGGGAGCCCGATGTGGGATTCGATCCCGGGTCTCCAGGATCGCGCCCTGAGCCAAAGGCAAGCGCCAAACCGCTGCGCAGCCCAGGGATCCCCTGTTTGCACTTTCCATAACCAAAAAGCTTTAGTATGTCCTCTCATGCTGGTGTCATATTCCTTTTCATGAGAATGATGTTATGTACATTTGAAAATCGTTTTTTTTTAAGATTTTATTTATTTATTCATGAGAGAGAGAGAGAGAGAGAGAGTGAGACAGAGAGGCAGAGACACAGAGACACAGGCAGAAGGAGAAGCAGGCTCCATGCAGGGAGCCTGATGTGGGACTCGATCCTGGGTCTCCAGGATCATGCCCTGGGCTGAAGGCGGCGCTAAACCGCTGAGCCACCCAGGCTGCCCGAAAATAGTTGTTAAGACACACTATTCTGATATTTAGAATTCGACCATCCAACCAAAATATTTACTTTCCCATATTGTTTCAGTCAGATTAGGCTAGGCAAAGAGGAGACAAATAATCCTGAAGTATTAATGTTTAATTCAGGACAGGTATATCTCATTCAAATGCCATGTAGAAATGGGTAAATGCAGTTCTTCTCCACTTGATGACTCCAACTAGATCCAAGTCCTCCAAATTGGGGGGTGGAGTGCATCATTTCAAAGTGAAGCTTCTACATTTGTCTTCACAAAAGGAAAGTTAATTAAAAAAAAAAAAAAAAAAACAAACAAACACTTAAGTGCCGCATTGGCCAGATTGATCATATGGTCTCAAATAAGAACAGAGCAAATTGTGATATGCTGATAAACATGTGGAATTTTGGTGAGCAGGATTGTCTCTGCCTCATACCTCACCTTTTAAGCCATTTACACTCATTTCAAAATAAACTTTTATTCTGATTAAAATTGCATCACATGTGCATGTTATTTGGGAAAAATTAAATGTATTTTATGATTTTAAGATTTCCTACTCAGGAAAATGATGTTTGTAGAGAAATGTCTACCTGACCTGTTTTATATTCTTCAATAAAATTATGGCCCACATCTCTGATCTTTCTTATTAATCTTTTTACTAAGTATTTTTATAGTCTGTTTATTTAGAAAAATGAAATCATTTGTTTCCATTTGTATTTCTAACTGATTATTGAAAGTATGGAGGAAAACTGTGGTTTTGTATATTTAGCTTATATCTAGCCACCTTACCAAATTTTATGATACATTCTAGTAATTTTTTTTAGTTTCTTTTTCCTTTTTTCTGGAAAAACAACATCATCCACAGAGTTAATGTGTTTCCTGTTATCCACTATGATAAACCAGTTATTTAAAATTTCTTCTTGAATGATCTGGATTCTCAAAAACAATATTATGTAATAATTGCATTCCTTTTCTTTTAGTGATAGCCCAGAGACAACCACAGTAGAAAACATTGTACTCATCTCTGTCTTGCAATTTCCTTTGAAGCCCATATGGGATCCATCATGAAGTTTTGAGCTCTATCTCTTTTCTTTACTTTGATAGCTTCAGGTCATAGTTCCACATTAACCAAATTATTAGAATTACTTTCCTACTGTATTCTGGATAAAATTTAGTCAGCCTCTAGAGTTGCATTTCCATACCAAAATCTAATAATGCTCCTTTTGTTAAAGCATCCAATTGCCTACAGTCTAAAGACCAGGATTCTTAGCATTTACTCTCCACTCATTCCCCTTCACAACCTATATTTGTTTAATCTTCTGGTCATTATATGTAATCTCTTGGTCACTCTGAGCTCTGTCAGCATGTCTCTGTGAGGATGCTTTCTCCTCAGCTCAGAAGCACCTGACTTTTCCTATAAATGTGGTTCACTTGAGGCCAAATGGATAAGTCCTTCTTTGTCATCACAACGACTTCTTTCTTGCAAGGATTATGACTTTTTAACTGACATGACTTTCAGAAACTGTACAAAACCTTCAGATTGTTAATGTTCATTTCCTTTCTCATCAATGGAATGATTCAGAATGCATAAGATGACAGTGCATCTGACCAACCACTAGATAACACTTTTTTGGAGTACTGAGGTACTTGATGAGCAGAGTAATGTTTCCATAGGTATGAAGAGATTGAAGTAGCTGCTCAACTCAAAAGGATCAGAAGATGGCATATTACAATATAAAGGATTGCGAACTTTGTGAAAAAGTAGTAAATTGATCTTTTCACTCTAGTTATTGTTGCTATTATTATTATTTCTAAAGGAGATAGAAGTGAAAACAAAACAAAACAAAACCCTCAAAAGCCTAACATTGTTAAGACCAGATATACAAACATACACAGACTTCACTTTCACCATTTAGGCATATTTATCCAGAAGCAGTGAAAAATATTACCAGGATGAAGTTTCATGAATTCAAATTTCTGTGTCTTTCTCACTTACACACTGTTAGGAGCTGTCTGCCTGCCCCAGAATATTGAGGCAAAAATTATATTCTTTTTCAGCATTTTCATTGTTGAGAGGAGAGAGAAAGCCCAGTCTCAAGTTTCTAAGGAAGCTACCATCTGTTCTGTGCTATTTAACTCATCTAACATCTCCTGTGCCATGCTTCTTCTAGTCATCTGATGCTGTGATTTCTGAGTATACATATTTCAATATTGATATGATTCTGTGTTATAACAGAGTTATGAAATCTTGGCTACAGATCCATAGCATCCAGTTTTTCATACATGAAGCTTCTGTGAGGATTCAAAATCAGTGATGTCTTTTAGGAATGTACTCAACAGGGACAATGAGATTAAAGATACTACAAACATGACCTTAGCCTTTTTCTTATCTTGAGAAATAACTACCAAAAATAGGCCTAGTAATTCCCTCGTAGAGTAAAGAAAACAGTGGTATAGCTTGCAAATTATCACTTACTCTTTGTTTATAAAAAGGCAAGGTCACAAGAAAAGCACTGATTCCTGGAGAGCTGTGCTCCATTTATTCCTCAGTAACTTTACATTTGGATCCTTTAGTAGCAGCTGGCTTATAACCAGTTTGCAAGACAGTCCCCTGCCTGACTTTCCTCCCCTTCCTTTCCTCTTCTGTTTTCTTTCTTGATGTTGTGTCCAGAACAAAAGCACAAAATGATGGGCAGACTTGCAAGTATGATCAAGAATGTAGACCTTCAGTGTGGAGGGAGCAGGGGAGCCATGCCTGAAATTCCCCAATGAAGTACCAGGTTCTGCAAGGATGCTGAGCACCAAACCTTCTCCAACAAGGCATGATCACCTGCCTACATTCTGGGAAGTCCATCTTGCCAGAAAACCCATTAGTTTAAATATGATACTTTGTCACTTTATCACTCAATTTTACGACTTCAGGTTCCTTGCATCTTCCCTCGAAGGGGAAGTCAACCCCAAAGGGAGGGCTTGACTTGGCACATTTTCCACCTTTCTCTCTCAGACTTTGGTCAAGTTATCTAGTGCTTCTGATCAAATTGTGTAACTCTTCACTGCTGGCTAGACAAACAAGCAGAGACATAATATGCCTCTACTGATCTCATCTTTATCTAAGTGATGCTTTGTTCATCATGGATTTTTTTGTGTTATTTTTATGATTTATATGATTTACCTTGCTTACATTCTTTGGTGCCTTCTTAAATCTTGCGTCCAAGGTTAGTTTTTACCTCACACTGGTCCCAGTCCTCAGATTAACAAATAAGCCGAAAAATGCTAACTGAATTGTCTGATTGATTAAATATGTTTAAGAGCAGTTAATTTTTACTTCACATGCTTTGTTTTTATCCACAAAAATTAAAAAGACTTTTATTTTACGTGAGAGGAAGGAAAAAAGGGATGAAGAGCTATCCCAGATTATTCCATACCCAGGACAAAGCATTAAAGGAGTTTTAAAAATAAACTATAAACTTCCTGAACAAGTATTTTGACATTTGTGGATTGAAAACAACTACAAAATTGATTTAGTTTTTTACAGATCTCATCAAACTTGTGGTCACTCACTTATGAGAAGGCATTTGGAAATCATCCTGAGTGATTCATGCTGTGGAGCTCTGCTTTTGTTCCAGAAAACAAGTTATCAGAAGAGTGTATTGTGGAATTGTAAAGAACACAATACAAATGCACTTCTTTTTGTGCACAGAATATTTTCTTGAAAATGTAGTGTGGCTTAAATTATATTCTACAAACCTTATGAAAAAGAACATTTTAAAGTTATTTTATAGAGAAAATGTTTTAATAGTCTTTTGTCTGCTAAGAAATATTAAAGTATGAGTTTTTTTTGTACTGGGCAAGATCTAGTGCCCATCCATAACTTTACAGATGAGAAAACTGGACTAAACAAAAAGAGGAAATTTTTACTTATTGAATTTTTAAAGTCTCATTAGGTGATTCCAATTTATTCATGGAAAGCTTGAATGTCCAGTATTTTATGCCTTAAATAGTGAAATCCTTTGCAGTTAGTTGAATGCTGGGACCTACCAAATATTTTTCTTCTAATAGTAAACTTTCCCCTTAGGAACCAGGACGCTGGTCATTCTCCCTTAATGTGTGCCTCCCCCACAGAAGGGAGCACACCTGATTTTTATTTCCCTCCCTTGCATCAGATTACCTTCCCCCCAAGTAATAAAGGATTCATAACATTATGGAAACAAATGAAGGATCCTGTTATGTTTGTTTATTATTTTTTAGCCCCACTGAAGTATTAGATAATGTACCACAGTAATAAATTTATAGATGACAAATGGTGTGACTCTAGGTCATTATCAGTTATTTACATTTGGTCTCTACTCTAGCAATATAATCAAAGAGAGAAATGAATGGACTAGAAATAGGAAGAAGATTTCATAAGACCAGCTACCCTGAAACCCAATGTTTCTATCACGTACTCTCTTTTTTTCCTAACTTTTTTTTTTAAGATTTTATTTATTTATTCATAGAGACACAGTGAGAGAGAGAGGCAAAGACACAGGTAGGGGGAGAAGCAGGCTCCATGCCGGGAGCCCGACGCGGGACTCGATCCAGGGTCTCCAGGATCACGCCCTGGGCTGCAGGCGGCGCTAAACCGCTGCGCCACCGGGGCTGCCCCCCTAATGTTCTTTTGAGTTGCTGATGAATATCTTTCAAAATTCACATTTTTACATTTTAGCACTTCCTTCCACTAGAGCAAGCATGGGTTTGTGCGCTTGTGCATAGTGTATAACATATTAATGCATCTATTAATCTGTTAATATAAAATCTATTTTTATTTATCTAATCCAATAAAACATCTGTTCATGTAAAATATTTTTGCTCTCCATTGTCTGAATAAACATTTTAAAATGCTGCTAAAAATATTCATAGCTCTGTCATACAGAATAGTGTATAGCTGCATAGCTGTAAGCCCCATGAAGATAGAATTTGTGTCTTTTTCTATCGACAGTACAGTACAGTTACTGGCACACGGTAACCACTGAAGAAACATTTAATAATAAATGAATAAGTATAGAAATGAAAAAATGAATATTACT
Organism: Vulpes vulpes; assembly: GCF_048418805.1. Classification (NCBI taxonomy): domain Eukaryota; kingdom Metazoa; phylum Chordata; class Mammalia; order Carnivora; family Canidae; genus Vulpes; species Vulpes vulpes. Next base: position 63,809,668 of record NC_132782.1, read on the forward strand.
AAAATTTTTTATCTCTCTCCCTTCAAGGGACAGCTTTAGTTATTTATAAACTTAACAATTTCTGTAGATCGATTATATATTGTAATTTTACGTACTATCTTTCATGGACTTTAAAAGGCAGACAATTTTAATTTGCATTTAGATAGATCGATGTCACTAAAGAACAATAAAAATATAATTAATGTAAGAATTGTTATTTAAACAATGGATTCAATCACACATTTTTCCATACACTGAAGTTTGCCATTTCTCTAAGGTTTATAATTGCAAAACTATCTAAACATCACAAATGTGAATAATTCCTTTTTTATCAATTTGTCTTTTAGAATTCAGGAAGAATATTTTAAGGATATTGGATGTACACTATACATTAGAAGGAAATTAATGTGAAGTGCTCTTTTCAACATTATTGGTCCAAATTGCCTCTCCAGTGAGGTGGTGTCTGGATACCACAGATGTGCAGTGTGGATTCCAGCTTTGAACTTAGCCCTGCACCACCCAAGCCAATGGCCTGACTGGTCCTGAGCCGTGCAAACATGCAGCCTTCCTGCCAACTCTGCACATTTCACTCAGAATTAAGGAGATACCAACACACTCCATCATCAAGACAAGTAATATGTCAGTGCAATATTTTTAAAAAACAAAAATCATTGCCAGAAAATTCCATGGTAAACAAAACATCATGCTTCAAATAAAGACAAGATCAGCAGAAGAATGTTGATGTCTCTGATTGTCCATCTAGCCAGCAATGAGGATTGTGCAAACTGATCAGAAACACTGGGCAATTTGACATGAGTAAAGGGTGGAATGTTCCCCCAGTCAGACCTCCTGCTGGATTAGACTTCCTCTCCACTTCCAAGTCCTCCAACCCCCAAAGGGCTATGGTCTCTCTTCCGATTGAAATTTTCCCGTCCAGTACCTCTCGTCTTGGGCATACACTTATTTAAAAATAATGCACATAATATCTGTAAGCTTAGTATAACAAATTTTTAAAATATCATCTGTATGAAAAGCTGTGTGAAGTATTTTAATACTTTGGCTTAAAAATGTGGTCTTTATAATATGAGATAAAAATATTAATTTTGTTCTACAGAATAACTATCATAACACAACCCATTATTATGTGACTTTTGGTTAGCCGGGAGTCTAATTAAGCAACTCAAGCAAAATAGCTGCATCTAATAAAATACACAGCAAGTCCAGATAGCCTACCAGTCATTTCTAATCCAGAGCATAAGTATTCAAAGAACTACTACTCAGTGGATAAGCGTTATTTCCAGTATATAATGAACACCTGTGATTGTGCCTACACTGCCCTGGAAAACAGTCTATCTCTGCACTGGTGAAAAGATGAAGTAAATTAAATCAGAAGAAGTGCATTGTGTGTGTAGCATGGCGGCCAAGGACAAGAAGGATGCCCAAGGAAGGAGAAGTTGTGTCTTTGTTGCTAAGATTCTGTGCACTTGTGTATTTTATGCACTTGGTTTCTTACAAACATGTCAGACAAAATAAATCCTCATGAAAATGCTCATGTGTTTGCCCAGCTCTTTTCCAGATTCTTCTGGAACATTCTGCAGTCTCTGCAAGCCTCTGGCAGCTCTACTGCTGACTCGCAGGGCGTCCTGGCTCCCTGGCCTTGGGGGGCAGTTCCAGAAAGCTCCTGTATGACTCAGGGCTGCTGTCTGTGGGGCTGTTCTGAGAGAGGTCCACACTCTGAGACCACAGTGACCCAGCAGGCTTTACCCGGCTGCCTGGGGACCCTGCTCTTGACGTACAAAGTTGGGGGCCTAGCCTACTAAGCCATTCCCTCCAGCTATTTCAGGTCGGTACTAAGAGCATTAAGCAAATTATAGCCCTAGGGGAAGTGCAGAGAGAAAGATGGAGCTTCAGCCTCTCTTCAACTTAGGTTAAAAAGAAAATAAAAACACACACAAAAAAACTTGGTCCAACCAGCCATGTCTACAGGAACCTTTTTTTTTTTTTTTTTAAGCCCCCAAGCCTGGTAATTGAACTTGCAAATGAATGCAGTGCTGGGCATCAAACAGCCCGCAGCCTGACCACCCCGCAGCCTGAGCGCACGGGGCTGTCTGACCATGGTATCTTCACAGAGTTTGGCAGCTACTTGTGCCACACATGCCCCACGCCCTTCAGACCCTTGGGGTCTTAACTCACTAAATCTGCATAGCAATGCCATGCTGGGGAGGGTCTCTATGGTCCTCCTTCTGCAGGTGGCCAGTAGAGACCCAGCTGTGGTGGGAAGCCTGCAGCCTGGCCCACATACCCCTGGGGTCTCAGCTGTCTGTCCCAAAAAAGGTACCAGAGGGTCCCTGCCAGGACTCGTTCCCAGCTGGGCTTTTTGCTTCCCTATGGCTGGATTGGGTCCACCACCCTGGCTCTGAGCTGTCACATCTATTCTAACATCCTAAGGGATACCTCCTGAAACAGTCCATGTATCAGCTGTTCTCTCCGGGAGTCCACCTCTTCACTGGGGTGTGCTAAAGAGCTGTGTGATGCTGTGAGCTCCGCTGAGCCCTTCAGAGCTTCCCTACAAAGGAGCTTGCTGCCAACGGGCTGGCCCTGTGCAGGAGTAACTGGCCTGGTCAGCTATCTGGGGGTCCCTGGAACAAACCACCACACACTGAAGTTCTTTCTCTCAGCCCAGAGCCAGAAGTCCAACATCAAGGTGTCCCAGAACCCAGCTCTGTCTGGAGACTCTAGGGGAAGACCCTTCCTGCCTCTTCCAGCTGCTGATGGGTGCTGGTGTTCCTGAATTGTGATCACATTGCTTGATTCTATGCCTCTACCTTCCCATGGACTCCTTCTGTATCTCTATGTCCCCATGTTTTCACATCATCTTCTTACAGGGACACAAGTCACTGGATTTGGGCCTCGCCTATTCCAGTATGATTCATTTAAATGGCCACATCTACAAACACCCTATTTCCAAAGAGGATCCCATTCGGATATTCAATTTGTGCATGAATTTTGGGGGCACACTCTTTATCCTTGGAGATGAAAATTAAAGGTGCAGCACACTTTTAAACCAGACTGTGGCAATCAAGAAAAGGAATTCTAATTTTACCAGAAGAAAATGGGAGACAATACCATTTACAGGAATTGATCACTGTCTAACTAAATACTTAGTTTTTTTTTTCCTTTACTGATTATTTTTGCAAGCTCATGTTTCCACAATCAAATTATTGATGTACAAGTATGTGAAATATATATATATATATAACTTTTTTATGTATATAGGAATATATATATAAAACTTTTAAAACTTTTTTTAAAAGATAGCATTCTTCAAATAAGTAAATAAAATCTTTAAGAGAGAGAGAAAAAGAGAGAGCATTCACTTGAAGTAAACTGATTAGGAAAGGTAGTGGGGGCAGGTTTACTTTTCCAGTCCATATACTTTCTTTTTGTTTTAAGATTTTATTTATTTATTCATGAGAGACACACAGAGAAAGGCAGTGACACAGGCAGAGGGAGAAGCAGGCTCCCTGCGGGAAACCCGATGTGGACCTGGATCTCAGGACCTGGGATTATGACCTGAGCCAAAGGCAGACGCTCAACCACTGAGCCAGCCAGGTGCACCCCAGCCCATTTACTTTCCTCAAAGATGCATTTATTTTACTTAGAATCTTGAAAACCCAAATAAAATTCCATTACTTTGAAAGAAACAAAGTGGACTTTCTGCACACATCTGTTCTCCCACTTCGGAGCAAATCAGAAGGTGATTGGGTGAAGAAAGAGCATTAATCCTACCTGCTTCCATTGTCCAGACCACTTCCTCAAGCTCCCTGAGCTTCAGGGTCCTTTCAGAGGACTTGAGGGACCACAGTGTTTTATTTCACTGATGCAAATTCCCCCACTTGACCCATTCTTGCTGCTTGCCTACTCTGCAAGGGCTGGGGAGACCTGGTCTACAGTGAACACAAATAGAGCAGGTGTGAGCAAGTAGACCTGTGGCCACATGAACCAGTGGCTGGAGCTAAGGAATCAGTTGGCTAAATCTGTTTCCCAATCCTCGACTACTTCAGGACCCCCAATAAAAATGTAATGCAAAGATATCTTGTTTTTGGACACTTAATAAGACATACGAACATGAGTGTACCCAGAGTAGAAGGCAATTAGTCTGGGGGTGCCTGGGAAAGGCTCATGAATGTAAAATGGTTATTCGGTTCTCAGCAAGTGTGTCTCACCTAGTTATTCTTCAGTAGATTGTCTTGACTCAGATGTGCCACTGCCTCGGCCTCCCTCAGAGTGCCCAGACAGCTGTCCTGACCCTTCCATGAGCCACAGGAGTGTCCAGCCCAGCAGGTCCTGCTGTCCTCTCCAGACAAACTCTGGCCCCTATGGTCTGTGGATGGAAGATTCCAAGCAAGGCTCCTCAATGTGACACATGAAGCTTTGACTTGTTCCCAAACCAAAGTACAGAGAGTTGACAGATGAAAGGAACTCTCTCCAGAGTAATAGAAGCCAGACGACAGTGAGCAAATCTTGAACCAAAATGTGTGGAAAGACAGCTGGGGCCACAGGATGTGAGAAAGAAGTTGGAGCCAATGGCTTGGCTCAGGAGTAGGAACAAGATCGAAGGGTCGGGGCCCAGAGCTGTTGTGATAGAGGTCAGGGACAAGTGAGGAAGACAGGGCTTGGGCTGTCTTCACTGGCCACATCTGAGTGAGGACAATGCAGAGGAGGATTATTGAGTCCCATGGCGCCCCAGGAGCACCCAGACTCAGGCGCCCGATTCCATTCTCCGAGGGAAGGAGTGGATGTGGCATTCCGTGGTGCACAAGTCAAGGATGCACCAAATGCTTTCACCCCCTGCAGGGCCTCTCAGAAGCCTGCTATATGCTAGCTGTTGTTCTTAGGCCCAGTCGGTAGCCTATCGTTGCAAGCATGAGTGTTGAACTCAGTGGATACTTACTGGATAATTCTTTCAAATAATTTTACATTTTCCTGGCCCAAGACTCAAGAGTATTCCTTTCACCAGGCAACTAATAAACAAATTTATGTCATCCATGGCCCACCTGTCTCCTCATCTTCATCTCTCCCTCCTACGTCGCTTCCTTCTCTCCTCTTCCCTCCTTCTCTCCTGCCTGCCTCCCTAACTTCCCTCTCCCTTCTTTCCTTCCATTTTGCCTCTCCTTCTTAACAGGTATTTATTGAGTACACACCTGGGACTGGGCTCTGTCCTAATAACTTTGAATTGCTGTCATATTGGCCCCATCCACACTCATTTATTTTATGTCTTCCATGAAGTGAGTTCCAATGCCTTGTCCAAATGCCCCTAAATCTTAGTCACTTGTAAGTCGGCAGCTAAACTATGCATCTTAATGAGTCATAGCTATAAAGATTAATTAATCAATTAATTAATTTATTAATTAATTTATTTATTATTTTATTTGTCTACTTGACAGAGAGAGAGAGAGAGAGAGAGAGAGAGAGAAGCAGACTCCTGCTGAGCAGGAAGCCTGATGCAAGACTTGATCCCAGAACTCTGAGATCAGGACCTGAGCCAAAAGCATACTCTTAACCAACTGAGCCACCCAGGTGCTCCTATAAGGCTAAATTTTAATGAGCCTGCTAGCATACAATCATTTCTAATGCCTATTCCACACACCTCCTGCTCCAGTGCATGTGATCGTGGGGGCATAATGCCCCGAGACCACTGAGCAGGTCCTGGGTTTCCCTTCCCCAGATGCCCTGGACCCTCAGTGAGATCCTCCGTCTTCCTTGTCAATTTGACTGGGTCACAGGGCTATGGGTCACCCAGATATTCAGTTCATCATTATTCTGAGTGTGTCTATGAGAAGGTTTCTAGATGAGGTAGACAGAGTTAGTACAGATTATCTTCCCCAGTGTGCATGGGCCTCATTCCATCTGTTGGATACCTGAAAAGAACAACAGGTTCATTCATTAGGGAGAAGTCTCTCTCCATCTGACTATCTTCAAGCTAGGACATCAGTGTCCTCCTGCCCTCAGACTGGGACCAGACTGGACCTCACCCCAAGGGCTGCCCTGCCCACCCTTCACAGGACTGGAACCAGCTCACCAGCTGGAGATCCCGGACTCCTCCATAATCACATGAGCCAATTTATCATAATAAATCTCTTATTATAAGGACATATAAGTGGATAGATATGATCTATATTATATCTCATTGTTTCTCTGGAGAACCCTAATAGCCCAGTTGCCACCTTTTATCATCTTGGCACAATAGACGCTGTTCCTTATTTTATTTCTTCATTTTCTAAGTCATTTTATAGACAATTTATAATGATAAGAATTTTTAATCACAAGAAAAGATTTATTTGAGACATATTTTTATATTTCACCTGTGGATGTCTGGAACTTCACTCTTGGTATGTTCCCAAATCTGGGCTGGCATTGAAAGGGCAAAACATTATACTGGTGGAGTTTTCTACTAATTGCATTTTAAAGTGTTATTTTTCCCAATACAAAATAACTTTTTTTCTCAATATATATAACAAAAATCGAAACCCCTATGTGTATTAAATAGTAAATAGACAAATACTTTTTTTATTTCCCCTTGAAGAATTACATTTTGTATAAAAGTTTACAAATTATGGTTTTTGCTTTTTTCAGTATAAAAAATTGACTTGATGGCATATTCTGATGTTATGCTAATTGCTTATAGCATAGTTCAATGTCAGTATTGAAGCCTACTCTTTCATTGCCATCTTGTTGATACGAACCAGTGTTGACCAAGCATGTATTTTGTATATTGTTGTGTTGTACATTGCAACTAATAAGTCGAGGAATTGACTTATATTAGGTGTGTGTGTACTGTTTCTAAAAACCACAAACTAAGAGTGATGAATTATCAGAATATTTTAGTATTTGCTAATTTTACTACAGTCTTTTGTCATGTATATATAGGGAAGTCATAGGGATTATAAATTATATTTGAGTTAAGTTTCAAACCATGTATTTTGTGATAAAGAGTCTTTAACTTAAGACAGCCAAAACACTGGTATTATATATGTGCTGTAAGAAGAATTATGAGAGTTTTATTTTTCTGATATTAAAAGTTACTTAATACTCGTTTCCATTAAAAAAATTTTCACATAGCAAACTCACATTTGATTCCATATTTTCCATGTTTCCAAGTTTCAAGGTCCATATTCATGAAATGGATAAAATCTTCTGAATACACTATCTGCTCATAAACCTTCTTGCATAAATCTGGAATAAAACTTCCCTATAAACACCGACTTCAGATTGCAGATCCTCCTCTGATCCTTTTTCGAGTAGCGTTACTTCTTGTTCTCCTTTTTTTTTTAAATATTTTATTTATTTATTCATGAGAGACATAGAGAGGGAGAGAGGCAGAGACACAAGCAGAGGGAGAAGCAGGCTCCATGCAGGGAGCTCGACGTGGGACTCGATCCCCGGTCTCCAGGACCAGGCCCTGGGCTGAAGGTGGCGCTAAACCGCTGAGCCCCTGGGACTGCCCTTGTTCTCCTTTTTGCATTTGCATCGCCAACGCACACTTTAAGTAGTGCTTCGATTGTTTTGAAATTGTCGACATCTCATTTTCGTAGAGTGAGACAGTTATCTTTGCTTCCTAATGGCAAGCAATTTTGATTTTCCTTTTTATGGTCGTTAGTTGAAAGAATATTCGACCCTCTACTTCCTTCCCATCGTTCTGTACGCATGCTTTTTGCTACTTAAGAATAATGTTCAATGAATTTGGGACAAACTTCCCAATGCCATCATGGCACTTGGAAAGACTGTCATGTGTTCACTTTGCAGGACGGGATGCTGTGGGGCTGGTGTCTGGATCGTATGATGGGGTTTCTCTGTTGGACGGCTGACCTGGAGAGCAGCAAGTTTCCTCCTCGTGTGTTGACACACACGGCTCATGTACGGATTCTCAGCTCGAGGAAGGTATCTAGGATGTCTGAACAAGCTGATCTCAGAGAACTGCTGTCTGTGCTTTATACTAACTCTCTGGTTTGTCTCACAATTGTGAAACATGCTCCTGGTTCATTGCTTTTCTGTTGACCACTTTGGGCAAAATCAGAAAAACCCCAAAGTATCTTGAATCATTTTTACATCTCCCGGAAAGGTGGTCCAATATTTTGGACAACGCAAAAAAAACCCAAAGGATGATGAACTAAGTTAAAAGCAGTTTATTTCATCGTTTCTCATCCTTCTGGGAGATTCCATCATTCTTCCATTCTAGTCGTTTCAGGTTTTCTGAGCAGTGCTGGAGATAATGAGTAAAGACAAAAATCGTTCCTGGAATGCTCAAAGAGTGAAGTGCTTCCAGACCCAAGGAAGAGGTCACCAAGACTCTGGCTTTTATTTCAGACTCGATGAGAAGGGACCAATGGCCTGGATGGTAACTGGGAGGTAAAGAAATCTCACTGCATTAAAAATAATAATAAATAATATGTCTGCACAACAATGAAGAGTGCTTTTAAATAAGTGAATTTTTTCTTTGTTCTCTGGGCAATCTCTAACAACTAGTGAAAGTCGTGCGCTTGGACCTGCCATGGAAACCTGGAAACAGAAGGTGGATGCACTGACCTGGGGGAGCCCCAGGGCTCCGAGTTCGCGCCTTGCTTCCTGCTTTACTGACACAAACTGTGCTGGTTCCCGTGTGAATATTTTTTTAAGAAAAAAATTTAAGTTTTATTCGCATATGGTAGATTTGTTTGCAAGTTCTACATTTTGTATCTGATATTTGTGAATTAGTAAAGAAAGAAATATCTTTGAAACTGTTTAAACTATCCTTGCAACTTTATATCAGTATCAAATTTCTGAATTAGACAACAGGGGTCTGAAAATCTGTAGTCCCAGATTTTTTTTTAACCTTTTTTATTGGAGTTCAATTTGCCAACATTTAGCATAACACCCAGTGCTCATCCCACCAAGTGCCCCCCTCAGTGCCCATCACCCAGTCACCCCAACCCCCCAACCACCTCCCTTTCCACCACCTGTTGTTCGTTTCCCAGTGTTAGGTGTCTGTCATGTTTTGTCACCCTCACTGATATTTTCACTCATTTTCTCTCATTTCCTTTTATTCCCTTTCACTAATTTTTGTATTCCCCAAATGAATGAGACCATATCAAGTTTGTCCTTCTCTGATTGACTTATTTCACTCAGCACAATACCCTCCAGGTCCATCCACGTTGAAGCAAATGGTGGGTATTTGTCGTTTCTAATGGCTGAGTAATATTCCTGTGTGAATCTTAAACGTGGAAACCAGGCGATTGTTTATTTAGAACAAAAAGACAGCTGCCCCCAGCCTCACGGTGTGAGATGCTCGCAAGTGGGAGCTCGGTGGTAAACCGGGAAATCAACATCACCTTTGAAAACGCTGCCAGTGACACGTGGTGGTTACTGGGTGCTGTGTCCCTGTGCTGAGTCCTCCTTGGCCAGGTTCCCTGAGACGGGGCCCGGTGCTGCTGGACCCCAGGCCCCCCCGCCGTCCACCCCTGGCGCAGGGCGGCTGCACACCCAGGGAGCTGTACATGGAGACCAGAAACATCTAACCCCCCGTGACAGATTTGTGTCTGCTTTCCATAAAATCTAAACCAAAAATAGATTCTTGGCTTAAGTCTCATATATTAGTTAGTGGCCTTATTATTGAATCAAGCATGAACTATCCGATCAAAACTAAATCTTGAGACAACAGCAACAAGAAGCCCTTCATTCAATTTCTAACTAAGTGAGGAAAGAAAGACAAAAGAGACGCTGCTGCTGAAACTCCTGGCTCCCTGTCCCAGGGAGCCCCGGCGGGGATGGTAAGTGAAGTGAGCCAGGAAGTCAGGATGTTTGGGACCCAGAGCCAGACAGAGCGGCACCTGCCCTACAGCCCCGGGGTCCCCAGGCTGTGTGGAGGGGAAGCAGAGAGGAGCCCTGCAGCCTTGTGAGTCTGGTACCTCCATGCCAGACTGCAGGTGCACACATTTGCTCTTGTATGACAAAGGTTTCACAGCTAGTTTATACATAAGTGGTTTGGGGCAAGAAAATTGAGAGTTTGACCTAGATGTGCCAAAGAAATATTCTGGATGGTTCTCCCATTTGCCACCATGTAGCTTTGAATTCTGCTTTGTCTTGTGGGAGTGTTACCTCTGGGACCGCTACTCCAAGACATAGTGAATTTTGCCTGAATTGCTTTTATGAAGAAAGGAGTGAAGACCAAAAAAAGAAATAAAGGAGAGAGAGGAAAGAGAGATAACATGTTACTTTTAAAAATGAGTTTAAATGAGCTTCTTTCAAAGATTCATGTTTACCTACATAATATCAGGCATTAAGACCATCCTGCCAAATGTACCACCTTTGGAAATTAGTATTCATGGAACAGAGGACTTTAGTATCAGCTCATCAGATTTTCTGGCAATGCAATGCTACTGAAAGGTAAGTATCATTATTCTTTAAGGCAAGATGCAAAGAAAAATGAGATGGGATCCATGAGCATCCATGGCTGGGTTTCAAATACACTTGTACTAATCGTCCTTGAGGCTGTACTCCTGTGCATTATAGATTACCCCAAACATCCCTGGATAATATTTACACTAGAATAAATATTGGCTTTATGTAGAATAAAATTGTGCTAACATTTTGAGCAATTAAAAGATAAAACATGTATGGCTTGCTGAAATGAAAAGGAAAACTTTTTTTTTTTTTTTTTTTTTGAGTATTGAACATAAAAGCCAGTCCCTTCAAAACACAGGAGAAGCAAGTGTGGCTCTTGGTTAAAAGATCATTGTGGAATGTAGAGCTGTCACCTTGGAAAGCAGAGCCTCCACCACAGTGTCGACAGCCACCCTGGAGCCCATGCACAGCCACACATCTCAACATCAACAGAAAGCTACCCACAACAATGAGTGGTTTGGTTCTGGTTCAGTGAGCAAAAGTTTAATTTCAGTGTGATCAACAAGGCACACACTTGGTTCACATGTAACTTATCTCTTCTGATAAGCATAGAGCCAGTCATGTTACATTTGCATTAAAATAAAATTATAGTTTATATGTGCCTTCAATTAATATTTTTTACATCACAGACATCAACTTAACAGTGGGGATGTTGAACTTCTATAAAAACAAAGGGAATGGCCATTTACTTCTCTGGACTTTTGTTATTTCCTTTTGTGTGTGTGTTTGAGCCAGACACGGACCAAAAATAGATAAAACAGCCCTACCTAGTTGAGTCATTTATCATCTTATATAAGAAAAACAATAAACAGGTTTATTTAGCTGTACTAATCTTTCATATCTTCCTAAATTTGATGTTCACATTTAATTTCAACAAAATAATATATTAAAAGTTTGAGAATATTCAGAATCCTAGTGTGTTTAGTTTATAAAATAAGCTTTGTTGATTTTATGTCTATCTCTGCCCCCATTCTCTGTATGTTTATCTATAACTGTATCATATCTATACCTTTACCTACATCATTTATATGTATAGGTACAGGTGCACCTGTGGGGGAGGGGTTTGTGTTTAGATACACAGATGGATGGAGAGATAGACAGTAGATAGATAGACAGACAGAGAGGTAGATAGGCAGACAAGTAGATAGGCAGACAGAAAAACAGATAAACCTATACCTACACCCATATCTATATTACTATTCTTCTGAGTAGCCTGTTAAAAATTTTCAATAGCTACTCAGAATTACCCAGTTACCAGAGCTCCTGTGTTCTGCTCACAGCCATCATAAACATCCAAATAGACTTTGTGTGCCTTTTCCAAGGTTTCAGAAGAGTTGAACTAGGTTCATAATGGAAGCCACTGTTTGCTCAGATAAAGCAAATCACTCTGGCACTTCCCAATGCCTGGACAGGGCATGGTGTGGACATCCAAAGATAAAAGAAAACGTGGAGCTGTTGGCCGAGCACCTCAAGCATGATGCTATGCAAATAAGTTACCAGTTTTCCACCGGGCCTGAAGCGAGCTGCGTGCAAGGAACCGCAGCCCTCTTCTCCATCGCGGGCCCTGGGAGCCCCTTCTGGCCACAGCCTCGCGCGGTTGCCGGACAACGTGCCGCAGTTCTGGAGGACGTGCTGTTTTTCCAGGCACCACTGTTGAACTTTTACCAATCACACACACACACACACACACACACACACACACACACACATTCAAAAAGCTCCTTCATTAAATCAACAAAGCCTCCCTGGAGTGTATGGCTTTATTTTATTTACACAGGCTGTCCCTGGGCAGCTCGTGTTGGTCTCCACCCTTCCAAGGTCTAAAGAGTCAGGTTTGATCTGATTAATCCCAAGGGGCCCAGAAGAAGTAAGTGAGTATTATGTCCAGGTCTGGATTCACATGTGGGGCGTCGTCACAGAGTCTACCGTCAAGGACTCCCCTTCATAAACTTCATGAGAGCGTGACTCAGGATAAGGTAACAGTATGTGCTCAGATCTTACTGAGGTTGTCTAGAGAAAAAGGAGTTCTGTGTCTATGTAGTAACAGCAGCTCCTGCCTGGCCTTTCAGCCTGCTGGCCTGCCTGTCCTGTGTCGTATTAGCTGTCCAGGAAAACTGTAGTCACCCAATGGAGAAACGTGGTACATACACGGAAATTAAATGGTTGCAAATCGATTTACAACAGAACAATTTATATATAAGGAAACATAATAAAACACCGACATCCCCAAGAAAGAAAAATATCCATAAGCTTACTCCATGGACTTCAGACTTGCTGTCTCCATAATTGTGAGAGCCAATTTTAAAAAATAAACTTGTTTTTCTAATAAAATAATATAGATATGTAATACTAGATTGATTTATATATCGGTCTGCAAAGAATACATAAAGATGTTTAATATAGAGAGATACAAACATAGAAGCAGATACTTCATGAGTCCTCTTTCTCTGGAGATCTTTGACTGATGCACCATCCATGGCTAAGACTCTGTCCCTGGCAGGAACAAGGGGCCCCAGATGAGAAGAAGAGTTCCTCCCTGTTTGTTCCCAGGCAGGTTCTTAAAATTTATTTGCAGTGGGAAGTACCACTTAGGACCTTCACAGTGGTCAGTCAGGACTTGGCCAGATACCTGGAGAGGAATGATAGGCACAGATTGCCCATCCTTCACGTCGGTTGACCACATACTTCATATCAGACAGAGGCCTATGAGGACATAGAAAGTGCCAGCAAAGCATGAGTGTTACATCCTCACAGATAAACAGAATGGCTGCAGAAGTGCCAGGAACCTCTGGACACCCCTCCCTCTTGAGTTGGGATGTGTTAGAAATGCCTTCATGTAAGGTAAACTTAGGGATGACCAAAGGATGGTTTGGGGATGTGTTAGAGATGCCTTCACATAGGACAAACTTAGAGTTGACCAAGGGACGGTGTCTCCTTCCACATGTCCTCGATCAGGTGTGCGTGCCTGGGCTCGTCTGGCTCAGGACTCCCAGGAAGGTGAGTCTTGTCATGAGGACAAGCGCTGACCTTCATATGCATGTGGCCCATTCAAGCCAGATGGGCCATCTTCTCAAGCCTGAGGTGATTTTACTTCACACAACTGAGAAGAGCTGTGAAGATATGGGTGAGAAGTTTATTAAGATCAAAAAAGTCATAGTGACTGTAATTTCTGTGGCTGCTGTAACTCATTAGCCCAGGCTGGATGGGTTCAACCAACAGGACTTTATGTTCTCATAGTTCTGGAGACTAGAGGTTTGAAATAAAGACGTTGGCAGGTCCATGCTTGCTCTGGAAGTTCTAGAGAAGAATTCCTCCTCCCTCCAGCTCCTGAGGGCTGCTACCATCCTGAGCATTCCCTGGCTTATGGATGCATCCCCCAATCTCTGCCTGTGTCACTCCACGGCTGTCTTTTCCCTGTGTGTCTGTCTTTTCTCTTCTTATGAGGATATCAGTCATTGGATAAGGGCCACCCTAATGCACTACAACCTCATCTTAATGGGGTTATATCAGCAAAAGCTCTACTTCCAAATAATGTCGCGTTCTAAGCTCCAGGTGGGCATGAATTTGGTGGGGGGTACAGTTCACCACAGCCCAGAGAGGCCTATGGGATTTCCTTAATCACTGCAGTGGATGTATGAACCCACAGGGAACATGAACACAGGGGTTCCTGCTCAAGCAGAGTCCTCAGTAAGGGTAGGGGTCCTTCACCCTGCTTTACCTGAAATGAGGGGTTCCCAGATCATGGACGTTCAGTGCTAACCCTACAATAGCCCTGCCAAGTCAGTCAAGTCAGAAGGGGCCCTTCTTAAGTACCTGGCCACAGGCAAGGTTGTTGCCATCCAGCCCAGTTCTGTCATCCTCCTCTTTTGGAGAACTGTGTGCCCCTCTGTCCACTTCTTGGGTCTTGGCTGTCCTCAGCCTTGGATCTTCTCTGTCCGCTGCCTGAGACTCTGCCACACTTTGTTTGTTGGTTTTCACATTTGATCTCCTCTCCACAGAATTCTCTGCCCCTTCTGGGTTCTCTTGACTTTCTATCATCCTATCAGGACAGTCTTTTTCTTCATGTTTTCTTATTTCCTGCAGGAAGCCTGGACCATAGAGTTTATGAACACATGGAGCTGAACAAGAGGATTGTCAGGTTCTTCAAGCTTTCACCTGTTCTTGTGTAGAGAAAGCTAAGTGAATAATGCATTTTTTCAAAGGGAGCACCTTCCCATTGCATATAATGTTTGGTAACTCTAGCTTGGACAATGACCAAGACCTCATTTTGTAGCTCATAGAGTCAGACAAGAACACAGAAAACTCAATGAGCCCTTCTCACTTCTTAGAAGCCCATTTGAGGAGTCCTAATCTCTGATGGGTACAACTTCCTTATGAAAGTGAGCTCTTACTGACCCCAGCTACTGTTCCCTGGAACTCATTTCTCTGGTTTCTTGACTTATCTACCTGACATAGGGGGCTCTGCAACAATGCATGACAATTTAGGGGACCTTACCTAAACTCTGGTCATCTGACATTTTCCTTTAACTGAACAAGACCACAGGGTTTACTCCCTAAAATAACAAATTCTGAGCAACTCAATAGAATATTTGTATGGCTTCCAGCTTAGTTAGCAAAAATCTTTGTTGGTTCTTCGACATCCATGGGGTCCCACGGAAGGTTAAAGCAGCAGACTCGTGGCGCTGCATCAGCATCCCTGTAGCGGACCCCACGTGCTCCAGTCACATTGAAATCTAGATTCATATTGTAGGAAGTAAATGGCAAGGTGGGAACCTACTTAGAATGGCTATAGCTTGTTCAGATAAGTCTTTTCAACTCTAGGGAAATTAAGTATATACTAATCTACATAATGTGAAATCAAAGAGCATGAACAACAATTGATAGCAGCTTTGCTGGGTTCTGGTGGGATTCTTCAGTCAATGGTGCACTAACCAGGCAAAACAGCCGATTAGCATGGTGTTTCCCACAGTGAGTCTTAAACCCCACTCGAGTGCCCAGAGGAAATGTTTCATCTCCTCTGGAGGGCAAGGACTTGTCTCCCATGGGGCTCTGGAAGAAGTAGCAAGTCAGACAACTCCTCCTATAGAACGAGGCGCCTCACGTTCATGAGAAAGTCAGGGCTACCAGAAATGAGATGTCTTCAAGCTGCGTACTACGCTCCTGGCAAGGGCTGCTGGAACCTGTGATCACAATCCCTGTTTGGAGCAGTGACTACTCCCTCCATACAGTCCTTCTATAGCATCTTGAACATTTATAAATTTGTCTTTGTGTTTTTATTATTTCTACTAATAACTAAGAGTTTCAGGAGAACTTGAAGTTCGCAAATCTCTCATACAGACATTGTTGTCTGTGATTCTCCTGATGGTCTGTCTGGCATGAGCTGGATAACCAGCTTCTGAGACAGGTGAAAAGATTGGGACTGAGGAAACCTCCGCCATGGCGGGAGAACCACTTCCCGGCCCACGAGAACTCGCCAGCAATCGTCATGCAGAATTGGGTTGACATGGGAGCCACACTCCCAGAGGTGGGCCCAGACATACTTCACCGCCAGAAAAGCCTGGGCCCCGACTGGTCAGGGCAGAGACAGCTGTAAGCCTGGCACACCTCATCAAAGCTTCTGCAGCAGTGGCGACCCAAGCACAGGTGACACCAGGGCTGTTGGGCAACAGCAGGAATCTGGAAACAAATGTGCTGGAGGAACCTGACGACATAGTCGCCAGACTCTGGGTGCCTTTACTCTGCTGATGAGCAATATTCTAGCTTTCCCAGGGGAGGGCGGGCTGCATTATGCTTTCCAAGCACCTCGGCCTGGAAATCTCTGCTGCAGGGAACGTCCCCCGGGACTGGGAAACCTGATGTGGGAGAGATGTCGTCCCGGGGTCACAGGAACTTGGGAAAGGATGTCATAGCAATGCTGCTCTTCTTGAAGGGGCAAGTGTATAATTATGTAGAGGCTGGCGGACACTGGGGACCAGGCTCCGGGGTGGCCCTCAAGGGGACATGTCTACCGCCAGGCCTCACTTTACCCCGTTTTAAAGGACTGTGGTGTCCATCTTTCTGCACAAACCGTTTTTGAGTGTGACTCATTCTTATCTGTCTGGAAGTGCATGAATATGAGCATGTGTGAGTCTGAGCACGTGTGCACAAACCTGTGTGTGCCTAGAAACTGAAAGGTGACATTTAACGTAACACAAGACTGACCCTTGAACCTCAAAACAAAAGCGGTGAGAAAGTAGAAATGATGAGAACATGGGGAGATTCACCCCCACGGCTCCCCACCCCCCAGCACACATACTTACAGAAAGTTGGTGGATGTTTCACACCTGACCCCTTGGCCTCAAGATCAGAAGCCAGCCCTGCCCAGGCTCAGTAACAGACTCCTTCCCCCAGTCCTGGTCTTTCAAGATCCTAATACTGTCAAAAGAGTTGGCCAAATATATATTTTGTGCCTACTTTTCTGCATATAACTGCATTTTCTAAATTTAGACGAGCCTTCTGAGATTTAAAGACAGCTTTGACATTTTTATCTTACTTTTGTCTCATTTCTACTAAGTTGTGTAAAATATTACAGTGAAACACTGAGTGTAGCAGCTGAAGGGTAGGGTTGAATTGACAGTCCTATAAATGAGTTTGTCCTTTCGGGGAAAGTCTAATTATTGAGGATTAAATGCTCTGCTACTTTCTAAAAATACTAAGCTAGAATTGGAAGGAAGATTCCCAGAATATTGTGACAATAGCTGACAGCAGAGTCGAGATCCCCCTGTTTTCTTCAAGGTGTGTTCTCATTACAGCAGGGACTCACAGTTAACCAGGGCGCAGACACCCCCAAACAGTAATAGATATAACTCAGCAGATCCTAATGAAAACAGAATATTCTATGGAGTTGAAAATCAATAGATTTTAGCCAGTCTTATGCTAATGAACTACTCAGATTTCTTTATCAGTCTCTTGGGGGTTTGAGAAAATTATAACAGCGAACCTCCGCCCAAAGTCGGGGTCAGCACTTTTCCTGGTGGGTTCTTTTTAATGCCCCCTTTCAAACATATGCAACGTTGGATAAAGCTTGAATGCTCAGTTATGCAGTATTGATTTAAAGACATATTTGTTCTCGTCTGTTCAGAAAGAATACCCAATCCGAACTGCAGGATTCTCATAATTGGATTCAGCATGTTTTGTATTAACTAATTAGAAGTTTTGCCTTTTTGTGCTTGCTCTTTTTTGTCCGCTCAGCTATTTTAATCCTCTTTATTCTGTGAAGCTCGAATGTAAGATTCATTATTTTCTTTTTAAATATTTGACGATGCACTTTCAGCCAGATCGGGGTGACTGAGGATACTCATCTAATTCCTCCTATCCTTCTGAATATTCTCTCTGTAAACGTGTCTATAATGTTCCTGTCCATCCCCTGCCTCTAACACGCACATGCATGCACATGCATGCACATGCATGCACACACACACACACACACACACAGCTCCTATTGACCTCAGGGTTCCCATTTGTGTGTCCAAAAGCTCTGATCAGATCTTTAACAGATAATCTTGTATCTCCTTAATATTATACCCTGGTTTGCAAAAGAGATGGTGGCTGGTGGTTGGTGCAACTTGCTTGCTACACCCATCTGGCATTAAACCCGGTTACTGAATGGCTGTATTTGACTTAGCATTCCAGAGGCATTTGATCTGAGTGAAGGAAATTTTCTGGAACTGAGAAATCTGAGTCTGACTCTGCACTGCCTTTGTCCTGACTGAGCTCCCCGAGCCCAGAGCTTCTATTGAAATCCATGGGAGCCCTGAGCCTGGGCCAGCTCTGTGGGGATGGGCAGGGAGGGGCGAAGCAGGCCTCGTGAGGGCCCCTGAGGAGAAGGATGTCTGCAAGCTGGTCGTGCAAGCCAGGCAGCCCGGAGCCGTTGGGGGAGCCATGTGGACGCAGATGGGATGGGCTGGAGGAAGGAGAGTGAGTGGTGGAGGTCAACACGTGGGTCCCATCTACTGAATTTTACTCCACATGTAGGGAAATAAGCCTTAAAATATGAAGATTATAAAAGCGTTACTCTATGTAGATTATATTCCGAGGTGCTTTCTTATAATTTTGACGTAATGTATTCATTCTAATTGAAATCTGAGGAAATAGTTCAATAGAATAAATAGTGGGGCACCCCACCAGCCAAGATGTGGCTTTCTGGTGGTCCATAGCCAGCTCCTCTCTGCCGGAGGGACCCGCTTCTGTCTGATGGGCTCTGAGTATGTTGCAAGCATGGCTGTGTTTTTATTTTGTAAGTTCAAAATAATGCACCTTTTACCATCAGACTACTTCAATCTGCACAGCTCTGCAGATAACCGACAACACGGATCTGTGGCCCTATCTGTGGTCTCCGGAGATCGGGAGCAAGTCAGCGTTAGGTTCCTGTCACCCAGTCACCCAGGGAGGGCACATCAGCCAGAAGGAGGAAGACAGGCTGCTTTCAGAGAAGCAGCACTAAGCCGTGGGTACCTCGGTTGTCACCAAGGCATCAAACCTACCAGTTGTCTCACGAGCTCATCTGGCTGTGAGACACCATCATGTCTTTCGTCATCTGAGAAAGTGCCCCCAAATCAAAAGCACAGCAAGCCTGGGACCCTGACCAGCATCTGTGCTGTTTTGTCCTTCCAGGGCTTTCAAGTAATAGAAGCCCTAGGCATTTCTCTCACACTTCCAGAAATCCATGACCTGAAAATTTAAACAAGTCTAGTGGTGTTTTGTTTGTTAAATGCAAGTAAAAGGTGTGAAGCCTGTCCAATCTGCTGACAGTGCTCATCCCTGGGCTTTGGCTACCAGGGGGTTCATAGATTTTTCCTCTCGGCACAAGGTCAGAAATGGATTAGCTCCCACTCCTGTTTGTCAGCTCAGCCTCCCTCCTGGGAGGGTGCTGCTTGCTTCTTGCAGGAACTCTTCATGCTGCTCCAACCCCAGGCAGGCAGGTCCCCTCATAGCCCATCTTGTGGTTCATACCACCCACGATGAACCCCACTCGTCTGGGACCAGCTTGGGTCACCCCATCATGAATGCATTGGTTCTGCTTCACTCTGAGTCTGAGCAAAATGACGCATGACCCTCCACAACGTTCCTGAAGTCTTGGGTTGCTTGAAGTCCCAGGGTCGGAGGAATCACGTCAGCCTGGATGCTAATGACCAGAACAATGGAAAGTGCTATGGCAGGGACAGCATTGTCAGTGTGTGAGAACCTCCGTGTGGGTACCCGGGCCCCAGCACCACACCAGGGTTTGTGCAGGTGTGCAAGTGTGTGTTGTAATGATTAGTGTGCATCCCTGCAGTATTCTTCAGTTGTTACATTCTGAAAACGGAGTGCTGAGAACCCTGCTGGCTGGCTTTCCCCCTCCCTGGGCACCACACCCGAGGCAGAGCACAGAGGTTTAACACTGCAAATTTGAGAAATCGGCTGTCTGGGCCCCAAGGAGAGAACTAACTCTGGCCAATTCCTCAAACTCTCTGTCCCTCCTTGTCCTGAGTCCCTAACTGGAGATCATAATGACATCCTTTTGCCAGAATTGGGGTGAAGCGTAAATACAATCATGCATATGGAGTGCTCTGTATGGTACCTAGCATAGAGTAAAGGTTCCGTAAACTTTGGCTGCTACTGTTATTGCATTAGAAGCTGCCCTCCCTACCTCGGCTTCCCTGGGGACTTTCTGGAATGGGAAGGGGGAGAAGTGTTCAACCAGCTTCTTATCACTGTTTAATGATGTTTCTTTCTATCATCTGGATTTTCCATACGTGTCCTTCTCCTGCCTGGAGCACATAGCATAAAGTGTCTATAAAATACTCAGCCTCAGGATTCAGCCTGAAGAGAGAAGGAAATCCTGTCCTCTGCAGCAACATGAACACAGGGGACACTGTGCTAAGTGATGTGAGGCGGACAGGCCAAGACAAACACTGTGTGATCTTACGTGTGGGATCTAAAGACGCTAAACTCAGGAGCAGAGAGTAGTGTGTGCTTTCCAGGGGCAGATGCTGGGGGACCGGGGAGGGGGTGGCCAATGGTACCAATTTCTAGACTGAGATGAGGAAGTGCTTGGGAGTGAATTTGCAGTGTGGCAATCGCAGTTAGTAAGACTGTTGTACACTTGAGATTTGTTGAGAGTGAATCCTGTGTTCTCACACCACACACACAGTAAGTGAGGTGATAGATGTATTAATCGACTCACTTATCGTCATTATTTCATTCTATGTGTGTTACATATATATATCATCACATTGCACACCTAAATATATACAATTCTATTTAAAATAAAATAAAAATAACAAATCTCATTCTTTATCAAAATCCAAAGTCTTGAGGCGGGGCAAGATGGCGGAAGAGTAGGGTCCCCAAGTCACCTGTCCCCACCAACTTACCTAGATAACTTTCAAATCATCCTGAAAACCTACAAATTTGGTCTGAGATTTAAAGAGAGAACAGCTGGAATACTACAGTGAGAAGAGTTCACGCTTCTATCAAGTACAATTTGTTTTTGGCCACTATGCAATGAGCAAAATGACTCGAAGGAAAAGCTCACCACAAAAGAAAGAATCAGAAACAGTCCTCTCTCCCACAGAGTTACAAAATTTGGATTACAATTCAATGTCAGAAAGCCAATTCAGAAGTACAATTATAAGGCTACTGGTGGCTCTAGCAAAAGACATAAAAGATTCAAGAGACTTTATGACTGCAGAATTTAGATCTAATCAAGCTGAAATTAAAAATCAATTGAATGAGATGCAATCCGAACTGGAGGTCCTAACAACGAGGGTTAATGAGGTAGAAGAACAAGTGAGTGACATAGAAGACAAGTGGATGGCAAGGAAGGAAGCTGAGGAACAAAGAGAAAAAGAATTAAAAGATCATGAGGATAGGTTAAGGGAAATAAATGACAGCCTCAGAAGGAAAAATCTACATTTAATTGGGGTTCCCAAAGGCGCCGAAAGAGACAGAGGACCAGAAAGTGTATTTGAACAAATAATAGCTGAGAACTTCCCTAACTTGGGAAGGGAAACAGGCATTCAGATCCAGGAGATAGAAAGATCCCCCCCCTAAAATCAATAAAAACCCCTCAACACCTTGACATTTAATAGTGAAACTTACAAATTCCAAAGATAAAGAGAAGATCCTTAAAGCAGCAAGAGACAAGAAATCTCTAACCTTTATGAGTAGAAGTATTAGGGTAACAGCAGACCTCTCCACAGAGACCTGGCAGGCCAGAAAGGGCTGGCAGGATATATTCAGGGTCCTAAATGAGAAGAACATGCAGCCAAGAATACTTTATCCAGCAAGGCTCTCAGTCAGAATAGAAGGAGAGATAAAGAGCTTCCAAGATAGGCAGAAACTGAAAGAATATGTGACCATCAAATCAGCTCTGCAAGAAATAGTAAGGGGGACTCTGTAAAAGAAAGAGGAAGCCCAAGGAAACAATCCACAAAAACAGGGACTGAATAGGTATCATGATGACACTAAATTCATATCTTTCAATAGTAACTCTAAACATGAATGGCCTTAATGACCCCGTCAAAAGGCGCAGGGTTTCAGACTGGATAAAAAAGCAAGACCCATCTATTTGCTGTCTACAAGAGACTCATTTTAGACATAAGGACACCTACAGCCTGAAAATAAAAGGTTGGAGAACCATGTACCATTCAAATGGTCCTCAAAAGAAAGCAGGGGTAGCCATCCTCATATCAGATAAACTAAAGTTTATCCCGAAGACTGTAGTGAGAGATGAAGAGGGACACTATATCATACTTAAAGGATCTATCCAACAAGAGGACTTAACAATCATGAATATTTATGCCCCAAATGTGGGAGCTGCCAAGTATATCAAACAATTAATAACCAAAGTAAAGACATACTTAGATAATAATACACTTATACTTGGAGACTTGAGCACAGCACTTTCTACAATCGACAGATATTCTAAGCACAACATCTCCAAAGAAACAAGAGCTTTAAATGATACACTGGACCAGATGGATTTCACAGATATTTACAGAACTTTACATCCAAACACAACTGAATACACATTCTTCTCAAGTGCACATGGAACTTTCTCCAGAATAGTCAACATACTGGGTAACAAATCAGGTCTTAACTGATACCAAAAGATTGGGATCATCCCCTACATATTTTCAGACCATAATGCTTTGAAACTAGAACTAAATCACAAGAAGAAATTTGGAAGGATTTCAAACACGTGGAGGTTAAGGACCATCCTGCTAAAAGGTGAAAGGGTCAACCAGGAAATTAGAGAAGAATTGAAAAGATTAATGGAAACTAATGAGAATGAAGATAAAAACCTTTCAAAATCTTTGGGATACAGCAAAAGCAGCCCTGAGGGAGAAATACATTGCAATACAAGCATCTGTCCAAAAACTGGAAAGAACTCAAATACAAAAGCTAACCTTGCACCTAAAGGAGCTGGAGAAAAAAGAGCAAATAGATCCTACACCCAGCAGAAGAAAATTAATAAAGATTCAAGCAGAACTCAATGAAACAGAGACCAGAAGAACTGTGGAACAGATCAACAAAACAGGAGTTGGTTTTTTGAAAGAATTAATAAGGTAGATAAACCATTAGCCAGCCTTATTAAAAAGAAGAGAGAAAAGAATCAAATTAATAAAATCATGAATGAGAAAGGAGAGATCACCACCAATACCAAGGAAATACAAACGATTTTAAAAACTTATTATGAGCAGCTATAAATTGCCAGTAAATTAGGCAATCTAGAAGAAATGGACTCATTTCTGGAAAACCACAAACTACCAAAACTGGAACATGAAGAAATAGAAAACCTGAACAGGCCAATAACCAGGGAGGAAACTGAGCAAAAACCTCCCAAGACACAAAAGTCCAGGGCCAGATGGCTTTCCAGGGGAATTCTATCAAACGTTTAAAGAAGAAACCATACCTATTCTACTAAAGCTGTTCGGAAAGATAGAAAGCGATGGAATACGTCCAAACTTGTTCTACAAGGCCAGCATCACCTTAATTCCAAAACCAGACAAAGACCCCACCAAAAAGGAGAATTATAGACCAAGATCCGTGATGAACATGGATGCAAAAATTCTCGACAAGATACTAGCCAATGGAATCCAACAGTACATTAAGAAGATTATACATCATGACCAAGTGGGATTTATCCCTGGGATGCAAGGCTGGTTCAACACTCGTAAAACCATCAATGTGATTCATCATATCAGCAAGAGAAAAACCAAGAACCATAAGATCCTGTCAATAGATGCAGAGAAAGCATTTGACAAAATACAGCATCCATTCCTGATCAAAACTCTTCAGAGTGTAGAGATAGAGGGAACATTTCTCAGCATCTTAAAAGCCATCTACAAAAAGGCCACAGCAAATATCATTCTCAATGGGGAAACACTAGGAGCCTTTCCCCTAAGATCAGAAACAAGACAGGGATGTCCACTCTCACCACTGCTATTCAACATAGTACTAGAAGCCCTAGCCTCAGCAATCAGGCAACAAAAAGAAAGAAAAAAGCATTCAAATTGGCAAAGAAGAAGTCATACTCTCCTTCTTCGCCGATGACATGATACTCTACATAGAAAACCCAAAAGCCTCCACCCCAAGATTGCTAGAACTCATACTGCAATTTGGTAGCGTGGCAGGATACAAAATCAATGCCCAGAAATCAATGGCATTTCTATACACTAACAATGAGACTGAAGAAAGAGAAATTAAGGAGTCAATCCCATTTACAATTGCACCCAAAAGCATAAGATACCTAGGAATAAACCTAACCAAAGAGGTAAAGGATCTATACCCTAAAAACTATAGAACACTTCTGAAAGAAATTGAGGAAGACACAAAGAGATGGAAAATATTCCATGCTCATGGATTGGCAGAATTAATATTGTAAAAATGTCAATGTTACCCAGGGCAATTTACACATTTAATGCAATCCCTATCAAAATACCATGAACTTTCTTCAGAGAGTTGGAACAAATTATCTTAAGATTTGTGTGGAATCATAAAAGACCCCGAATAGCCAGGGGAATATTAAAAAAGAAAACCATAGCCGGGGACATCACAATGCCAGATTTCAGGTTGTACTACAAAGCTGTGGTCATCAAGACAGCGTGGTACTGGCACAAAAACAGACACATAGATCAATGGAACAGAATAGAGAATCCAGACGTGGACCCTCAACTTTATGGTCAACTAATATTCGACAAAGCAGGAAAGGCTATCCATTGGAAAAAAGACAGTCCCTTCAATAAATGGTGCTGGGAATATTGGACATCCACATGCAGAAGAATGACACTGGGCCACTCTCTTGCACCATACACAAAAGATAAACTCAAAATGGATGAAAATCTAAATGTGAGACAAGATTCCATCAAAATCCTAGAGGAGAACACAGGCAACACCCTTTTTGAACTTGGCCACAGCAACTTCTTGCAAGATACATCCATGAAGGCAAGAGAAACAAAAGCAAAAATGAACTATTGGGACTTCATCAAGATAAGAAGCTTCTGCAGAGCAAAAGAAACAGTCAACAAAACTAAAAGACAACCTACAGAATGGGAGAAGATGTTTGTAAATGACGTATCAGATAAAGGACTAGTATCCAAGATCTATAAAGAACTTATTAAACTCAACAGCAAAGAAACAAAGAATCCAATCATGAAATGGGCAAAAGACATGAACAGAAATCTCACAGAGGAAGACATAGACATGGCCAACAAGCACACGAGGAAATGCTCCACATCCCTTGCCATCAGGGAAATACAAATCAAAACCACAATGAGATACCACCTCACACCAGTGAGAACGGGGAAAATTAACAAGGCAGGAAACCACAAATGTTGGAGAGGATGTGGAGAAAGGGGAACCCTCTTGCACTGTTGGTGGGAATGTGACCTGGTGTAGCCACTCTGGAAAACTGTGTGGAGGTTCCTCAAAGAGTTAAAAACAGATCTGCCCTACGACCCAGCAATTGCACTGCTGGGGATTGACCCCAAAGATACAGATTCAGTGAAACGCTGGAATTCCTGCACCCCAATGTTTATACAGCAAAAGCAGCAATGTCCACAATAGCCAAACTGTGGAAGGAGCCTCGGTGTCCATCGAAAGATGATGGATAAAGAAGATGTGGTCTATGTATACAATGGAATATTACTCAGCCATTAGAAATGACAAATACCCACCATTTGCTTCAAGGTGGATGCAGCTGGAGGGTATTTATGCTGAGTGAAATAAGTCATTTGGAAAAGGACAAACATTATATGGTCTCATTCATTCGGGGAATATAAAAATTAGTGAAAGGGAATAAAGGGAAAGGAGAGAAAATGAGTGAAAATATCAGTGAGAGTGACAAAACATGACAGATACCTAACTCTGGGAAATGAACAAGGGGTAGTGGAAGGGGATGTGGGCAGGGGGTTGGGGTGACTGGGTGATGGGCACTGACGGGGGCACTTGGCGGGATGAGTACTGGTGTTATGCTATATGTTGGCAAATTGAACTCCAATAAAAAATTTTTAAAAAAATTAAAAAATAAAGGGTAAAAAAATAAATTAATTAAATTTGAAACCATTTTTTACTTCCAACATAAAAAAGAAAGAAAGAAAGAAAAGAAAGAAAGAAAGAAAGAAAGAAAGAAAGAAAGAAAGAAAGAAAGAAAGAAAGAAATATCCAAAGTCTTGGCCTATTAAACAACATCCCAGCCAGGAGGTGGGGCAGAGGGAGAAACCAAAGGGCACAGCCATTCTGTGCCTGTTGTCATTGGAGGGACTGTGCTTGAGCGCAGCCAGCTTTGCAGGTGGAGCAGGGTGGCCCCAGCTGGGCCTGTAGAAGTTGCCCATCTCCCATCATCAAACTTTCCCTGAGGGAGGTAAAGGGCAAAGGCAGAACCAGCCTCCTTTTATGTACTTAACACAGGACTGAAAACATAAGCGAATCAAAACAAAAACAGAACTACAGGGACAAGGCCGGGCTCCCTGTGTAGCTTGTCCATCTGTCAAGGACAAAGGCATTTGTCGAAACTTCACAAAGCCTCCCTGATGGCCGTACTGCTACCCTCCTCTGTCCCCATCCTTGGAGGCCCTGGATACCCTTCCTGCATCCCGTAGCCCCGCCAGGGGCCAGATAGCAAGTGCTAGTTGCCCTTGCCTCCCTCTGCTGCCTCCCTTCTCCTTCCCCTGAACATCCAGACACCCCCTCGTGCACAGGGGCACTTCCTCTCCCTTCCTGGATCCAGGCATAGAAATGTGTTCTCAGGATGCCACGAGGTAACATCCAGGCATAGGACACAGGAGCGGACAACAGAGAGAACCGGGGTAGAAATTTCCCCCAGTCTTACAGTGGAGGGGGTTTACCTTGACTGTAAAGACTAAACAGTAGATTGACAGGGAGAAAGCAGGAGAGGGTGTGCAAAATGCCAAGGGATGAACCAACATGATGTATTTATATGCAGCAGTACATGTGATGAAGTGTGTGCATGTGATACATACAGGAAAGGTGAGCTGTCTCAAGCTTGCAGAGAATACAGAGAAAAATACAATTAACGTCCACCTCCCTACCAACTGTATTTAACATCCTGCAACATTTGTCCAGGAAAAGGAAGTGTGATGATACATGCGGGCTTGTGTGTACAGAGATGGAGATCTCCATGCTTCTCTGCTCAGAGTATACATGTAAGACCTCCCCCATACAACCTTGGCCAAGCCTTATAGAGCTACAATGCTCACCCAGCAATTTCACTCCAGCAGGTCCATCTCAGAGATCCACCAGGTCCTGAGATAAAATCACAGGAGTGTGTAAGGGCCAATCCAGGTAAATTAAGGGTGTGTGGTGTCAGGCAGGTCAGTGGGTGTCGTAGGACTTGACTTGCTACCTCGTCTGGGATAGCTGGCAGTTTTCAGGTAGGGGCGTGGCTTGGTCATATTTTTATTTTAGGAAGACGTACCAGTCAGGTTGGGCGAAGTTCAGATGTGGTGACAAGCATCCCCAAAATCTCTGGGCAGGATGGGATGGTAGGAAGGGTTGGAACATGCAAGAGTTCTTCCAGTAGAGCTCTCCTTTCAATCACTCCCAAATTCTGTGTGGTTTTTCCATCTTTGGTATTTTTCCCCAACTCTCCTCACTCTCCTCACTCTCCTCTGGAGGCAGAGCCTTTCCCTGAGAATGAACGGAATCCTGGGATTTGAAATCGTAGGAAGTACAGGAAAGAGGATGATAAGGAAATCAGGGGCAGGGGTTACTTAAACCTTCCTAATCCTCACAAGTGAGATCCAGAATCTACTCAAGGTCTGGAAAAATACATCCACTTATTTTTTAACTATAACTGAAGGAATAATTTCACAGTGCTTTAAACCCAACAAATACTTAATAATGATGTCTTCTTACACTGAGTGCTGTTCTGGGGAGAATCTTGCACATTCAATACTGACATTGCTTTCAGATGTAGGCAACACTGGCAGGATGGTCCCAGTGCACCTGTTGGAAGTGTGTGCTCTGATCCCAGGAAGCGACTATGACATATATATCTGGAAGACAAGGTGATTTTAAAGGTGATCCAAGAAGATCTTATACTCAATTAACATCAGACAGTAAAACAAAAATATTAATGCAAAACCAAACTGACCTCTTAAAGGCTCAAGAAAGCACATACATTTCAAGATAAACTGGAGTTTGACTTAGTCTTTGGCTGTGACAAGAGGAGGTATTTCCAATCACTCATTTGGCTGCAATGTGTGTCCTGTTACTGGAAGTCCAGGAGTTGCTTTTCTTGTGTATCAGGTTCTTGCTTGTTTATTTCTGGCCTCCCTGTGTTGCAAGAATCCAGTCTCCACCGCCATGAGTGCCATCAGCTTCACCCAATGTGTTTATCCACAAGTTTTCATTTCAACATGAAAGGGAGGATGTATGCTGGAATATCTTGGGTGTCCTGGGCAGGGCTACGTCTGGCAGGAGATGGAGCTAATCATGCTGATTGGAAGGCAGCATTACTACGTGAAGTACTGACTAGGTGTGTCTGCTGAAGTAGAGCCAAGATATTTATGCAAATTATTAAAAGGTGTGAGATGCTTATCACTTCTAATCCACCAAATGAATCATTTAAATAAACTCTTCAGCACATGGGGGGGGGGGAAGGAACGGCTCAAATGACAGCCAAGATTGAATGAACTCAACAGATTTCCTCAAAGTCAGTCAACCAGAAGGAGAAAAATGCATTTACTCTGATAGAATGTCAGGAATGAGTTTATGGCAGCAGTTGCTTCTTGCTCAGCACTTTTTTCCTGACATCTGCATAGTGAGCTTGATGCTTAAAGAAATCGTTTCACACATTTCATCAAAAATGATTATCTAATAACATCAAATACAATTAATTAATTTAAAGGGGACCACATGTAAATTTATTAGCTTATTTACTTAATATTTCTGCGCATATGTGAACATGAAGCCTCGATATTATATTGTAATAAGGCTAAGACAATCTGCATTGTCATGAAACCTGAATTAGAGAACATTTGTTGAAAATTTTTTGTTGTAGTTCATAAAAGAAAATATTTCTCGGGGACTTTGCTTTAATAAGTATGTAAGAATGATTAAAAGTGTACAAATTAAGGTGAATGAATTAATATTTCTAAATTAAGGTACTCTAATTTATTTTACTAAGTGCTTCATAAACTCCCTCTGATCTTACATGCTTTAATAACTCATTGAGTAAATTCTAATTTTTGTTATTGTTGAAGATAGAAAACCCACCCAGACTAAACTACTCTTTGGTGGGTTCTTGGACAGAGGGGAGGCTCGGGGGCCAAACTACCCCCCGTGGGCACAGCTCTCCTGAGCTCCATGATGGTCAGCTCTAGTCTGGTGGCCACCTTCTGGTGGCAAAAGGACACTTCCTGGTACACAAGGGCTTCAGGTGCCAGGACTGCAAGCTGTGGTTGCTGTGTGGATTCCCCTTTGCCTGTCTACCACAAAATCAGATCATTTTCCACCTCAAGGTTCCACTTAACTTCATAAGGGGAATGGGTACCTATTGAACTCTGGGAAAACTCCTTCAATTCAGTTCTGGATTCCCTTCCTGCTCTCTTTGTCTGGGTGAAGGATCATAGTCCTAAGGCCTCCGAGCATGAGGGCATCAGGGAAGCATCAGTCCCGAGTCCTGGCTCCCTTGCCAAGGCATGCTCCTGTGTCCCCGAAGCCTGCCTTCTGCTTCAGGGACAGGGACGCTCTGAACATCTCACCTCCAGCTGCCCACACCACTCAGTGCCCAGTGTCCCACCTGGAGCCTCCATCTTCTCCCCCTCCCCACCCACTCAGTAGTGGAGATGCTCAGGGATCCCTATACCCTACTTGGCCAGGACCTTCCAGTCTAGGAAGGAGTAAACTGCCTCATCATCCTTTCGCCTTGGTCTGCTGGCGAGGGCAGGAGGGTGGCCCCAACCCAACCCAATTATTGAAGATTTAGGCTGATAAGCTCCAACAATGAAGAGAACTTTATCTCTCACAGCTATTCTCTCTGGCATGAATAGCAAAAGCTTACTTTGGAACTCAAAAGCCACAACTTCATTACCCCTTCCCTGAAGTGTAAGCTTGAAGTGCCTCACCATCTATGACTATTTCTACTGGGGGAAAGGGCCAAGAGGTAAAATAAATTAGAGGGTGTGAAACATCTTAATTCATATACTTATCTCTCACTTAATTTAACAACTTGGGCTTATTTCTGAAAATTCTGCCCTGAAGAGAAGAAGCAATAGATGGGGGAAGGGGGGAGTTTCCATTAATTTCAGTAAGATAAATGACGATGTATCCCAGCTTAACCCAAGAGACTCACAACTTTCACAAAGAGAAAAACAAAACAAAACAGTTGAACAATAAGAGCAAGCTCATATAAATAGTAAGCAACAATTTCAAACTAAGTGTATATAGTTTGCACATAATATATAATTAAGTGTGCACTTTTTTTCCTCTTTCTGCCCAACATTCTTTACCAATTTTTTAAAAGATTTTATTTATTTATTCATGAAAGGAACAGAGAGAGGCAGAGACAGAGGCAGAGGAAGAAGCAGACTCCCTGCAGGGAGCCCAATGCAAGACTCAATCCCAGGACCCTGGGATCGTGACCTGAGCCAAAGGCAGATGCCCAACACTGAGCCACCCAAATGCCCCCATTCTTCACCAATTTAAAAATCTTTTTAGGCTTATGGTTATCTTGCATTCAAACTGTGGTAAAAGCAAAGTAATGGGAGCTCAACATAAAAGTAGCACTCGGACACCAATGGAAATAGGCAGGTGAGCCATGAACCCAAGGGTCTTCCAGGAAGGTCATCTTCATCCTTTGCACCCATACGAAGAGCAGTAGTCCTCGACATGAGATTGGAAGACACCCCCAGCATGTCCCCACTATGTAGCCACAGCTGGAGAATGTGGTGCTCCACAGAAAACTTGCTTCTTCTATGGAAACTCAGTGCCTTTGCATCATCTTCCACAGTGAGAAGTCATCCAGCACCAGGATTCACAAGCTTTGGATGTCCTGAGAGAGAACATCCAGGTCCACCCCATAAAGACAAACCTTTGCTTCCTGAACAAGACAGGCTTTGATTGTCTGGGTGAGGTTCTCTTGTTACAGTTAGGCAATAAAACATAGCATGCTTATGCAATGAGAGTGTCTTTAATTCAGGGAAGCTTTCCACAGTAGTGAAAGATATTCTGATTTTTCTTGGGATGTCAGGTAAATTGGTGAGAATTTCTATCTGAAAACCTAACGTGAGATGTCACTTTTCATAGCACACCTATTTTCTGTGTTTTCTGTTGAAGATGTCACTACACAAGAGTCATTATCCAGAGCCCCTGTTGTGAAACGTTGCTCCCTAAACCCTCCTTATACCAGACAAGTGTATAGCCAGAGATGTGGGGCTGTACTGGCAAAGCTCTCTGCCTACAATTCTTTCACTCTAAAACACACCCTTGCCGTTGTACTTAAATAAAGCAAACACCTAGTCTGATCACCTAACCCACATACACCATGGTATTATGGTACAAAAATTATATTGAGATACAAATGAAGATACTTCAAATAAAATAATTGAAATCATTGCTGTTACCTGAGTATTGAAACCAATATTTCGTGAAATCAGTCTTCAGACCACAGCTTCACAGTCAGAAGATGTCTTCTAAGGACCACTGCTGTAGACGCATCTGCTCATGTAGGGCACACGTGGCAGCTGCAGCCACACCATGGGCTCACAGGCGGGCTCTCTTCCTACATGTGTGGTCTTCCCATCCAGGTGAGACTGGACACCTTGGAAGAGAGACTGTGTTTTATGCTGTGATGAAGACCTCATGTCGCTACTTAGTCCTCAATTAGTCCTCAAGGCACATATCTTAGCTATTGAAATATCCATAGATATGGGACAAACTCAGTTTGGTAATACTAAGCTAGAAAAGCCTTAGACCCCAGGTTGAATTTCGACCACTCACACCTGATTTCCCAAGAAACGTCCTTCAGGCTCTCCAGTGACCCCATGAAGCAGCGCAGCCCAATTCGAATAGCTTTGGATGTTTGATTCTAGCTCAGTATAAAGAAAAGTATGCCACGCGAAGGACATGAAGCAGAAGTCTGAGTGGTTGAAGGGAGTCACCATTACCTTCTCAGGCTCCCATCTCAGGCTAAACAGCCAGATGTAGCTCCAGTTGTAACGTGGGTAGGGTTCTGCACCAGAACCCTTGTCCATACCTCCCAAAGAAGTTCTGGATTGCTGGGCCATCTCCGGAAGCACCTGCCCAATGCTTGGGGCTCAATCACAGCTCGGCTGCTTTCAGCCTCCTTGTCCAGGTGCAGGAGGTCGCTTCGTTATCCAATGTGAAACTACAAAAAATGGAGGCAGCAAGCCACAAGCTGGGAGCAAGCTTCACGTTAGAAACTCCTTTACTATCACCCTGTAAGTTGTACTCTCCTCTCTTCACGTGCAACTAGGCTAACACACAGCAGACAGCAAACGACTTACCTTGGAGAGAGAGTCTCAGAGCAAAAACAGAACATCTCAGTCCCTTGACGGTGTTCCACCTACATGGCAGCAATTAGGGGGATAAATCCACTTGTGGCAGACCTAGCTAATCTAGCAACAAAAGCGTGCCAACATAATGAAGAACTTGGGCATTTCCAAGAAATTGGATTAACTCATCATAATACAGAGCTCAGCATTTATGGAGTGACTGTTCCAAAAACTTGAAAATGAGCCGCAGAGACAACACGTGGTGTTCACTCAGCACAGAGTGTGCTGGAGAGGGAGGAAGAGGAGGCTGGCATTGTCACCTCTCTGTATACATGGGGTGGCATTGAGACAAAGCATCATTAGGAGCCCACACATTGACAAAATCAAAATTGACTGGATCCTGCGAGCAAAATGCATACCCTTAAACTTGCATGGAATATCTGATCATGTCATTGCAAATGAACCATTTTGTAAGATTTATTCCTTTATTTTAGAGAGAGAGTTTTTGCGTGTGTGAGTGGGGGAGGGGCACATGGAGAGGGAGACAAGCAGACTCCCCTCTGAGTGGGGAGCCCCACATGTGGCTGGATCCCAGGACCCTAAGCTCATGACTTATGCCAAAACCAAGAGTCAGACATGTAACCACCTGAGCCACCCAGGCACCCTGCAAATTAAATCATAAATGCATCTTAAAAAATGAATGTCACATTATATTGGACACATGATTGGTGCTGGTGCTCAGCTGAGTTTCCAGAGATGTACCTTATTGAGGATGGAGTGCTGCTAGGTCCTATGTGATGGTGAGGCTTGAGCGTCCCAATTCCAGTGGCCTCTCATGAGATTTGAAAAGAGATGATGGGTTCATAAATGATGCTGGTGAAAAGTTCTGGAGGCTTGGGATGAGCTGGGCTGTTGAGATCCATTCTAAGAACAGGATAAGTAGAGGGAGGGAAGACAAAATGAAATATTGTTTGCTGGTAACTCATCGAATTGGAAATTTTAATGACACATGAAGATCTTCTGAGAAGTTCTCTTTGGAGACTCTGAATTTCTGTTTCTGAATAGAAACAGAGTGATGGACCCATCAAGTTGGCTGCAGAGAAGAAAACAATTAATAGACATGGTTAAGCTTATTTTAATGTTTTTAACATAGGAAGAGTTGTGGGCAAATAACAATAGTTTCTGAGGGAGATGGAGAGAACCAGCAACTCCTTCCCTGGGGCCCAGGCACTCCATTCTCCACTAACAAGCACAGTACCCTGCCCTTGCCATTGGTTCTTTGTCCAGGTCCACAAAATCCGTGCCTTCCTTTCTCAGCTGGCAGGTACTGCTATGGATAGTTCATGTATAGATCTATTTTTAATCTCTGCTTTTCTTTAAAACCAGACTATAAGCCCCTCCAGGACAGACTCCTGTCTGTCTCTCATGTTTGAGCTCTTCTGTAGGATGGCTGTGAACTGGGTGGTGGTGGTAGACTGGGTCTGTGGAGGGAGGGCAGGGTAGGAGGCAGTGCACTTTGGAATTCCTGAAGCCTGCATGATCACTGGGCCCAGTTGTGGAGCAGGCGTCTTGATAGCAGTTGGCCTGGGTGTTAATCTGGTGTGGCATTCCCAGCCTTTCTTGCCTTAGTTGTCACATCTGGAAATGAGAAGTAAGATCGTACCTACCCCAGGGGAGTAAAGAAACTATGCTATAATACAGTAGGTTACATGTGGCCCCCCTAAGCATGAGCATCCCAATCCCAGAGCCTGTGAATAGGCTCTTACTTGGTGAAGGAGGCTCTGCAGATTCAGTTAACTTTGTGGGTTTTACAACAGGGAAATTATCCAGTATGATGCGGTGGGGGACGGGGGGGAGGCGGCTATGCCCTACAGCTGCCAAAACAAAGCACAACCTCCTGAGTGATTTTAGCAACAGGAATACATCCTCTTGTAACTCTGGAGGCTACAAGTCCTAGATCAAGGGTCCACAGGCCTCCATCCTCTGAGGCTCTGAGGGACCACCTCTTGCAGGTCTCTCTCCAGCTCCTGGTGGCTGCTGGCCATCCTTGGCACTGTTTGGCTTGTAGAGACCCCACCCCAATCTCTGCCTTCATGTTCACAAGGTGTTTGGCTTGTGTGTGTCCATCTCTGTGTCCAAATGCCCTCCTCTGGTGAGGACTCTAGTTATATTGAATCAGAGCCCACCCTATGGCCTCATCTTAACTTGATCGTCGGCAAAAACACTATTTTCAAATAAGGTAATCCGCAGGTACTGGAGTTAAGGCTTCAACATCTTTTGTTGAAGATGGGACATAATTCAACCCAGTACAAGCCCCTGAAGCAGAGAGCTTTCTCTGGCTGGAGTCACAGAGCTGTGGCAGAGGGGAAGTAAGAGGGCTAAAGCCAGACATGGGCCTGTTGCTCTGTTGGGCCCATAGATGGAGGACACAGACACAAAATGCAGGTGAAAGGCAGATGCTGAGGGTGGCTCCCCACTGACAGCTGGATGAACCAGGCCTTCAGCTCTAGAAGCACAAGAACTGTCCACTGCCGATGCCCGAAGGGCAAGGGAACCGACTCTGCAGGGCCAGCATTGCTCGTCCCCCACGTCCTGGCCTATAGAAACCACTGATCCTATGTGGACCACTGACCTACAGACTGGTGGGGCAGGTAATCTGTGGTGCTTTAAGATATTATGTTTGTGGTAACTTGGTACTCACACAAATGGCATGTAAAGGTGACTTGCGGCACCTGGCTGAACAAATGTTGGTGGCCTTATGTAGTCTGTCCAAAATATGCATGTGTGGGCAGCCCCGGTGGCCCAGTGGTTTAGCGCTGCCTTCAGCCCAGGGTATGATCCTGGAGACCCAGGATCGAGTGCCACGTCGGGCTCCCTGCATGGAGTCTGCTTCTCCCCCTGCCTGTGTCTCTGCTCTCTCTCTCTCTCTCTCATGAATAAATAAATAAAATCTTTAAAAAATAATTTTAAAAATATGCGTGTGTTCATACCTGTGTAAATTCCCTTGTTCTCTTTCGGGGTCAAGGCTGCTATGTGGACCCACACGCACACACTCACCCACTCACACACTCACTCATCCCAAATCTAGATCTCTATCCTGCTATTTTTACATAATGACCTGCTCTACTGTAACATGTCTTCTCCACCTTTAGAAGACATAACATAAATCAACTATATACATCACTGAGATGATTCTTTGTTGATGAGATGCCCTAAGTGCATCTCGACTATTATTTTATTTAACATAATCCCACATAAAAAAAACCGATAAACTGATCTCTGCTCTACAAATGTTATTCCTTTTCAGAGGGAAACCCGCTGGCCTGAGGGTAGGGTTCTGCTTGCATTCTTGTTGGATGACATCCATCATATCCAAACTGAGAAGTGTAGCAGGCAAGAGCCAACATCCGGGTGCAGGCTGAGAGTAGCATGCTGGCTGCAGGGAGGGGAGCTCCCAGACAATTGAGAATGGAGCCTCACTCTCCAGTCAGGAAAGGGCTCAGGGATTTGTAAAGAATGATGAACACACAACATGCTAACTCTTATTTCTGGGGGGCATAAGACAATAATTATGGTGGGACTAAGAAATCTATTCCATTGATAGAAGTGAAGCCAGAATTCTTTATTTATGGACACATGGCCTTGATGATGGCGTTCCAACCCTACCCACACTCCCCAAACTCAGCTCCAACCCTCCCCGGTGCAATGAATTAAAAGACCCTCTAGGCTTAGAGCCACACCAAGTCAGCCTTGTTGCTGATGAGGTGAACAACTACATTTATTGAGCATCTACTGTGTACCAGGACTTAAGCTCAGAGATTTTTTTCACATTATTTTAATCCTTTGAGAACATGCCCTTCCCCCCAGGAGTTACACTATTTCCTTTTTCTGGGCGAATACTAGGACCAGACATAAATCACTCAGCTGTCTGTTCTATGAAATACTTGCTCCTGGAAGATAAGACCATTAACCATTTAAAATAACTTACTTTTCAAGGTTTATCAAGACATTTGCTCTTCAAGACCCTCCCTTCACTGAACGGATCAACCTCAGACTATGTTACTGTTTACCAGTTCTTAGGGTCCTAAGAGAGGTTGACTGCAGACACCTCACTCACCGAGAGGTGACGCCATGGCCCCACTTCACAGAGCTGGAAGCTGAGGCAAAGAGAGCAAAGTTGTTCACCAAGGCAGAGCCTCCATTCTCCCTGAACTTGTACCTTGGTTTCTGTTAACTGGATTCTTGTTATTCTGAGTTCCATTCCAATGTGCAGGTCCCAATATGCATTCTTGTGTCCATCTCTCAGTCACAGACCTTACCAGTTGTCCTGCTGTCCCCAGTATTTAAATCTATCTCTGAAGTCCAGTGAGACTGGCCAAGACCACATCCTCCATGCCTGTAGCCTGCTTGCAAAGCCATCACCCTGACTCCTCACCACGTTTACTGGGACTGACTCCTTTTTCTTGTCCCTGCTATTGGGTACATCTGCACCCAGCTGGCAGCCCTTCCCAGTCAGACCCAGTCCTACCCCCAGAGCAACCCTTAGTCTTGATGCTCTTAATCCCTAGTGCATCTATATTTAAAACATTTGAAAATATTTACTCTCCGGCTTTCTGGATCAGCTTATCCCAATCTATCAGTGACGAGAAAGTCCAAATGTTTTAATATCCTTAAATTAAATATTTCAGGACGGTTTCTGTCCTGTAGTTATTTTGACCAGTGATTCCCTTTTGTATCGTTGCCAAACAAATCACAACAAACTCAGAGGCTTTAAGTAACATGCTCATTATCCCTCAGTTTCTGAGGATCAAGAGTCAGGGCATGACTTCGCAGGGTCCTCTGCTCCGGGTCCCCCACCAATGCATCACTCAGGATGGATTCTTCTCAGAGGCTCAAATGGAGAAGATCTGCTTCCAAACTTCCCAACATGTTGGTACAATTCATTTCCTTGAAGCTATAGGATTGTCCTAACTGTGTTTTCCTAAAATGTATTTGTCTACTGTTCATCCATTCAACACAGAGCCATATATTTTCTTTTTTTAAAAAAAATGACTTATTTATTTATTTGAGAGAGAGAGAGAGGGTGTTTACAAGCAAGAGGGGCAGATGGAGAAGAAGGGGGAATCTCAAGCAGACTCTGCGCTGAGCAAGGAGCCCAACACGGAGCTCAATCTCACAGCCTTGGGAAGATGACCTGAGCTGAAACCAAGAGTCGGACCTTTCCTTTTTTTTTTTTTTTTTAAAGATTTTATTTATTTATTCATGAGAGACACAGAGAAAGAGAGGCAGAGACACAGGCAGAGGGAGAAGCAGGCTCTATGCAGGGAGCCCAATGTGGGACTCGATCCCGGGACTCCAGGTTCACGCCCTGGGCTGAAAGCTGAGCCACCCGGGCTGCCCAAGAGTCGGAACTTTAAGGGACTACACCACTCAGGCAGTCCCTATAACTATATTTTCTATATTCTTGATACTGTGAGTCCCGTCCTGGCCTGGGCATGAGTGGTCTCTCCCAGAACTAACTCCTGGAGATGATAACTTGCCCAGGAGCATACCTTTCATTTGCAAACTAACCAATCCCAAGCCCGTAGCCCCAGCCACCTCCTTACCTGAATCTTACACGCCAAGTTCGTGTTTCCCTGTCCTAGCTCATCCAGGGCCAGGTACCTAGCAACCAGAAAAACAGGTGACAGCAGCCAGGCACACCAAAATTATTCAAACTAGCCTAAGTTGCTCATTTCTCAGTGTTGGGAGACTCCCACCTCATTCCTGCCTCCACTCCCTGACCTCTCTGTGGGCCTGTGTGGTGTAACATGGCCTGCCCTCTTCCCGCAGAGAATCTAAGGAATCAAAGTTTTCTTTTAATGGGAACAGCCTCTCCACATCATCAGCAGCTCATACCTCTATAAATTAAATCTCAAGTATAATTTAGAGCAAGGATCCACAGCAGCTTGCTTCTTCTACACTGAGGCTGCTAGCACGGTGGAGTCTTACACAGAGCAGTGCTGCCGGGGGAGTGCACCCCTCACCACTCTCTGTTGGTTAGAAACAAGTCACAGGGCCTGTCTACACTCACAGGGAGGGGCGTCCCCACCAGGATGGGGCTCATGGGACCACCTTATGTCTGTCTGCCCTGATTTACGTATTTTTAGAAAGATTGTGTGAATTGAGTTAAAGGTAAGTCAGTTGATGTATACATTTTAATAGCCAACACATTCGCTTCTTAATGACCATGGCTCAGTAAATATGAGCTCTGATATAGTGTGTGTTCCTAATTTGCTAGAAATTCATATAAGCTGCCTGAACGTGTGCATGGTGATGTGCCTAACTGGGTGACATGACTGGCTCAGTGGGTGTTCACTTTGATTTAGCAGATTAAGTGTCTGATTCAGCAGAAAATTCATGTTGTGTCAACAGGTTACGATGTATATGGCTCAACTGGTGATCTATTTCTTTTTAGTTGGTGTTTGTTTTTCCTATGAATGATTTATCTGTTCTAGAATGAACTGTGTCAACTACTGCACACGGTATATTAATTTCAGTGTGTTATGCAAACATTTCCTTGGTAATATACCTTATTCCATCTTTATTTGCTCTCACTGGCAACATCATATCCTTTCTTTATTTGAATTAAATAGCTTTTTCTAAGTAGGCTATTCTCCTTGGGGATGGGGATTGCATAGCACATAGAAAGGAAGCTTTTACTTAAAAAAAAAGTAACTCTTATTAACTCTTGCATGAGAGTGCTTAACACATTAAATATTTTGCTCCAAATATTCCAAAATATGCTGTCATTTGGTTATATAAAGCTGGAATTCATCTTTTTCTATAGTTATAATAAAAATACCATTTTTGGACCATTAACAAAGTTTAAAGCTATTTAAAAATAACCTCATAACATAGTATTAGCTTAATGAGGTCTGGAGAGGATCGATATGATTATTCACATTTCACAGAGGCAATTAAGCACAGGGATCTCAACTGATGAGGGAGCAGCCACAGAGAAATATGGCAGGTGGGCTTGTCAGCACTGGTTCTCTTCCGTTGGAGGGAAACTCTCTGGCTTGTTTCCCAGTGCTAACATGTGCTTTCCTGATCCTTACCCCAGAGTCCACAATCATACTGGGACTCAATCTAGAAACATCACTGTACACCAGGCAGTCCTTGGTCTGGAACCATCACCCTGCACATCAAGCTCATCTGGAGCCATCACTGTGTACCAGGCTAGTGTCTGGTCTGGAGCCATCACTGTATACCAGGCTAGTGTCTAGTCTGGAGCCATCACTGTACACCAGGCTAGTGTCTAGTCTGGAGTCATCACTGTATACATTAAGCTAGTGTCTTGTCTGGAGCCATCACTGTACACTAGACTGGTGTCTGGTCTGGAAATATCACTGCATACTTGGCAGTGCCTAGTCTGGAACCATCACTACATACCAGGCAGTTCCTGATCTGGAACCATCATTGTACACCAGGCTAGTGTCTGGTCTGTTTGCATTCATGAAACATTAAAGGAGTTTTAAACTGTTTAAAAATAGTCTTGACTGTAGACGCCTCACTTTACCACTGATACGCTGATATACACAATGTCATATAACATAACAAAAGAATAGTGCTGGACCCAGACCATCACTTCACACAAGGCAATACCTGATCCAGACCATCACTGTATACTAGGGTAACGCAAGATGTGGAATTGTAACTATACCAGGGGTGTGCGCACACACGTGTGTGTGTGTGTGTGTGTGTGTGTGCAGTTTTGTAGTTTAGTAAGCATACCGTGAAATGTTCAACCTTAAATATGCCATTTAGTCAGTTTTTATAAATGTAATTCAAGACACAGAAGCTATCTATCACCCAGAAAAAATCCTTTTCTTCCCCTCTCTGGTCAATGTCCTTTCCCCTGGAAGCAATCCCTATCTGACTTCTACCACCATAGGTTAATTTTGCTTATTCTAGAGAACTTCATATAAGTGGAGTCATGGAGTGTGGACCTTTCCATGTTCAGTTTCTTTCACTGGATTAGCGGTTTTGGTGCTCTTCCATGCTGTGGATTATTATATCAATATTGTGTTCCCTTTGATTCTGAACCACCTTCTGTTGTATGAGTATGCCACAGCTGATGCATCCATTCTCCAGTAAATGTTCTTTCTGACTTTGATTGTTATGGATAATGCAGCCATGGACATTCTTCTACAAGACTTTTTGTAGATATAATTTCATGTATCTTGGATAAGCCCTTAGAGGTAGAACTCCTTGGTGGCTCAGTGGGTTTGGCAACACTCTTGATTTTGGCTCAGGTCATGATCTCAGGGTCATAGGATCAAGCCCTTGGGCTCCCTGCTTAGCACTGAGTCTGTTTAAGATTCTCTCTCTCTCTGTACCTCCCTCCCACCCTGTGCTTGCTCTCTTTCATTCTCTCGAAAATAAATAAATAAATAAATAAATAAATAAATAAATAAATAAATCTATTAAAAAAAGAGAGAGAGGGAGAGAAGTAGAACTGCTGGATCATAGGACAATTGCATGGTTAAAATTTTAAGAAATTACCACAAAGTTTCTGAAAGTTGTTTGAAAATTTTATAGTCCTAACACCAATAAATTAGAGTTCTGGTTGTTCCATACATTCTTCAACATTTGATGTGGCTACACTTTTTAAATGTTAGCCTTTCCCTTACATGTATAGTTGTATTTCATGACGGTTTCAATTTGCATTTCCCTGAGAATGATATTAAGCACTTTTTCATTTGCTATTTTTATGTGCTCTTTTCTGACCTTCCTGTTCCAGGCTCCCGGGTATTTTTATTGGGTTGTTCGTTTTGTCTTTCTATTGAGCTGTAGGAGTTTCTTATATAACTAGATGATTTTATTGTCTCTAATATTTTCCTCCATTTTGTAACTATTTATGTAGCTTTTGATGAAAAGGTATTTTTAATTGATGAATTTTCATTTATCAACATTTTACTATATAATCCAAGCCTTTGTTTTGTTTTGAT
This sequence comes from Vulpes vulpes, assembly GCF_048418805.1. Lineage (NCBI taxonomy): Eukaryota > Metazoa > Chordata > Mammalia > Carnivora > Canidae > Vulpes > Vulpes vulpes. The sequence continues at coordinate 63,851,081 of NC_132782.1, forward strand.
TTTTAGGAAATCTTTACTTGCTCCACGATACAGAAGCAATTCTTCCAGAAGATTTATCATTTACACTCTACATGTGGGTTATCTGGCTTCAGTGGATTTGGGGTCCAGTGTAGGACAGGACTTGAGGTTTTCTTTTGGGTGTGTGGGTATTCAGTTGCTCCAGCACCATATGTTGAAGAGATTTTCCTTTTTCCATTGAGTTTCTCTGATCCATTTGTTGGAATAATTTGATCTTATAAGTGAGGATCAATTTCTGGATTTCTAATATTGTTCCAAGGATGTAATTTTAATCATTACTTTAATATCACATTATTTTAATTACTATATTCCATAGTGAATCTTGAATTCAAATAGATTATAACCTTCATTTATGTCTATGTGTGTACTATTTTTCTTCCTTTGTCTTTCTAAATTAATTTCAAATCATTAATTTCTAGAAAAAATATGTTGAAATTTTAATTAGAATTTCATTGATATAGACTAATTGAGAGAAAATTAATATCTTAACAACAACGAGTCTTCCAGAAAAACAAAAAAACAAAACAATATTTAGTCTTCCAACATGTGAACATGGTACATCTCTCCTTAACTTACATATTCTTTAATTCCTCTCATTAATATTTTATAATTTCCATTGTAGAATCTTGTAGTTCTTTTGTTGCTACCACAGAGTTGATAATTTTGATGCTATTATAAGTGGTACTGGCTTTGCATTTTTTTTCTAGTTCTCCATCCCAAGTACATAGAAATATAATTTCTTAATACTGAATGTTACAGTATTTCTGAATTTGCTTTCTCTATTAATCTTCTTAGAGATTCCTTAGGCTTTTCTATCTACACAATTATGAGATCTGTGAATAAGCAGGGTTTTATATTTTTCCTATTTGGATTCCTTTATTTATTTATTATTATTTTTTAATACTTTATTTCTTTATTTATTCATGAGAGACACAGAGAGAGAGACAGAGAGGCAGAGACACAGGCAGGGGGAGAAGCAGGCTCCCTGCAGGGAGCCCCATGCAGGACTCGACCTCGGATCCCCAGGATCACACCCTGGGCTGAAGGCAGGCGCCAAACCACTGAGCCACCCAGGGATCCCCTCCTTTATTTTTTTATTATATAAAATAGAGTCTTTGTATTAATGTGTAATAGTAGTGATGAAAGTATATCTTCTGGTCTTGTTCCCCATCTTAGGTGGAGAGCACATCAATATTTCCCGTAATGGTATGAGCTGTAGATCTTCCAGCATATGCCTTTATCATCTGATAAAGTTTCCCTTTATTCTTTATATGCAGAGGGTTTTATTATAGATGCTTTGTATTTTGGCAAATATTTTTCTACATTTTTTACATGATTATATAACATTTTCCTCCCTTAGTCTGTTAATGTGGTGGATTAAATTGATTAATTTTGATGTAACAAGCCAGTTTTGCATCTCAAAGATGAAGCCAGCTTAACCAGGATATATTGTTTTGCGTATACAGATGAATTCAGTTTGGGGTGTTTTTTGATAATTTTTGTGCCTATGTCTAAGAGAAACATTGGAACTTAATTTTTTCTAATTTGTGGCCTTATAATATGAATTAGAAAGTATTCCCTCCTCCTCTATGTTCTGAAAGAGTTTGTTTAGGAGTAGAATGATTTTTCCCATAAGCATTTGATGGAATTACAACCAACAAAACTCTCTGGACCTGAAGTTTTCTCTATGACATGTTTTCAATTATGAATGAGGTTTATGGAATGGATATAAGGTATTTAGATTTTCAATTGCTTCTTGAGTCAAGTTTTTTAAAAAAATAAATTTCATTTAAATTGTTTATTCCATAAATTTATTATAAATCCCTTCATGATCATTTCATCTATACAATCTCTCATGATGTCACCTCTCTTTCATTTCTGCTGTTAGTAATTTGTGTTTTCTATCTTTTTTTCTTTGACCAATCTTGCTAAAGTTTACCAGTTTTATTTATTACTGTTGAAAAAATACCTTCTGGCTTTGTTGAGTTTCTCTGCTGTATTGCTATTTGTTTGTCTATTTACTTTTATTCCATTACCTTCCACCTTTATTTGTAATATTACTTCTGTTCTTATTTAAAGTTTAAGTTATTCTGTTTTCCCCTCCTATTTAAGATGGAAGTAGAAGACTGACTTCACTGCTTCTTTCATTCTAATACAAACATCTAAAGTTATCAATCTCCCTCTCATGATTGATTTAGCTTCATCCTCAAAATTCTAATGTTATAATTTCATTATTAATCAAAATATTTTCGATTTATACTTAATTTCTTCTTTGATTCAAAGATCATTTAAGTTTTTCAATTTAATTTTCAAATACTTGGAAATTTTTCTAGCAATCTTATTGCTATTGATTTTTACATCAGTACAACTCTTATCAAAAAACTTACTTTGTATCATCTCCACCTCTAATGGGCTTCATCCAGCCAAATGCTTCATATGGCTTGAGAAGAAAGTGCACTCTCAATGAGTAGGAGAATGGTGCAGTGGTTTATAAATAATAGATAAAATTGGTTGATACATTACCTGCTCAAACTTAGGGGAAGTTTTATGACATGAGCACCGTCATATTCTTTTATTGATTGTTGCCTAAACAATTGAAGATGAGTCTTGTAAAAGAGATGACATGCTAGTGTGGTGAAGACACCATTAATGAAAGGAAGTGCACGGTGAAGGATGAATCCTGGTGGGGGAGACTGAGCCATGGGGTGAGGTCCTGTCACTGGGAGAGAAGGGCCCTCTCTGTGGTGACCTGTCTTCCTCCTCAGTCTAATGTAGGGTGATCTTTTATCTTAAAGGGTCAGGTAGTAAATGTTTTAGGCTTTATGGACCAAGAAGAAAAATTGAGGCTATTATACAGATACTAACATAACATATAAAAATGGAAAAGCTAATCTTAAATTGCAGGTTGTAACACATCAGGCCCTGGCCAGGTTTAGCTCACAGGCCATAGTTTGCCAGCTCCTGCATCGTGTCCTGAGTGTGCTCTACTGAGCACCATGTAGAACGGCTATGGTAGATGGCATCAAAATGAGGTCCCTGGCCAAAAGGGGAGGGTGTCTCTGGATGAAATACACTTGAACAAATAGTTTTACTGCTGGAATTTGCAGAGGCTTCAGCGTGGATGTGCACTGAGGACTTCAATAAGAGTCCTGTAAACGGAGATCCTTGCTGGAGAGGTCTGACAAAAGAACAGTTTTATTTTGCTAAGTTTCCTGAGGGTCTGGAGTGCCTTCAAACACTCTCCAGCAAACACTGGCCCAACCTATTTTTCAAAAGCCAGCTCTCCTTTTCACTCCTGGTATTTTTAAAACGGAAATTGCTCTGACCCATTGTGTTTCACAAGTTAAAAATTCTTTCCTTTCATTTCTAATAATTAAGGATAGGAGTGAAGGTACCAGATGGAATGCTGAATTCACATTGCCTTTTTATCTGGGCAGGTTAGGAACATTGGACAGACCTAATTTATCTTTATAGGGTCTATCTCCTCACCCAGAATGTAAACTTCTTGGGGGCAGCACTTTTTGTCTGTTTCAATCACTGTGCTGTCCTGGAAACCCTAAACAGTTTCTAACATAGAGAGTGGTCCCAATGAACGCATGTTCAGTGAACAAAGGCTGCATCGTGACCTTCAGGAAACTCCAGCAGAACGTAGCATCAAGTCCTTCTGGGAGCAGTATAATGACCCGTACCTCGATGGAGTAGCTCCGGGTCTGCCACATGAGTTCCCACAAACCAGGTGGCTTCAAACAACATAAATGAATTCTCTTTCAATTCTGGAGTTTGGATGTCAGGGATCAAGGTGTCTGCAGGTATGAGCTCCCTCGAGGGCCGGAGGAAGACCCATTCCTGCTTCCTCCCACTTCTGCTGGCTACAGGCAGCCCTGTGCTAGTGGCCACATCTTTCTCTGCTCCATCTTCATAGAGGCTTCCTCCTGGTTGTGTCTGTCTCATCTGCCTCTGCCTCTCTATCATCAAAACACTCGTCCCATCATTGAGAGCCCAACCAGATAATCCAGGACAAGCTCTTCATCTCTAAATCCTTAACTTAATCACATCTTCAGCCATATAAGGTGACACAGGTTTGGGGATTTGGATGTGGGATCTCTGGGCTCCCCATCACTCAACCCAGACCCCTGGTTCTATGGAAAAGTTGGAACCTTATTTCCATCTTTGCTTCTAATAGGAATCGACCTTGATGTAGAGACAGAATGTCTCACTTTGTGCTGCTTGTGACATAGCCACGTGCAACAAAGAAGCTGGCTTTCCAAAATTACCAGCCAGTGAAGAAGGACCAGCATGCTTCTGCATTATTAGCTCCAAATTCGTTTGACATTCTTTTGGATGGACTATCTTATGCAGCAAAATGTAAGTTATTACTGAATACATTAGTAGCAGAAATAAACAGATCTGCTTCTGACTCATTTAAGTTGGCGATGTAAAATTCAGAGAAAATGATAAGTCCTTGCAAAGTGGGTTCTATAGGGTAATGCCAGCAGTCTCTAATGTTTCTATCAGTTCTCATTGTCTATAAATCACTTGGGGTTTTAAGTTTTGGGGCAGGTTTTAAGGTAAACAGAGACTGAATTCCAAACGGCTTCTGTACTCATGATGACCCTGACTTTATTAGTAATGAGATCTAATGACATCATCTTTTGACAGTCATGATCTTTAACCTGGTTTGATCTAAACCAGACTCCTCAGGAATGATATCATTAAGGTAAATCCCTGAAAAGAAACCCAGCCACTTCAGTATAAACCGTTGAGAGGGATTGAGTTACTGAGAATGACTTCACCCACCAGTCTGTTCTTCCTTGGGCAATACGGAGCATATCGAAACTGCAGAGGAGGGCAGCGGATTAGTGATGTTGTTTTTAGTAATAACACTCAAAATCATACCAGAATTCTAATTATGCATATGGACAGGCTTATTTAAATGTGGTTTAAATCCTTTTTTTGTCAGACAGATTTTAACTCCAAGAGTCTGTACTTTTCTCCATGTTTGAAAAGAATGGCTGGCATTTATGCAATGGTAATTTTAAATAAACCCCATGTCTGGTGTACAGGATAAGGTAGAGGCGTCTTTGTGAATATGCCACTTAGCTGTAAGAACAAGTTGTGAAAATAACCTACAAATAACATTTGCATGAGCCAGAGCAGTGCATGCAAATGAAGCATGTCTGTGAGACCCCATGTCTCCATCTCCAGCAGCACTGCACCAAATCCTGGCTGGGACACCTGTCTCCTGCCCTGTGATGGCCTCCTTCCTAGTCTCCTGGCTCCTATGGGCACATCCTCCCAAAAGCATGTCTGTGCAGAGCCACAGAGTACTGACCTCGGTGAGTCTAGGCAGAGACGGAACCGTATCCAGACCCAACCATGCCAGCCAGTCTTATAATACTCATCAATATTTACATAAATACTTGTATAACCACAGAACTTGTCATCAGTTTCCATATAACTTGATAAAGTATTTCCAGAAAGAACTAATATTATTTTCTTGATCTGACCTAGTTCATACATGTGATTCTCCAAAAAAACATCAGTGAATTCCTCAGAGCTAAAAACACAATGGATCTCAAGTCACTAGAAAAAAATACTAATACTCAGGATAAACGTGGGCTTAGTCATGCTATAAAGATAAGTTTGAACCCATGGTAGATTTTCATGTCTGTCTTTGCAAAGCTACTGAGCGAGTGAACATACCAACTGAACAAAACCCTAAACCCTTTGGCTTACGCAGAAGTGAACCAATGCTCTCAGGGTAGACCTGGCTTCAGGGCACACGGTAATCCTGGTGGTGTTGTCATGAAGAGGGGCTCTGCTTCCCTCTGCGGAGTGTGCGCTGCATCTCCCCTACCTCAGCTCCGAGGTTTTGGAAGATGATGCAGAATCTCCAACCACCGGTTCAAAGTTGGGGAAGTAGCAGGAGCCCCCAGCCCGGGAACCTGGGTGGGTTCTCCTTCCACTTGCAGGCTCTGATTTGATCTGGCCCATTTCTAAGGCACCAGTCAGTGCAGCTGGGAGCTACCGAGTGCTCGTTCTCTGCAGGGGACACCCCAGGGAGTGCACCCTCCCCGGGGACCAGGATCCAGGTGGGCTGGGTTCCAAGGGCATGGTGAGTGCTGTCCACTGTACTTAGCAGCTGTAGCAGGCGTTCCCCTGACGTTCACTTGTCTCTGCACTGGTGAGAGGCAGCAAGCCATGGTTTGCTGGCTCCAGGGGCAGAGGATTGGGGTTTCTGGTAAGGCCAGGTGATGGCAAGCACCCAGCTTCTCCTGCCTCCAATTCCTGCTCTGTGAACTGGCAGAGGCAGAGCCAGTGGGCAGAGGCGGGTGTGAGAAGGAGTGAGGTTTTGCGTATGGCCGTGGTGGCTCTTGGATCCCCCAGCTTGCCCGCGTCACTATGTGCGCCGCCCCCCTCCCCATCCCCGTTAAAGCCAGGAGTTCCCAACCTTTAAAACAGTGCAGTGGGAGGGAACTTAACAATGTGTGATTTGTGGAGCCGTCAGAAGGAGCACCACATCTCTGTCCTGGAAACAAATCAAAGTTCAAACATGGGTGCAAATAAATGACTTCTAACAAGTGCGAGAGAAAGGTGAGGGAGGGCAGGGCTGTGTTTGGCCCCTCCAGACAGCGGGCTCGACGAGCAGGGAGCCCAACCCCAGGGAGGAGAGGTGGCCTGAGCACCGCAGAGGCCCTGCGGCCACCGCCTTTGAAGTCTCCTGCCCGAGGAGGGCCCAACATCCATCTTTAAAGTGTACTGAGTCCGAGGGCTGCTTTGGGTTAGTAAAGGAATGTGCACTTATTTGAAACCTGACCCTGGGGCCCCTAAAATGTAGGACTTAGGCGGGGCCGGGAGTGACCTTGTGAATTTAGACAGCTGCTTGGAGCAAATTACTAGGGCGGCGGTGATTTTCCGCCCTCAAGAAAGCAAAGGGCACCTCTTTAGCCCTGCCGGGTCAGCTCCCACCTTGGAGGCGGGTGTGAGAACCCGAGCCTCCGGAGGAGCCTGGCCAAGCTGGGCCAGGCGGAGGCTGTGGGGCCCGTGGCCATGGGGAGCGCAAGCAGGTACGCCTGAGCCCCCGTCCGAGCGTGCTGGCCGCCCGTCGGGGCACAGCCTCCTCTGAGCCAAGTCCACGCACAGGTGTAACGCACAGAGCGGGGAGTTATCGCGACTCTGTGCCCCATGGTGGGGTCATTCCCTTTAGAAAACGATGCTGGCCTCCCCACACCCTCCAGGAAGCCAGTACCGGTGCGGTGAACGCGCCACTGCGTGTGCAGGTGAGTCAGTGGCTGCCCCACACCAGTGCCAGGCGCACCCGCGCCTTGCTAGGTGAGCAGCCTCGAACGGCTTGTGATTAAAATGGTCCCCATTATTTAAGGTTAGAGAATGAGGAACAAGGGAGATTCTCCAGAGTTACTTTAAAGATTTAACGGTTTAGGGCAATCTGGTTGGCTCAGCGGTTTAGCGCCGCCTTCAGCCCAGGGTGTGATCCTGGAGACCTGGGATGGAGTCGCATGTTGGCCTCCCTGCATGGAGCCTGCTTCTCCCCCTGCCTGTGTGTGTGTGTGTGTGTGTGTGTGTGTGTGTGTGTCTCATGAATGAATAAATAAAATCTTAAAAAAAAAAAGACTTAACAGTTTAGAAACGGAAAAAGTCAGGTTTCCCAAGGGAGCCCCAAATGAAGCAAATGCACACGGGGAATTTGGATTTATCACGGAGGGTTGGGAGCTCTTGGTCCAGCCGCCTGTGCCTGGGGAGCCACGGTACCTCCAGACGGTCCTCACCGAGCACCCTCATTTTGCCCCTTCCCAGCCTGCACCCCAGCTGGCGTGGGTTGTGCTCACAGGCTGAAGGATGCGTGCCCCAGGGCCTGGCCGCAGGTCATGCTGGCACCACAGCTATCTGCTGTCTGCATTTTTCAGATTGAGTTCCTATGACAGTAAGAAGCCCATAAATACTGTAAAAAGTAAGGGGAGGGGTCACAAATCACTATGAAAACAGATCCCGACCAAGTCGTGCCATGTTGCTCGCTTGAGTCTTATGTGCCTCTTACCTGGGGCTCCTGGGTAAGTGGGCTGGGGCCGGGGACGGCACCCATTCCAGGGTTGGACCAATCTCTACTGGAACCTTCCATTCATTATTTCCACCCCCAGTTAGCTTAGATAGGGACAGGGCGGGGGGCGTGGGCAGGCAATGTCTGCTTTGGGATGTCGCGGACTTATCTCCATCCGGGACCCTGGTGCCACCCTGGAGACACCCATGTGAGGGGAGAAGAGGCAGGACCCTTGCTGCAGCAGGGCATCTCGCCACCCTGGAGGCACACATGCCCTGACTCCCACCACTGCGACTCACTGCCAGCTGCTCCAAGCTCCAAGCAGGGAGCCGGCCGTGCCCCTCCTGGTGTGTGTGCGCCATGGCCTGTTCTTGCTTTGCACACTTGGGATTCAGGCATGGGTGGCCAGTCTGTTGGTCCGTTTTCCTGCAGATGGACACTTCAGATGGGTTCTTCTCCTAGAGTCGTTGTGATTGTGTTTGCTGCCAGACGTACCTTCTGTAATTTCAGACAAATGGGTGGTGTGGTGATGGACACTCCTTCGGGGACAGAGGAAAATGCAAGTGGCATGTTTGTCCACAGGTGAGTCAAGAGAATGACCGAAACGCCCCACGTTGTGTCGCTGGAGGTCATCACCGCCGGGCGCATGGCCGTGTCACCAGCTGTCTGCTGATAGATGCCATCGGAGCCGCCAGCCCCTGTGGGAGACGGTGCGGAATTACGGACGCTGTGGTCCTGTGTGCAGACGGGGACACCGTCCAGGACTGGGAGCTCTGGGCTCACTCCAGCCTTCTTGTCATCTGTGTCTTCCTTCAATCCCTCCTTGGTTTCAGGTCTTCCAGGACACATGGAAATCTGGGGCAAAGCTTGCTCAATCGACTCAAACCCATCCTTGGCCCAGGGCGTCGCCACACCACGCGTGACAACACAATGGGCATCGCAGGTTCCTGGACGGGCGTGTAGAACACCGCGTGTCCCGGATCACCTGTGGGGAGAGCTCTGTTCACAGAGCACCTGGCATCTCTGGGGCCCACGCCATGGAACAAACGTTGGGAGGTGTGGGCCAGATGTGCTTCCCATGACCCTGTAAAGACTCACTTTGGTTTTTCCTTGAGAAGAGCCACTTTCTCAGAGTATGGCTTTCATCATGAAAGCAGATCTTCCTTGACTTGGTCTGTTTGTTCGTTGACGTGGGAGATGCATTTACCTTTGTGGAGGAAAATTCTAAAACAAGTGCCAGGTTTGTTCCGGAGGTTGTGACAGGGACACATGATCACTCTGGCTGGGGGGAGGTTGGAAAGCAGGCAGATCCGTGTGCCTCCCTGGGGCATGATTGTCCTGCCAGTGGGGGATGCTGGGTAGGCCACCAAGACCACCAGTCAGAAGGACTGGCTGCCACCCAGAGAGGATGAGGAGGGACCAATGGGAGCATTGCTCCAACAACCAAGAGCCCCCAAAGTCCCACGGCCCCCATTCTGCACAAAAACTTTAGGTTATCCCCCAAAACCAGGAGCCCTTCATGTGAAAATTTCTGAAGGTTAACAGAGCTTTTAAATCCAGCTTGAGCTGTCCCTTGGCCCTACCAGACAGATGGCTGGAAAAGCCACTTCTAAATGTCTGCGGGCCGGTGTGTCTGTCCACGCACACTGTGAGGATGTTCTGCGTCATGTCAGCGCTCGGCCCGTCCATCCCTGGACCCACAGCGGAGACACAACACCAGCCTCCCACACAGGACGGTGTGTGTGCACGGGAAGGTCACACCTGCTGGGTTCTGCTCCAAACCTGGGTGCTGTTAGCGGGGTCCTGCTTCCCGCAGCGCCCCCCATACCTGCACCTCACTGGGAGACATTTCCATTCCAGATCTGGGAGGTGATGCCAGGCGATGTGCATCCTCGTCTCCAGCCCCGCCTGGCACCTCGCACGGCGCCTCTTCTCTGGAGTGTGGGGCAGGGCTCCCGCTACGGTGCTCCAAGTGGAGATAAGCGCCAGCCCTGGGAAAATGTCCCTGAAGTGGCAGTCAGTGAATAATTGACATCAGACATGAGTCCTTATCTGTCAGGGCTGGTGTAAGGCAGGGAATTGGAAAGCAGAGTCTCCCAAATGTCAGCCACACCTGTTCCCTGCAGAGCCAGCCACTGCGCTCTGGAGAGGACAGGGTGGCGCCCTGGCCGGGCTTGGCGCCATCCAGTGGGTGTCCTGAAGAATGACGCAGGCTTTTCAGTTCGGGATGACTCCACAGGTGCAGTTTCAGGGGCAAAGAAAAAGGACTTTGTATTTCTCAGGCAGACACATTCCCACATTTCTGTCTTCAGAAGAAGAAAAACACAGTAACACAGAACCTTGTTGCACGCGCGGCCTAGCAAAGTGCCCAGCAGCAATCCTGGGGGTTGAGACCTCTCTACGTGGCCCAGCCACCACCTGTGGGGTTCTGTGGGCTGCTGATGAGCTCGGCTGCCTTCCCTTTATGCTGGGAGACTCTGGCCCCTCCGGGTGACCTGCTGCCAGGTCCTAGTGCGCAGCTAGGGGAGGGGCCGAGGTGATCACCCCGGGGGCGTGTGCCTTGTGCCCTGGGGGGGAACTTTCATCCTAGACGAGGTGCAGGTCCGCTGTGGTTCCGGGCTGACACCGGCCTGTCCCTTCCCGAGACACCTCTGTGAGCCCTCTATGCTTCAGCTTGCTCAGCTGCCGCGTGGGACCGTGTCGGTGTCCACCTGGTCGGGTGGCGCAGCGACTGCTGAAGGCGACACAAGTGAGGCTGGATGCAGGGAGCGCAGGGCGACAGGAGGGAAGAGAGAGGGGCGCTGGGGGTCGTGACAGCCGGGGAACCAGGCCCCATCTGGGGAGCCGGGGTCTCCGTAGGAAGGTGACGCTCACACCGTGTGCTCAGGGGACAAAGCCCAGCTCAGGAGGAGACCTCCGGGCTCTGGATTCGGGTCCACACTCTGAATTTTATTTTCCAGCAGGAGTTTACGGAATCCATCACTTCCTGTATTCTCAGTTCCTTGTGACAAATAAGAGCTGCCAGATTGAGATAAGAAACTGATAAAGTGGATGAGAAATCAAAAGGAGAACTTCAAAACCACATAGAGGCTTCTGCTGCGATGCCATAAATCTATCACCATAAATCAAAACTTTAAACGAAAACATATAGTCACAGTGGGACTGAACGCAGGCGTCGCCCAAGGAGAGGGTCTTCCTCCTTCCCAGCAAGTGGCCTCTCCCAGGTCCTTGGGGCTTGGGGGTGGCTCCTTGTGGGGAGGGGATGTATTTTTTTTTAATTTTTTATTTATTTATGATAGTCACACAGAGAGAGAGAGAGAGAGAGAGAGGCAGAAACACAGGCAGAGGGAGAAGCAGGCTCCATGCACCGGGAGCCCGACGTGGGATTCGATCCCGGGTCTCCAGGATTGCGCCCTGGGCCAAAGGCAGGCGCCAAACCGCTGCGCCACCCAGGGATCCCGGGAGGGGATGTATTAAGGGAGGGCGCAGGACATGGGGCCTGCGGGGAGAGTCACCTGCCTTTAGAGGACCCCACGGGAAGGGGTCGCCCCCTCCCTACCCTGAGGGTGCAGGCAGACATGTCCCCAGGGCCACTGAGGCCACAGGAGCAAAGCCATGACTGTGAGCGGGGCTGGAGACAGGGCTCACTCTGCGCAAAGTGTGGGTGAGGGTCTCAGGCCTGGAAGCTCAGGAGCCCAGCTCAGGACTCCTCAATGGGGAGTCCTCTGGCTGAGGACCGCCACCCACCCACGACTGCAGGGGTTTGTAAGCTGTGCGCCCTCATGAGGAGGCCCGGGGCTGTCCAGGTGGGGCTGGGGAGGAACTGGACAGGAATGAGGGGGGTCCCGTCGGAGGCCGCTGCATGTGTAGCGGCCGCTGTGTAGGATGGCCGCTGGAGGAACAAGACAGCAGGCAGTTCCCGACAAGACTAAACACGCTCCTACCACACCAGCCGGCCGTCATCTGCACTCGTGTCCACCCGAGTTAGTTTACAGTGGGCGATGGATAAATACATTGTGCCAACCCCCCCCCCTCACCCTGACCACAGAATACTCTTCAGCTTTCCAGCCGTGGAAACACGTGGGGTAAACTAAATGCACATTACAGAGTGAAAGCTGCCAATCTGAAGTCCGTGTCCCACATGGTTCCAGCTCTGACAGTGGTGTTGATGTGTCCACTTGGCTGAAACACGGGCCACCTGGACATAGGGCTGGACGTTATCTTGGATGTGTCCACAGGGGTGTTTCCGGATGAGTTTAACATTTGAATCAGTGAGCTAAATAAAACAAACTGGCCTCCTCAATGTAGGTGGGCTCTATCTAATCAGTTGAAGGCTTGCTTGGAGCAGAAAGACCAAATAAGAGGGAGCTCCTCCTGCTTGACCACCTTGACCTGGGGCATTGGTGTTTTATAGGTCCTTGGATTCAAACTGAAACATCTCCTCCCCTCCCCGGGGCCTGGGCCTGCTGTCATTTTGGCGCAGCTGTCCCGTTGGCTCTCCTGGGTTCCATCAACTGATGGTAGATCCCAGCACTTGTCAGTCCTCACGATCACAGAGCCAGTTCCTCATTATTATGAGGTTTATTAGCCTCTGGGAGAGGCACAGCTCTGCAGGCAGTGAAAAAGCCAGGTGGGAGGGAAAGGCGAATGGGTGGATCACAGCCGATGTGCAGGGAAGCCACCAGATGCACAACCCCAGGAGTGACCCACATGCAGGCCACAGGCTCTGGGTGACAATCATACATCTTCAGAGGTTCATTGATCTTGACAAGACTACTGCAGAAGGGGTGTTAGTAATGGGGGAGACTGTACATTTTTGGGGTGGGCTGTGTGGAAATCCATACTTTCCACTCAATTTTACCCCCGCCTTTCAGCTGGACACGTGGTGGCCCCATGCTGCTCACAGGTGGCACTGCCAGGAGTGTTTCCCTCTGTGCAAACAGTGGAGCTCAGACTGAATCTGACCATGTGCTGCATGTTCGTGTGCCTGGGCCTCGCTTTCTCTATTGGGGTGAGAGCCAGGAAATGCACTGATTTTTAGCTTTTCACAAGTGGGACAAAATGAATATGCACCTGTATTATTAGTGGTTCCTATAAACTGTGCTGCAGAAGCAGGGAGATCACTGGACGCCAAGGCGGGACAGAGACCTGGGGAGTCACCACGCTCTCTGTGGCACGGTCGCCTGCCTGGTACAGCTGTGCTCTTCTTCCCTCATTTCCAACACTGCAGCTTAATCAGCACGTGTGTATTGAAATAAAATGTTCTCACTGCCATTTTCAAATGGATTTTGCATAGTAAATGCTAACACAAGACAGTGCAGCCTCATTTCTACCCCCAGGAGGCCTTGATGGCAGGGTACCTGGGTCAGGTGCCATGTCTGTGCCATTGTAACTGGAGCCAATACCTTGCTCATTCTATGTGCCCAGGCCCCAGCACTGGCCCCTTGGGGTGCCTTTCACCTCCTCGGAGTCTGGCCCTGAATGTGTTTAATTGCAGAGTTGGGTGCTGGTTGCATTTCTTCCCAGGCTGAAATGTTTCTTGCATCCTATTAAATACCTTATGGTTTGACCAGCGGGTCATGGAGGACCCTCCTCCACCAGTTGTAAATACTTTGCTCACTTTGGAAAAAATAACCAACTTCTTGTTTCCACCACTTATCCAGGCCTCTGAGGCCGGCTCACCCTGTCCCATCTCAAAAGGCAGGGAAGCTTCTGAGCTTAAGCTGTTTTTTCAAACTGCCCTCTATCAGTCAGACACCAGGGAACCTCCTCCCAAGGCCACACCCCTGCCTTCTCACCTTTAAACCAGGAGGACACCTGTAACTACGTCCCTGTGGTCTCATCACAATACAGTGCACATTTGCTAAAGGGCTCAAAATAATGTTTGAGAAATATGCCTCACCGTTCCAAATCGGGAATGAGGGGTGACCATGCGGCACTGCCCAGGGCAGCGTGGGAGTGCTTGCAGGGATGCAGGGGTGTGCGGTATGAGGCTGCTGTCACCTTTGACCCCAGGGACAAGGCTCTGAGAGGCCATGGCTGGGCCGGGCTCACAGCTCAGCTCAACAGGAGGCAAGAGGCACTGGACTGAGAGCCCATGCCCTGGCCAGAGCCCAGAGCAGGATGCTAGGTGGGGACAGGGGGCCGGGGGCTGATGTCACATTTAACAGGTAAAAAATGGCCTTCCTTAAGGATGGGGATCCAAGCCCAACACCTCCAGCTCAGTAACTCTCTATAATTTTACAAACTCGGAATTTGTCTTGTGTGTAGGCCTGGCTCTCCAAGATGCAGCTTGCAGGAGTTGGTGACAGGACGCACTGGTGTGAAATGTGTGAAATTCACAACCTTGTTTTGGGATAAACCTGTTGGGCCGCATTCCACAGCTAGGGATGCTCCCTGCAACCAGGAATGCCAGATTTTGAGGATCAGCCTCTGTAACATCTTCATAAAAATTCTATATCATTTCAGCCTTTGCACTTTTCACATCAAATCCTAATTCAAAAGGACCATTAAAAGTGCTTATGATATTATTTCAGGTTCCCTATAGATCCCAGTGGAGTAGGAAACCCACAGTGGGCTTGGGTTCCATCCCTGTACAGCAGGGAAGACCCTGCGTGGGGGGCCAGGTCCTATGCAGGGTGGAAGGTAGGGGGTGAGGGGGCAGCATCCCTGAGGGCGGGGGGGAGGAGAGGCGGTGGGGGGGGATCATGCCCTGGGCTGAAGGCACATGCTCAACTGCTGAGCCATCCAGAAGTCCCTGGACTTTTAAATTTTATACAGAAGGGGCACCTGGGTGGTTCAGCAGTTGAGCGTCTGCCTTAGGCTCAGGGCATGATCCTAGAGACCCAGGATCGAGTCCCACATCAGGCTCCCTGCGCGGAGCCTGCTTCTCCCCCTGCCTATGTCTCTGCCTCTCTCTCTCTGGGTCTCTCATGAATAAATAAATAATAATAAATAAATAAATAAATGTACACAAACCAAAAGGTAAATGAATTCTTATAAAGCGAGGACACTACACAACCATCACCTGGTGAAAGTAGATGTCCCCTCCTGAGGCTGCCCTTTGTCCCCTCCCAGCCACCATGCTGCCTCCATGGCCCTGTCCTGGTGCTGACCCCTCAAGAGATATGTAGTTTGGAGTCGGTGTTGGGGACATGGCACAGACCTTTTTGTGGCAGTGGCTTTGTTGCTGGACGCTGTGTCTGTGTGGCCTGTCCACGTTGTTACTCAGCATCATGGGTGGTTCTGACTCGTGGACTCCACCATGGAAATAAACCCCATGTGTTTCTCAGGCTCTCTCTGTCTTCCGACCTGTCCTCTCCTCTCCCTCTCCTTGGGTGCTCCCCCTAGGTGCCCCCCTCCTCCCTGTCCTTCAGTCCATCCTGGCCCGTCTGCCCTGCCCAGGCCCAGGTGATGCGAGGCCAGCTACTCCTGCAGCAGCAAGTGCTCTGTCCTGCACAAACAGGAACTCATCCAGCACTGGAAAGAGGAGGAGCCAGAGAAGTCACCAGCATTGGGGGCCCCTCCCATGCTCTATTGGCCATATGACCCCCTCCCTCCCCTCATCTCCTCCCCATGGCTTCCCTGCCAGGCAGGGGTCAGGGGCCCATCTTCATTTCACAAATTATGGGTGGGCACTTCAGACATATGTGAAGATGGGTCTGAGTCCCTGAGCTTACTGACTCCTGTGATGATCAGTTTGTGTGTCAACTTAGTTAAGTTTATTCAACCAGACACCAATCCAAGTCTGGCTGGGAAGCTATCTGAGATGCATTAACACCTACAGTCAGTGGGCTTGGAGTGAAGGAGGGGCCTCTATGGTGCTGCTGGGTCTCATCCAAGCAGCTGAAAGACCTCTGATGCAACACTGAGGTTTCCCTGAGGGAGAAACAATTCCAGCTCAAGACTGTAGCATCGACCCCTGCCTGAGAGTCTCTAACCTGCCTCTCCTGCTGGCTGCCCTTGGGGTTCCAGATGTGCCAGCCCCATGACTGCAGAAGCTAACTCCTGAAATAAATCTATAATAAAAATATGTGTGTATACATGCATGTGTGTGTATGCATATGGCCATGGGCAGATAGACAGTAAGTAAAAATACATAAATATAAATGCACATGTATTGCACATAAAAATGCACGTGTGCATGTTTGTGTGATTATACACGGGCAGATAGACTCTATGTATGTACTGGTTCTGTGTCTCTGGAGCACCCCACCCACACACAGCAACTAAGCAGGAACACCACCAGCCTGTGCCCTCCCCACCTCGTGGCGCCTCAGGCACCATGCGCGCCCCTCATGCACTTTCCTGTCTCCATGCTATGCTGCAGCTGACCACAGCACACGTTTGTCTCAGTGTTTCACCATCCAGCCTGAGGTCCTGTCTCATCTCCATCCAAGAGAGAGCAGAGGCGCCACCCTCCCCTGCCCTGCAAGTTAGGGCAGAGACACCCCGGGTCTGTGGATGTATGCTCTGGCTGAGGACAAGAGTTCCTGGTGGGACAGGACTGAATCTCTGGTTCCGTGGTTCCTCCTTGAACAGGTCTGTGTTGAAGTAGACTATGTGGCCGTTCTTGGCATCTGAGGCTGTTGTGTGTCCTATGAAGGTGTTTTAGGCAACTTATTGTTTTGCTAACAAAGGGTCATATAATAAAACAAAGCTTTTGGCAATAATGAAAGTGTTAGTAGAGTTCAAACAGTTTTATAACTAAGCTCAAGCTGTTTGTACAGTGGCAGCGGTGAAACTTGTCGGGCAGCTTTGATAGCATTTCCTGACATGGGGAAATCTGTCCATAGGATGTGTTTTGAAACGTGGAGGAAAAAAATGACAGGGTGGCTTGTGTAGCATGAGGGTTGCTGTTTTATGACTGTTCCGTTACCCATCCTTTCATCCGCACTGTGCATAGACAGTTCTTAATTTATTGCTCATATATGGCCAAGCTGTTGTCCTCAGCGAGGAACCACAGCAAAGTTAGGAAACTGGGTGCCACTTCACCAGGATACAGGTTCTAGCTCAAGGGCTATGCAAACACTGGTCAGCCTGAGAGCAAGGAACTTTAATGAAACAGTAGGATTTCAATTTCAAGGATGGAAATACAGTGAAGACTTATCTGGGGACGGCTCCATTCTGCCGAAAGCTGTGTAGCAGGTCGGGGTCTCTGTGGTGGCTGCTAGAACACTTCATAATATGGAGAACCATCTAAAGATTGGAAATGCCCAATGCCTACATTCTGGCTTGTTAATTCAAAAAATAAAAAGCGTACTGTGTGTAACCCAACAGTTTGGGGAGAGCTAACAAATGGTTCCTGTTACTGCTTTCTGACCTAACGGTCGTGGTGGCACCAGTTTCTATTTATTGTGCTTGAGCTGGAGGATACAAACGTGTCGCTTGTCCCCCACTAGTTCTCCGACAGGGAGGTCTCTGAGGTGACTGATTTGAGGAACGTTGTGTTGGGTTGGCTCCGAGACACGGAGCAAGCACATCCCAAGAGACTGCCCGAATCCCAGGACACTGAAACCCAAGGCCAAGCCACCTCTCCTGGCTGAGGAGAAAACAACCATTTAGTGCCACAAGAAATAAAGCTCTCGGGGTTTTAGGGGAGTTAGGTCAAAATTCAGTCTCATTTTTTCTGTTTTATTTCAGCAATGTCACTTGTTCAACGGACTCTTATTGAGCAATGGCCATGTGTTGGCCAATTGTTCTACAGTTAGACACACAGAACCAGGGTATATAAGAAAGGGAAACATTGGAATACAAGGGTGCCTGGCACTGTGGCCATGAAGGAAGGGCCACCTCACTGTGCTCAGGAAAGCCTACTAATATATGAAGCCACAGCTGGAGGATAAAGAGACCAATGGGGAACATTCTAGGATGAGAGAAGACAAGGTGTTCATCTAAAGTGTATAACTCACTGAGAACTCATCTGAAGTAACATCAACTATATCTCTGTCCAGAAAAAGTCTAGAAAATATATGCTGTGGAGCTGACCCGTGGTTCTTGACCAGTTCTTTCTGGAAGACGTGCTCTGGAGGGCCAGTGGCTTTGAACTTTGGGGGTTGCTGTTGCCTGAAGGCACTGGGAGAGGGGCTGATTGCTCTGAGTTCAGAGAGTGAGCATAGAGGGCATAAGAGTGTGTTCCAAGGAACACTGGGATGGAAGAGGTGGAACCAACACCACCAGCTTGGTCAGACGAGGAAGGGGAGGTGCTGGGAAAATTGCAACCCTGAAGCCACCCAGAAATTAGCCCAATGAGAAAAGAAGACCAATAAAGATGGCAAAATAAAGTGAAATGACTCAGCAAATGTCTAAAACTATCATGGTTCCTGCCTCCTGATGTGTTTATTAGTATTCTTTAACATTAGTGCCTTCAAGTTCATCAAATGCCTTCATGTAATTCGTCTCATTTAAATATTTCAACAGCCCTAGGAGATGCACTGAGAAAGCCTTTTTTCCAGGTTTTAACAATGAGCAAACTGAGACACAAAGAGTTGAATGAAAGAAAGGGACGTCACTTTGACTGTCTGGAGCAGCAGTGTTCCTGTTTCAGAGATCTGAGAGGGCAGAGAGGGGTCCTGGCCTGAGAACACTCACCGAGGGGGCCCAGGGGGCAGGAGAGCCAATGCACACACACCAACACCTGTTCCCAGAGAGTCCATACAAGGGGTTGTGCAACCAGAGGGCAGGAAGTCCAACCACGTCCCAGCAGGCAGAAAATACTGCTGCAAAAGACCATGAGTAAGCAGAGAATTAACAGATGAAAATGCACAAGCACTTACCCATAAAAGTCAGTGGGGGAGGTGTTCCAACAGGGAGAAATCAGCCAGGTTTGTGGTGAGGGTACAGGAGAGCTGGGCACGTCCTTGGGAGGGCAGGGATAGCTACCCACAGTCACGCCACTCATGGTTGGCAAAATGTACCGTAGGTCAGACAGAGGGCTCCCCAGTGCCTGCCTCGGGATGCTGCTTATACTTCTCCTCTGGTCCCCAGTCTATCCATCTGTCTATCTATCTATCTATCTATCTATCTATCTATCTATCTATCTACCTATCTATGTATCTATCATCTATTTATCCATCCATCATCTATCTCTCCATCCATCAACTATCCATCCATCCATCCATCCATCCATCCATCCATCCGTCTGTCTATCCATCTATCATCTATCACTGTCTACTTATCATCTATCTATGTATCTATGCATTTACCTCAATCTCCTTGTCTATCGATACTTGTCACCCATGTATCTACTCCAATTTTGAAACTTAAACATATAACATCAAATGCTGATGGGCTGTGTAGAGCAACAGGAACTATCAAACATCATCAAGAGTATAAGATAGTTCAGCCTTTTTGGAAAACTCTTTTTTTAAAAAAATGAGACCCATATCTATATAATGACCCAAATATTCCACGGCAAGGCAATTAATAAGGAGAAATGAAACAGTAGTGTGCATAATGATGTGCGTGAGAGTGTTCATAGCAGGTTTATGGTCCTGCGGAGTGAATGGTGACACCCCCAGTGCTCTCATGGGGGAAGGCTGGACACTCGTGGCTCATGCAATGCAAGGGGATGCTGTGAAAGAGCAGCAACAGAGCAGGTGCAGAGATGCTGCCACGTGGATGATGCCCAAAGCCTCGCCCGGACGAACAGAAGCCGGTGTCTGCAGTATGGACGGTGTGCTCCCCTGACAGAACAAGTTGGGCGCGGGGGCAGAGAGCAGGAGGCGGGGCAGGGGCAGTGCCCTGGGGGACAGTGTCTACACACACCCTAGGCTGAGAGACGGGGCAGCAGCACCGTCCACACTCCTCCAGTGGGACGCTTCAGACGGTGCGTCACCAGCACATAAACTACCACTCCCTGCACAAGAGCGGGGGTGTCTCTTGGATGGTAGGACACTGGACAGGAGGATGAGTCTGGCATGTTCTCCCCACAGGAGGCTCGCAGGGGGCTATCTCGTGTCAGGCAGTGAGAGTAAGTGCTTGGAGCTAAACCGGACTCCTGTGGTCCCGACTTTCTCTTTCCAGCCCCGCAGTCTCTGGGCACTGGGGGTCCCCTCTTGCTGGCCTCTCCTTCCAAGAGCTTTTCCCCTGGGCTCATCTTGCGCTCCCTCATAGGATGGCTTCCACACCAGCCACGTGCTTCCAGGTGTCAGCTCCCAGAAACCCCAGCCCCGGGACAGGTGGGAGCAGGTGCAGATTGGGCAAACGAGACTTTCTGCAACCGACAACTGGTCTCTCTGCATCTTAGTTTCTCTGTTTTTATGCTTTCTCCATATCATAAAAGTTCACCAAAACATCATCTGGAGGAAGGAGCCAAGTTCTGGGAACACGCTTGAAATCAGAATTATGATTTCACTCTAGACTTTGCTTTTTTTTTTTTTTTTTTCTCACTGATATATGTCACTATGCATTTGCTGCTGGTTAGATAGGCATTCGGGTCCCTTCGTTGGCAGGATGCATAAGGGAAGAGCAAAAGGCCAGGGTGGGCTGACCTCACACTCATGGCCCAGAGCTCTCCGTGTCTGCAGGTCCACAGCTGTTGCAACCCCATGAAGGGGTCAGTCAGCTCAGAGCCACGTGCATGTGATCAACGCTGCCACCCCAGGAAGGGACAACTCGTTAAGGGAAATGGAAATACATGTCCTAAAAGTTTTTTGGAAAACCAGGGAGTCTTAGGTTTGTCCCAAGACTCCCTGAGTCTAAGAGAGATGATATTTCCACTTTAAATAGGAAAAGGTCAACACCCCTTACCCCCTCCCCGGGAGGCTGCAGCACCTCCCTGTGCCATGTTCTCCAGGGAGGAACTCTCTGTTCATGTCATTTTGTGAGAGGCACTGGTTGAAGGGGTGTCTGTGGGAAATGTGCCGGGCTGAGTGCGGCTCTTTCAGCGTTTCGTTTGGACAAAGCAGTTGATGATGTCCACTGGAAAACCCCAGAAATGGGGATGCTGGTGAGTGAGACTCTGGGTCGTAACAATGAGTAACTGTCCCTTCTGGGCCATGGGGCGGGTTAGCAGGTCCAGCCGACCACAATCCCAGCGGAGAGGAGCCCCCACGTCCCAGGACAGCATTGCCTACACCCTGGGCCAGTTCACTGTTGCTGTGCCAGGGACAGCCAGGGGACCCCTGCTCAAGGACTCCTCTGCACTAGAAGAAATGTCTCCCCCTTCTTGGGGAGGACTGTCCATGCCAGCACTGTGCCTGTACTAGGATCAATCCTGAGTATTTCTGCTCATTGGTGGGCAGATATCAAATTGTTATTAAACTGCATACATTTCAATGATTTCTATGGTCTTTGAATGAGTTTTCTGTTGCTATCAGTGAAACATCAGGTGTCAGGGACTACATGTTGACATTTCTCCCACCCAGACACACATGTTGAAGCCCTAACTCCCAATGGGATGGTGTTTGCAAGCAGGGTCTGTGCAACGTAACTGAGCTTAGATGAGGTCATGAGGGTGGGGCCTGGGATGGGATTCGTGCACTTCAAATAAGGATCTTTCTCTCCACCCTGTGAGGCCACAGCTAATGGTGGCCACCTGCACACCAAGAAGCAAGCCCTCCCCTCATGCCACATCTGCTGGCATGTTGATCTTGGTCATCCCAGCCTCCAGAACTGTGAGCAGTGCAGGTCGGTTGCAGTGCGGGTTTGTGTGTCAGCCCACGCAGATCGACACAGTGGGTTAAATGATGGTGCTGCAGGGAGACTCACGTAGCATTTGCAATCAGGATTCTGGGGGTCAGAATAGTCCTGGTGTGTGCGTGTGCATGCATGTGTGTGCATGTACAGGCATGCGCACACCCCCCTGTGCCTATCTGTCTTTCCCAATCAAGGACTCACTACATCACTATCTTTTTTTTTTTTTTTATCTCCTTGCCTTACAAACACGGCAAATGTTATTTGTGTTGAATAATGAGGCTAAGCTTTTGACCACCTCTCAGTTCACTAGGTACTCACTACAGCTTCTTGGATGGGCCCCGGCCCAGGAACAGCTCCTGAGCACACTGAGCAGCTTCTGCGCACTGGCTACGTTTCCACCTCGAACTTCCTGGGTCCCACCAGACATTCAGAAGTCCTGCCTGGACCTCCTGAGGAAGGCTGAGCACCATGGAGGGACAATGTTGCTCTTGTGTGCAGGTGGTCTCACCCTCAGAGAGTGTCTGGCCTCTTGGAGACTGGGATAAGAAATCAAAACTGGCCTGTCATACTACAAAAACAGGCTGAAATCACACGAGGATGAGTAGGGAAGATACGGTCCTCCCTGCACGAGTGGACATCTGCAAACCATAAATCCATAAGCAACACACAGGAGATGTGGATTTAACACATGACATGATGTTTCATTCAAAGGTCATATGATATAAGAGAAAAGACACCTTAGGTTCAGACGTCCATTTGCCCTCTATTAGCCACCAACTCAGTCAAATCTGAGCCTACGTGATACTGTTAAGCAGGGATGCATGTGAGAAAGGAACCTCGTGTTCAAGGAGATCCTATTTTACAAGGTAAGCCAGGTCGAGCATTATAAATTCATGAAAATGGTAAAGGTAGGGAGCTAGTCAGAGGATGTGTTGGCTGATTGACAATAAATGGGCCAGTGGCACAGAGTCAGGGGACAGGGAGGGAGATGGCAGGCCTTGCAAGTGGAGGGATGGGTGAGGCATTGAGGATGGGACGCCTGTGTGTGCATGTGCGCGTGCCTGTGTGTGTGCACTGCGGATGGCTGTGGGGGCAGGGATGCAGCAGCGTGCTCGCTGGGCTTCCTGACCATGAAGGCCATGGAGAGGCAGGAGATGATGGGCCCCTCTTGCACCACTTTTTGGACCACTTGGGGTATAATGAAAGCCTGGTGCAGGGTGGGTTCCCTGGATTGAGCCAGACCCGGAGGATGGAGGGGAAAGGGATATGGAGCTTCTGGGCATGGTGGACCTAGGCCACACAGAGGCTTGGACGATGGAGACTCTTGCAGGACCCTTCCCTCCTCCCAAGGGGCTTAGGAGGAGTGGAGGTCGTGACAGTGTCTGCAGCTGGCAGCTGTTTCTATGGAAGAGAGTCTGTGAGGGGTGGAGACAAAGAATGCAGTGTAGACGCCAGAGCAGGAAATGGGATTTTCCACTGGGTGAGAGGTTTGGGATCAGATTTCTTTCACCTTTTCTTATCCTGTTCTTCTTCCCTCTCTCTTTTTTCTCATCTGTGTTATCTGAATTTTCTGCAACAACCTGTACTACTTTTCTCATAAACACAATACCATTGTCTTACAACTTTAGGAAGGCCATTTATTATACTCTGATGAGCTCTTTATAATTAAAGAACAAGGCACAGAATAAAACTTGGACAGATTAGGAAATTTTTATTAGTGAGGAGCCAGAAGAACAAGAAGAATGACCAGTTGGTAACAGTAATGGGACGTCGGACATTCTCAGGACAGATTTTAGGGCCACTAGTGGTCTCTGCTCCTGAACCTGGATGCAGACATTTCCGGTCCATACCATGACTTTCACAAGCAGCAGCGTCTAAATGCCTGCATAGGGATCCCTGGGTAGCGCAGCGGTTTGGCGCCTGCCTTTGGCCCAGGGCGCGATCCTGGAGACCCGGGATCGAATCCCACATCGGGCTCCCGGTGCATGGAGCCTGCTTCTCCCTCTGCCTGTGTCTCTGCCTCTTTCTATCTCTCTGTGACTATCATAAATAAAAAAATAATAATAATAAAAAAATAAATGCCTGCATATTGTGGGGAGCTCAGAGTGACCAAGAACCAGTCAGGTCACAGAAGTATATTAGAGGCCAAAGGATCAGAAGCAGGCCTTGCTGGTGTCTGACCAAAATCTGGTTGACGATAATAAGAGGAAAGAGAAAGAGAGGAAGACAATGGATCAGGCTGGGTCCTAAGGAGAGTTCAGGCTTCTCTGGAGGACCCGTTGCTAGAATATGGGTCTCATGTTAGCATCACATTGGCTGGCGGATCCGTCTTAGCATCTTGTAAAATGCTGAGGCATCAAGAAACACCCAATCAGATCTGTAGGAATACTGCACGCTGGACTGCGATGTGTCTGGTAATGTTAATTAAAGATGGAGCCACTTGGAAGAAGTCACTCACTGAAGCAGAAGTATGTGTTCCCACGCGAGGTAATTTCCCTGTAACGCTCTTTATTTCGTATTTGCTGATAGGAAGGGACTCCTGATGAATACTTATGGGCACTTCAGGCTTGAGCAGGGTTAATCTCTTTAGTTCAGGTGAGTTCATTTTAGCCGTGATTCACTTCATTGGCTATCTGTAATGATTATTAACAAGCTTAAAGACCTCTGGGAGATTGTGGATAAAAATGCAGCGCCAGGGAAGTAGGCTATCATTATGCTAATAGGGTTGGAATAATAATTACCAGGCACGCACAGTTTCCACAGGAATCCTTGGGACCGGGATGGGTCACCGGGTTAGACAATCTCTCACCCCGGTGGATACGCCTCTCCCCGCACACACGCGCGCACACCGACTCTTATAAGACGGATATGAAATATATATTTATGTGCATTGCCTTGTCATTGCACTTAAATGAACTCACAGTGAGATGAAGGATGATGTAAAGAAATAACATTTATGTTTTTCATGCATCAGTGACACACTTTAATAGCCTTAAGTATGGATTCTGTTAAAATATTTTAAACCTTTTTTTTCTGATCCATCACTTGTATTCCAGTTGCTTATTTTGTGAAAGTGGTTTAATGCGTTCACACAAAAGTAGAAATGGAACGCACTGCGAGCTTTGTTTTTCTGTAGGTGAGGCCTTGTGCGTGCTGATTTCTCTTCTGCGTCTTTCTTTCGCAAACACAAACCTCTCTGTGCCTTCCTCTGCAGGGACAGCCCTCTCTTGTGCTGGGCCCAGCTCCATCATGCTGCTGTGGTCCTGACTGCCTGCTGCGCCCTGAGCTCTTGAGTGTACCCATTGTGCCTTTGTGTCTTGGTGCAACACATTACACAGATGTTTAATATGAAGGCATATTTTTAAATGCATGGGTACGTGGTCATGGGCGTTCAGTGAGTTAATGTCCACCTTTCCCACAGCAGATCCATGACCTTTCTCAGAATATGACAATTCCCATTCTATCCTCAGAGTCGGGGGGAGGGGGGGGGTTGAGGCCCCTGTGGGGAGGGCCCTGGACCTCTTGCACACGTTGCCTCAGTTAACCTGACATCCGTCTTCAACGTGGGGGGGCCTCCGTGTTCCCCCTGGGTGGCAGAGGTGGGCACCCGAGGCCAGGCTCTTGTGTGTGCCAGTGAAGATGTGAAAGACATTGGGAACACTGGGAGAAATCTCCTACATAATGGATGCAGCTGGACCAGGCGTGGGCTGTGGCTGGTCCTCACTTCAGGAAGGAAGGAGGAGGCAAGTGCCTCCAGCCCCAAGGGGCTCCTCGTGTGGACGGGCATTTTGCTCAACTGGACCGGTGATGGAAAGGGCTGTCCTCACCTGGAAGGAGGTCGCTACACAGATGCCGGGAGGACAGCATCTCTCAGGCAGGGGCTGGACCAGAAAAGTGCTCTGGCTACACAGAGGCTCTGGTCTCAAAGCCCACTGATTTTAGGTTACAGTTAAAAACAACAACAACAAATTATTTTTTTTTAAATGTTGTCTTGGTGATGTTGTCTCTGATTTTTACCCATCTAGGTTGTCAGTAGGTCTGAGGTAGGCAGCTGGGGAACCCCTGCCTCTCAGGACTGTAGATTCTTTGCAGGGGAGAGCTGCACACAGCAGCAGTGGCTGCAGTCCAGAGAAGGTCCACGCCCAGGGCCTGGTGAGATGCCCCTGTGCCAACATGAGGCGGTGGTCACCTCAAGAAAATGCAGTAACCATGAGCAATGCCCTGGCCTCCTCCTGAGCCCTCCCTTGGCCTCCATCTCTTAGGCAGAGTCAGTAAAGGATGCTGGAGGTGTTCCTTATCAACTACTTGCCTGTAGGGGGAGAGAGGCATAAGCCAGGGAGCCCACAGCTCAGGTGCTTGGGGTGGGCGAGCTTTCTGCTTGAGCACTTGACCTCTGTGAGGTCTAGGAGGTTGGCAGAGACTTGGAGGGGAAAGTTCCTGCAGCCCGGGGACTCACC
Organism: Vulpes vulpes; assembly: GCF_048418805.1. Lineage (NCBI taxonomy): Eukaryota > Metazoa > Chordata > Mammalia > Carnivora > Canidae > Vulpes > Vulpes vulpes. Next base: position 63,877,250 of record NC_132782.1, read on the forward strand.
GTCACCAAGAGGCAGTATTGCTTTCAGATGAGACTGTGCTCCAAGCAAGGGTGGGTCCTCATGTGGCCACAGAGGGATGCCAGCAAGGAGACAGCAGAAGGAGAGTCTAGGATGCAGCCTGCAGTGCCTTTGCCCAACCTGGGACAAGCCAGGCCCCAGTGGGCAAGCCCTGGCCTGCGTGGAGTGGCTGAGATGGCCGAGCATCCAAAGACATAGGCTGGAGGTGGTGACAGCGGGGCTGAGCCCATTCTGTAGCCATTGTGGTAGTGATTTGTGGTATCGTTAATGGAAGATTCGATTCTGATCCTAACACCTAAGAAAAGTTGAGAAGAAAAGGTACTTTCTTCTAAGGCCTGATTTTTACACTCAATTAATTAACCCCTTTAAATCTCAATTTTGATGATATTCCCAGTTTTGCAGATGTACCATTAAAAAAAATGCCTAGGAAATGTAACAAATCTAGATTATTGGCCAGCTGCATTTTCTTCACCCCTAATGCAATTTTTTAATACATAACCAGCTCCCTTGATCAGTAAGTCATGTATGTCAACCTATTAAGGATTATTGTTGCCGATCTTTAACCTAGAATCCTGACACCGGCCGCTGCTTACAAAGACGATTTTTTCCACATTCCCAAATCTGAGGCTTTCTTTAAAACACCCGGAAGGATAGCTAAATGGAATTAACATCTTGCTTAGCTTTAATTTAAATACTCTAAATTAGCACGCTCTGTGAATTATTCTTAACTTCTCTTATGATACCAAACTGGGAGAATTGCTGATTTCTGACACAGGATTTGAAAGCCACTGATGAGTAGACAGTAGGAACGAGGTGGCAGCCGGCCTGTGGTCAACGGAATGTCCCTGGGAACTGGCGGCCCAAGTATCTGCCCAGCACGTGTGCGCCTACGCCGGCCGATCTGGCTCTATTTTTAGGGCATTCTAAAATGCAGCATTTTCACAAAGTCCAAAGCACGAGCATTGATGCTAACAGAGGCACTTTGCAGAATGGGGGAACGTGCACCTCAGCACGGTGCATCGTGCCAGAAAAACACACAACTGGCAAACTGCTGGTGCTTTCTCGGTGCGAAAGGAAGTGTAAACATGAATTTGTCATTACAGCAAGCTTATCGGATTCTAGTGCCAGGGACACATAGTTTGTCCCCCCAAAATGAATTTTAAACTTACTGCTTGTTAATGTTGAGCTGATCCTTTGTGAGAGACGTTTCAATACAAACTTGGAAGTTTTGCCTAAAAACTTTCATTGAAAAATTAATATATTGGATTAGAAGGTCATGATGTTTCTCTTTGAGTAAGTTTACATGTTACCAATTAGGGCACGTGGACATATGTGCTGTCTCAATTTGTCTGCATTGTACAAATGCATCCAAATAGACCTGCATCTTAATCTCTGGACATAAGTAATCCCAGTGTGGGGTGGAAAGTTTAAAAGCATTTTTTTCTTTCAAATGTGTGTTCCTTATCATTAGATACATCGTGGAAATTCTGCATAGACTCGGCAGGAAGACGGAGAGAAGCCAGGTTTATGCATGGGGCCGGGATGGCTGCATTAAAAAAAATGTGGGAAGAAGATTTTCAAAACCTGTTTCTTTCCTTTCTCCATATCTGAGTAATAAACAGATCAATCGGTGAATATTTTCCATAAATTTGTTCCTTATGTGTTTTATTACTCCCTGCTATAAGCGAGTCCTTTTGACTGAGTGACAAGAGTCTTAAATTGCACGCCTGCCTGCCTGACATCTCCGAAGGCATGCTCCTTCCTTTAAAAGCTTTCCCCCCACATCACAGCTATGATAAATTTCTCCTCTAATATAGAGTTGCAGGGAAAAGTTGAACAAGATGAAGATGATTTTAAGTGGATATTCGTTATATTTGAACGGTGCTGTTTCCCCATCTGGCAACCATCTTTCCTGAAGATCAAAAGGCTTTCAACACGGGCCTGTTCATCCTCGCGCTTCATTCCTGTGAGATGGGCTTGCTCGTGGGCTGGGCGGGGCTGCCACGACCCCCCATCTCAGCAACGGCCCAGCCGGTCCCTGAGCAATCGGACATCGGGTCCCACTGACCCGGGTGGCCCTGCTGGGCGTGTCACCCTCCAGGGCTTCCTGTGTCAGAAGAGCATGCTCACTGGTGGTCATCGTCCTGAGACCTTCTCTGGTGCATTTGTCCAAGGCCCAGCGAGGAGACTAGAAAATCAGACCATTCTAGCTACGGTCCAGACACGGATGGTCCAGACACAGTCCAGCCTCAACCGGGCAGGCTTCCACCACGGCCCTGCCACCGACTGTCGGCCTCTGCCACCTGCTCCTCCTGGGGTCTGAAAGGGAAGGATGGCAAGTCCAGGATCAATGCTAAGCTATTGCAGGCGGTTTGATACTAAACATTTGACAATGTTATGAGCAAAAACGTGTGTTAGTAGTATTGGTTATCACAAACTATAAAGTGTTGGGCTGGTTTTTAGGTGCTTTCCCATACTGTTTTATCCAAAGAAATCTGTCCATCTGATGTCTGGAGCATAAACACATGCAAACGCACACAAACACACACACACACACATGCACTCGGGCCGGTTCAGTGCTTGGTGGGTGCGTGTTGTGTCTTCACCTCCCGTTGCTGGGCCAGCAGTTGGTAATGGAGACAGGAGGAGCCTCAGGCCGCATCCAGATGTCTTGGGGCTCCTGAAGCATGAAAGCAGAGGCACCTGCCCGTGGTCCCAGCAGCCCCACAGAGGACAGGACGGGGTGCGTGGGCATTACTGCGGGAGCACCTGCCACCGCTGCGAAGGACCTCGGTACAGCACGTGGCCCCCACGTGGGCAGACAGACGGCGCCCTCCTCCTCCTGTGACATCTGGGCAATGGGCTCCTTGGGAGCTGTGACCTGCACACACATACAGGGAGGGGGTCCTACCCTGTGAGTACCCCCTCAGCTGCTTTGCCAGTTTGCACGGTGTTTGGTGTTTTCCCTCCTCTGTTTGCAAACTGTCCAAGAGTGACTATTCTGTGACTATTGACCGACGATATTCTTTTATTGACAAGTAGGTACCCACAGTTCCTATTTTGAAAAGAAAAAGACTCCCTACCAGTTAATTAAGTTTAAACCTTAAATGTGAAATTAAATTATAGCCTATGTCTGGCCATGTTTAAAAGCGAGTGCTTTTCATCTGTTGTGGGAAATACTTGGCATGCTTGGGGAAGCGATCGATCCTAATGATCAATTATGAGCAGCTCGCAGGCATGAGCCCTGTGATTACCCTGTTCGTCCGTGATCGCATGTATAATACCTGTCCAGAAGGCCTCGTCCACCCAGCAACTTTGTGAAGTGCAGCTGGGAACCTCGGGAGTCCTTGGTGCCAGGATAAAAGCCCCCAAATTATAATATCACATTCAATTATTCGAGGGCTTTTCTCACCAGATGGTGTTCATGTGTCAGGCTCAGAAAACTCGCTTTGTTCTGGCTGCGCGGGTGGATTCTGGGTTTGCAGGAGAGTGGGGGAGGCCTTGGCCCTGGGGCGCTGGCACTGTGCGTGTGCTGCGGGGCTGCTGGGGTATTGGGGTGCTCTCCAGCCTGGCTGTCTGAGTGACCATGATGAGCCAGGGCCCTTCGCTCCAGGCAGGGGTCAAGCTGGGGGCTGGTGTCTCAGCTTCCTTTGGGCACCCACCTGGCTTTTCCCTCCATCCTCAAATGCTCTCCTGAACACAGCTACCGGGAGCCCCCAGATCCCCCCAGACCCCTGCCCCCTGCCCAGGGTCCCTTCATGAGCCCCTGCAGAGGAGCTGCTTGGTGTTCAAAGATAAACCACCAAGATGGTCAAAGCCTTTCTCCCAAGGCCACGACCAGCAGGAAACCATGTCGTGTGGAGACCTGTTGGCCGCTCTGACTCAGGACCTTGGGACATGGGGACAGGACAAGGATGAGGCCAGCCCCAGGCAGCTCCAGGTTACAGAGAGGGCTCAAGGCAGCGAGGTGGGGGCCTCTGGTCCATCAGATGCAGGTGCAAGCGCCACCCTCAGACCCCTCGTCCTCAGCTGCTGGGTGGGACTACTGGGGAGCACAGGGAGCCCTGGGTCCCGGCAGACTCCACTCTCGGGGCTCCCACTGCCCCTGGAGTGAGAACACAACACCCCAGCTCTCGGCTCCTCGGCTTCTAGTGTCGCCTCCTTCCGGAGCACCAGACCCTTGCTAAGCAGCTAAAAAATTATAATGTTATTAATAACAAAGACAGTAAAAGCTCTTCTTGATAAAAAAAAAGGGGAGGAGGGGAGAAATTGTGGGAATGAGGAGAAAACTGTCTTCCACATACTTTATGTAAAAGTTGAGTGAAGTTGACAGCATTGGGTGGGAATATAAACACGGAAGCAAACCGGCCGTGGGCAGAACGGCATTTCTGACGGTTTCTAGAACACCTAGGACACTCGTGGGATTGGAGAGAAGCTGTAAGGCAGCGGGTGTGGTTACTGAAAGCTGGGGCTCCCAACACTCTGCGTGAGAATGAGGGTCTGGGGTGGGGGGCCCATGCAGCCCAGGCAGTGAGGTTTGTAATGCCCGTGGATGGTGTCTCTACAACACACTGGGCCAGAGCCGGCCCCACCTGCCCCAGCAGACACAGAGCTGCAGGTGCACTGATTCAGGGGGACCCGTGTCTTCCCCAAGGCCCCCTCCCCAGAGCCCAGAGATGGGGAGGCCCACAGGCCCCAGGGAGAGTCCCCTGCCCAACCACCCACCAGCCCCGGTCCCTGCAGGAGCAGGGTCCCCAGACATTCAACATCCAGCCTCCGAAACCACCCCCTCACCATCTTTATGTAGACATTTAAAACTTTCCATCCTATTTGAATAGTTGTGGAATATGTCATTTTTGGTGAATTATAAATTTTGGTGAATTATAAGTATCAATGCCATCAAAATAAAATTGTCACATCACCCTTTCCACTGATTGGATGCCCAACAGCATGGATTTAAAGACCCACATACAATCTTGAAATTTTGGTGTGACACTGAATCAACGCATCCCGTGTATCTTCCATGTACATGATCTCAGATTTAAAATATGTCACCGCACAGACACCCACCCTCTTCTGTGTAACACGCAAACAATCCCCTCTTTAACACAAGGGAAAAGCCACTCACCTTACTTTTCTTTAACTCCCGTTTTCATTGTATTTACAACCCTAATTTTATCTATTACTCTATTGCCATCAGGTCTTTTCTTCTTTGCAATGAAATTTTATATAAAACTGAAATGGGGTTTTCTGATAGATGTTTTGACTTATCTTTCCTTTTGGACTGAGTTACTATTAAAAATACTTGTTAAAACTGAAGAAAACAGTAAGAATATAAACGTACATTTAGAAGTTGTTATGCATAAAATAGTCTTTGGAAATTAATCTTTAAAGAACATGGATATACACAGATAATTTTATTTATTGCCAGAGTTAAATATGGTTTAATTTCATTTGGTTGTGGTCATTGAAGACACACACAAGTAGATGGGAATAGAGGAAATTTTGGTATAAAAAAGCACTCGGTTCTCTAAATCCCTGAGTTATAGATCAGAAATCACCTCGTGATCTGTCTTCAAAAATTATTCCTGATGATCACCTAAAAATATGATTAATTCCTCCTTTAGATTCAATGAATAAAAAGCTGTGGATGCCCCCAGACTTGTGGGAGGCTTTGTGTGCGTTTACCTGCCCTGCTTGGCCTCTTGTTCACGAATAGTGAGGAGGAAGCAGAGGTAAGTTCCAGATGGCAGGACAGCACCTTCCCTTTGAGAAGCAGGGGATGGGTGATCAGAAAGGGAGAGGAAGGCCTGGGGCAGGTGGATCTCAGCCAGGTCGACTCTGAGAAAAGTGCAGGTAAAAGCTGAGTTCAGAGCATCCTCACACTCAGCTGAGCCGTGTTCTCCTGGAATCTGTCCTCCTTGGGGGTTGAAAACTCACTCTGGGTGACCGGGAATGACTTTGAGGCATTTAGCTTTTCAGTATTAACTTTGGCCGGAGGAGGTGCAGGAAGGTACAGCCGAGTGCGCACGCTGGCACAGCAGCCCACTCACACCAGCTGGGTGACCCATGCATACGAGCCACCCACCAACCAGCCTCCACAGCTGTGTGACATGTTCCCACAGAGGATCCCCGGCTCCGCTTCCACAGACACAAAGAAAATCCAGGTAAAAGCAAGCTGTTTACGTCAAACATTTCCACGGGTTCATAATCAGTGCGCTGAGGCTGCTTGGGCTGTGAGGACAGTTGTGCCCGGGGACCTCTCCTCCCTGCTGACACCTTGCAGACCTAACAGACATGTCCACGGAACCATTGTCAACCCCCGTGTGGCTTTCCAATTAGGGAGGGTGCCCTCGGTGAGGTTTTCCACCGCCCGTTTCCTTCAGCCTTGCAGAAGCAGACACACGTTTCCAGAGACCATGACTTGTAGCTAATGACATGGGATCCAGAATATTCTTCAGGAAAGAAAGCAATCTGGCCTCTGAACGTCCCCTGTCTCAGCCAGATAAGCTGCCTGCCTTCCAGGAGAGCAGCTGGAAGAGGAAAGCAGGGGAGCTCCACACAAGCAGTTCCAGGGACACCAGGTCAGCACTGGATGCTCATAGCGGGCTCTTTAAACTTAGTCATTTTGGGGTAATTTTAGGTTTACAGAAAAGTTACAAAGATAGCTCAGGGAGTTCCCAGGTTCTGCTGCTGCTAACATCTTAAATTACTAGGATGCATTTCCAGAGTCAGACCTCACCGCTTCAGACACCCTGCTAGCAAAGCACAGATTCAGTGTGGACTTTGGAGGTTTCCCACCCGGGTCCTTTCTCTGACCTAGAACACTCGCTGCATTGAGCCCCTGCATCTCCTTAAGCTCCGCTAACCAGGACGGACTCTCAGGTTTTGTTTTTCATGACTTTGGCAGTTTGAGAATTATTGGTCAAATATTTTGTGGAATGTCCCTCACTTGGACTGTGATTTGTGCCACGCTTAGCCCGCGGTTGTGGGTTCGAAGGGAGAAACCACGGAGGTGAGGTGCCTGCACAGCACATGTTAAGGCCTCCTGGACGCCCTCGGGACATAGCAGGCAGCTCACCTCGCTCACCTGGCTCACTTGGGTGGGGTCTCCAGGTGTCTCCGCTGTCGAGATGCCTTCCCGGTCCCTCAGTCTGGAGCAGAGTCACAAAGTCCTGCGTGTCATCGTGGGAAGGAGTGTATTTACATGCATTATTTGGAATTTCTCTGTAAAGATCCTCCCCCCCTTTTCTCTCTAAATATGAAATGTTTTCTAGCTAAGAATCTCTCTATATTTCATAGGTCCACAGTCAACGAGATCTCTAACCGTGTAGTTAGAAAAAGTTAGAAAAGCCTAACTGCAATGTGAGTGATTATGCTCCTTTTCACGTGGCGGCTCCAGGCGGCGCGCCTCCCTCTCCCTATTCTCCGCCAACCCCACAGACACGCATATGGCACTCACTTGCCATCTTTCTGATGGAAAACACACATTGGCATTGCT